>NC_134152.1:36762500-37062500 GCF_033958435.1 Carettochelys insculpta
AAGCTCTGTAGGGAGGCAAAGCACCAGCCAGGCTGGAGAACGGCCAGGACAGCTGCTCTTGCAAGAAGGACCACATGACCTTGAATGACTGTTTAGCCACCTGGCCCCACAGCAACAGGGCTCAGCTAAGGCCCAGGCCTTCCGCGACTCCTGGGCATCCTGTGGGGGAGAGTGCTCCTTCCTGAGCCACGCCCACCTCTTCCAGCGGCAGCTGGACGGGAGACCTTGGAGAGCCATGTGGCACTGCCCACACCTGGCCTGGATTTGCCGCAGGCTCTGCCCTGGTGCTGCACTTATCACTACTCCCTGCCACGCTGGGGATGGCTCATGCCGGCCAGTTACATCCCAGTGACCCGGCAAGACCCTAGGGAGGAGTGGTTCACCCAGCGGCCCCAGCCAGCTCTCTGGAGCCCCGGAAGAGGCAGGGCTCCCTCTGACCTGGCCCTGCTCTCACTGAGATGCATGTGCAGACTGCAGCCAGGGCAGCCCATACAAGCCGAGGCCCCGTGGGTCAGGGCAGCTGCCCGTTTTGGAACCCCAGGGTGGGGGCTCTACAGGGGCTTGGCAGAAGGCCGGTGTGATGAAGTAAATCTCCTGGCTAAGTTGCAGGCGAGTCCTACTGTCCTACAGCAACACCAGCTGGGCGCCTCAGTTTCCCTAGGCACAGCACCAGTACATAGTGGTGGGGGAGTTTTGGTGTGAGGACTTCTCACCTGTAGGCAATGGCTCTCCCGGCTCTTTGTAACCCAGTCAATCAGGTGACACCTGTCTTCTCCGGGAAACAGGACAGAGGTGGAAGGAGGGGCCTGGCTGGTTTGAACTCCAGTTGGGCTGGTGAGTGGGGCAGTCTGGGCTGGCAGGGGAGGGAGGAAGGGGACCAGGGCCTGGCTCAGGGACCCCCCTCTGGGCCCCTCTCCCCAAGATGGATGGACTGACGGTTTCTGGTGTCTGTGCTCTGCCCCTGTCGTCTAATAACCCGTCTGGTCTCCCTGCTGAGTGAGAGTCACATCAGACTGCAGATGGGGGCAGGGCCTGGGGAGCCCCCACTCCATGACAGCCGGAGACTTGAGGGGATTGGTGAGGAAGGACTGAAGGTGTCACAGCCTGATATGCTGCCCAGGAAGTTTCTGCCCAGTCCAGCAGGAGGGAAAGGTCGGTCCAGCTACCAGTGCCAGCACCTATCGCTGTCACAAGAGAGGCTGCAACAGGAGCAGAGAGGAGGAAGCCTGGACAGATGGCCCTCCATTCCCCAGAGCTTCCCCCAGTACCCCAGAGCTGCCCTCTGGCTGGCAACAGACTGGAAACCAGCAGAGCCTGTCCAACAGAACCCCTGCCCCTGCTGAGCCAGGCACTGCCCCCTCCGTGGGTGGCTCACCTGGCCGGTCCCTTAGCACCAGCACACTCAACCCCTGCCAAGGGAACGCTCACGCCGCCAAGGGATCCCCTTGTGCTCTACGCGCGGCTCAGCACGGCAGCAGAGCTGAGCCCTGGTGAATGCTGAAGGCCGGGCTGGCTGGAAGGGTGGCTGGCACATGAGACAGAACCATTGGCATGCAAATGAGAGGAGCAATATGAGACAGGCCCAGAGGTGGGCAGCAGAGGTACCAGCAGGCAGGCCCAGAGAGCGACCCTCTCCCAGCCTCATTAAGGATATTATTTAAAGCTCTGGATCAGACCAGGTCTGCTCTGGTTGAACTGCCCAGCCATTGCGACAGCCCAGCACAGGGCCAGGCTTGCTAACGTGGAGGCTGCCCAGCGCAGAGAAACGGTAGCTAAGGGTGGGTTCAATCGTCAGACAGTCGGCATCCCTGACTTACTAAGGATCTGCTCAGATTCTCATCCCAGAGCATCCCTCACACAAAACCGGGCCAGGAGTGGCAGTGTTAATTACCCAAATCCAGGGCTCTCAGACAACTGTGACCCTCGCAGGAGTCTGACTTGGCTTCCGTACCCCACCCCCTTCACCTCACTTAGAAACTACTTGCTTACACAATCAGACATGAAAAACCAGAAGTGTCACAGCCGCAGCACTGCTGAAAAATTGCCGACTTTCTCGCCTTCAGCGCGTAATTATAAACCAACTGGACTGGAATGTAAATATTGCGCTGACATTTCAGTGTGGAACATACAGTCCAGTGGAAACCAGTCTGCATGACGTCTGAGTTTATACCGACTTTGCTACTGCTTTGTCTGGAGCCCGATCTAGAGGAGCTGATGTACCCCTGGGAGAGGCCTGCCTACCCCCAGGGGACAGGTATCCACATGAGAACCACTGTCCTAGCATCACTAACTGGGTAATTACTGGGAAAGGTCTGAAACCCTAGCGAAGTGACATTCAGCTCTGGGGAGAGTGGACAGCTCTCACCTTGCTGGCTGGTGCAGAGCGAGCAGGAGCACAGGGCTCAGCCAGACACCTGCTCCTTCCTCTGTACCCAGAGCACATCAGATGCGATTGTGTCTCCACCACGGAATCGGATGGTGCAGGAGAATACAGCAGAAAGGCGTTGGCAAGGGAGGAGGCCATGGGCTTTCCTCTTAGCTGAGCCCACGCAGAGCCTTCTGTTTGTTTAGCATATTAACCAAGTACATCAGCAACAAATTAGCAGCCCAGCTGAGCAGGCAAGTGATGGAGATCAGAGCCTAACACAGCAGCCACACAGCCGAGCGTGCAATGCCCTTGTGCAGGACAAGTGTCAGGATCACTCCAACTCCAAGCCAGAGCAGGCCAGAGGTCTGGGACTGAGCACCTGCCTTAACCAGATGCTGGGCAGGGGACACCCCTCTTATTACCTGGTACTGCAAAGCAGCATCTGCCCAAACCCAGCCCGGATCATCGGTCCCAACACCCCCGTCTGCATCCACCCATAGCTGTTGTCACGGGAGGCGTTCCCGGCCGTCTGCAGGGATCTGAGCCCTTCCAGGGACGAAGGCAAAGGGCTCCAGACAGAGCCCCACCCTGAAAGACACCTGTATTTATCCATGGGACTGGGACATGTTTCCGTCCCCCGGCCCCAGGCAACGCTGCTCAGCACCAAGCTGGACACCCGCTCACACACCCTCCAGAACCACGGGGGACGGAAGCTCTCCATGGCCCAGCCATTCCCGGCCCATGCCAGAGTCTTCAGCCTGCCCAGCCTGAGATACCCAGAGCCAGAATTCTTGGACCGGGTGACGCCGGGATCCGAGCGTGATGTGGCCAAATATTCGCCAGCATGTCCTGAGACGGTCCCACTCACCACAGGGCCACGAGGATGAGGAACGTGGGTCACCCCCAGTGTTCCCTGTGAGCTGAGCGCTGGGGCAGCTGTCCAGGAGAGATTCCAGGGCCGCCCAGCTGATTAGCAGAGCGCCCACAGCTGCCAGCATGTGTATCTATTGCTGGTGCACATGGGTGCATGTAACAAAATTTATTCTGCCCCGATGGAGAAAATGGAGGGAACCCGGGTCACCGCCAGCCTGCAGAGAATTCAGAGCAGCTCCAGACCCTGTCCCCATTGCCGGGGCAGCGGGGGCCACCGGGAGGAACAACATGCACACAGAGAAAACCAGCACAGGGCCAGCCCGTGGGAATGTTCACCCCCATGCCTGCCTCACTAATGAACTCCCAGCCAGTTAGTTAGGCAAGAATGGGGGGCCATCCCCAGTTTGCTCGCTGGCAGGAGCCCAGCTGGTGACCTGGGCGTGACCTGCCACCCACAGACGTGCCCAAGGACGACCCTGGGAATCAAGCCTGGGGAATGGGAGAATTCACCCTGAGTCTGCAGCCAGGCTCCCCCTCCCCCGGGCACCTTGGCGTTCGCGCCCCTTCCTGCCGACAGCTCCAGCCAGCCCCTTCACAGCAGCTGCCACAGAACCGCTGCCTCCCGCCAGAGCCTGGGCCACGTTGTACGGGGCACGCGGAGAACTACTGCTGAGGCCCTGCTGCAGGGGAGCACCTTCAAGCAGCAGCCCATGTACACCAACAAGGCTCCCGGAGCACCGTCCGCCCGGGGGCCCAGCCGGAGGCAGGGGACGGGGTCTGGATGCAGGAACCTGGCGGGGCGCATGCAATGCAGACATGGTATCCCCATGAGCTGTGCGGCACTCCCGGGAGCCCCCCATACACCTCTTGGCCCTCAGGGATCACCCACCAGCAGCGCCACCAAGCTGGCGTTGTGCGTCTCGGAGGGCCGGACGGCTCTGAACACACAGCTGCCCTGCAGCTCAAGACGGTCCAGCACACCCCCGTGCCACTTGTCAGCTGGGTGCTGGGGGGGGTCCAATGCTGCCCAGAGCACCCCCAGCTAGCCTCGCGGTTGCTCCTGGTGGGGCACATGGACAAATGTATTCCACCTGTGGCGAGACGAGACGAGACGAGGGCCCAACCCTACGCCACCCCCCACAGGCCTGCCCAGCATCCTCCATTCGCCAAGATCCCCCCAGGTCTGCCCAGCCCCGAGCCCCCCTTCTCTGCGTGGTCCGGCCGGCGCCGTCAGCGGCTCAAGGAAGAGGCTCTTCCGCTGCAGGGTGAACTGGCGTTAGCGATTCGCAGAGATCAGAGCTACCTACAGCCTGTCCCTGGGCTTTGCTGCGCCCACGTTAGCCGCCCTTGTTCCCCTGGCCGCAGCACGGAGATCAAAGCCCCTGCATGACCTGGCTGGATCCTGCCCCTCCTTGGGATGCCATGGCCGATCCCGCCACCCCCAGCCAGCTGCAGACCTCCGTGGCTAGTCTGCGCTTGAGAGGTGGCTGGGAGCCGGCAGGGAGCTGCAAGAACGCCCCGGCTCGAGGGCTGGGAGGGCAGCAGCTCGTGGGGCACGCACAGGACAGCGCGAATCACAGCAGGATCAAAGTGATAAACCCCTCTGTGAGCCAGCTGCGGGACCGGGCTCCATTCTGCCTGCCCCGGGGCACTGCCGCGCTCACATCCCGCCAGGGGCCACTGCCATCCAAGAGGGAAGGGGAAGGAGAACACCCCTTTGCTGCCAGCCCCCAGGGATGGAAGCAGAGAGCAGAGCAGCCAGAGATGGCCCCAGAGCCCAGCATGCCTGGCCCCAGTCCCAGGGCACCAAGCGAATGAGTAACCACCTCTAGGCCAGGCCAGTGGCCGTCTCCAGGGACCCCCAGCCCCTCTCCCCAGTGCCCTGCAGGCTATCGGCATGAGCAGCTCAGAGCCACGGACAGACATCCAGGAACCCCCCATGGCCTGTCCCAGGTGGGTGTGACGCCCCCCTGCAAACAGCCCTGAGTCACAGATGGTGCAAGGACGTTCGCTAGCTCAGCAGCCCGGGCTCTAACCCACTGCCCACAGCTTTGCTCTGCCAAGCCTCCAGCCCAGCCGCCACGCAGCGAGAGCAGCGAGGCCCAGCCTGGCCATGCAAGCAGAGGCGTCTGCTCCTACTGCAGCTGCCAGACGACTCCCTGGGCCCCTAAAGATGCCGCCACTCTGCTTCGGGCCACCAGCAAGCTGCTCGGCGGCGGGGCCAGCTCAGCACGAGGGGTGCACAGGGGCCCTGGCCGCAGCTCAGTGCTGAGCATAATGCTGCCTTCCACTATCCACAGAGAGTGCCCCAAAGCCACCCCCTCCCCCTCAGCCCCAGTTAGCTGGTCCCACAAAGGGGCTGAGCTCACCTGAGACTGTGCCAATCGCATTCTGACAAAGAGCCACCCTGGCACCCATTGCTGAACGCCAGCTGGCATCCCACCTGTGCAGAGCAGCTCTAGTCCGGCACTGACCTGAGGAGCTTGGGACCTCCCCGCACCCCTGCTGTCCAGGGTCCTCCAGGCCCCTGATCCCTTCCCGTTCCCCTTCCAAATCCAGCTGCAACCCCCACCAGGCAGCACCGCACACTCCTTTTCCCTTGCCAGGCCTGGCCTCTGGACTCTCACCCAGCATCACAGCCCACAGCCATGAATGGGACACAGCACTGCAAGCTGAGCAAGTCCCGTGTGACGCAGCGTGAGCCAGAACTCTCCCGTCACCCTAAAAGAGGGAGCTGCCCCACCGCTGCCACATCACATGCAGCAGTGGCCACCTGCAGGCAGCTGGAAAGAGCTGTTAGCACCTCCCCACCCAGAAGGGCTGGAGACTGCTGAGGCTGTCGACACTAAAACACTACCGTGGCAACACCGCCAATGCCCGGGCAGGGCTTCTCCCATTGGCACACGCGGCATTTCTCAAACTGGGGCTCCCCGGATTAGCACCTTGCTGCTGCACCGCCTTCAGAGCTGGGCGGCCGGGTAGCAGCGGCTGCTGAGCAGGGCCCAGCTCTGAAGGCAGCTCTGCAGAGCTAAGGGTGGCGTGGTATGGGGAGGGGGTGTCACAGCCTGAAATGTCTCCAAAGGGGGCCCCAGCAAAAAAAAGTTGGAGAACCTCTGGTAGGTAATCCCCCCACCAACTTCATGGGGACTTAGGCCCCTATCTCACTGCATGGTCCTTCACAAGTGATGAGTGACGCCTAAACACAAGGCCTCTCGCCCCCGCTGCCACAAGCCAGCATTTAGGAGCGCTCCCAAAACAGGTTTTTTTAGTAACTGCTACTGGAATTATTCCACGTGTACCCAGCAAAAGTGACCCACCTGCCCTGATGTGCTGCTGGTGGTGAACGAATGAAGCCATCGCTTCTGTGGCAGAACAACGAGCCCCACTTGGCTACCTTTGCTCATGAAGGGCAGAGTGACTAATAAAAATTAATGCTTTAACAGGAAAAAAACCACACCCAGGTGACAGCGAGTAATAGATTATTATTCACCCAATTTAATTTCCAACCAGCAGCTACTAATTATCCCCCATTTAAAACCCAAAGTGGCTTTTTTCAAACCAAACCAGGGATGTCAGCTCCCTGGAGAACCAACAGTTCTCTCCGCCTCTGCTGGAAGCACGAGGCTGCAGCCCTGTTATTCCCAGCCAGCGCGTCGCCGGATTACATGGGCAGCTGCAGCTGGGCGCGGAGAGGTTCTCCTGACTCAAACATCAGGGATGTGGTGACCTGCAATGGCTCCCACTGCTGCTGGGCAAAGCCACCGGCCCCTTGCCAGGGTGTTATTTGGGGGTCTCCGGGTGCAAGGCTCTGAAATTGAGAAGAGGCAACTTGGCTGCCCCCCGGGACAGGCTGCAGCAGGCTGGGGGAGCCTCTCGCCACGGGGGTGGGTCTTTGCCAATGGGACTGGAGTCGAGGTCTCAGAGAGAAGCTACCTTGAGGAGAGGGGATGAAAGGGTGTCGGAGAAGGACACAAGGCCTGGCGTAGCCGAGCACATGCAGGATTTCAGCTAACGGCCGCATCAGGCCTGCAGCTGGCACACGGTGCCGGCAGTGCAGCCGCATTTGAGAACTGCTCTGAACTTCCCCACGGGGCAGGAAACAAGGTGCTGGGCTCACCGCACTGCTATGGCACCTGGGGCACCTTGGGGAACCCCTGAGCCACTCTGCCACATCACAGAGCGGAGTTTCCTGCCCCGTGCATAGCAGACAGGATCACCAGACGCTGGGCTGATCTGGCCTTGCAGACAGACACCAGACAGCGGATCGGCTCAGATGCTGGATGGGGAGAGGCGTTCCCGGGGGGTGGACAGGAACACCCCAAACATCCACTCATCACAGCTTCAGCACCTGCCAGCAAAGCAGCCCCACACCGAAGAGAACCGTCCCACAGCGCGCTCCGGGGTTCAGAGGGAGGTCATGTCGGCTAACAGACAAATACCACGTGGACACAGCCCGTGGCACGCCCAGCGGAGCAGCTGCTGAGCGGCACGGACGGTCTGGACAGACAGACTGAACTCATAATCCCACCTCCCTTGGCAGAGTCATTGTTTGTCTTTGCAACCCACCCTTGCTCTGCCCTAAACCCAAGCCAGCCAGAGCAAAGCTCAGCAGCAGCACCTGAGCTCGTTACCTGTCGAGCACCCCGCACACCCCAGGCATCGGGGCTCTGATTTCTTGCACACCAAGAGAAGGTCCCATCTCGGGGTCCCATGCCCACTGCAGGGCCACACTCACCCCTGCCCCCAGCCAGGGAGGCAGGAGGGCAGCTGTGTGCCAGGACAGGCACCAGGACAGGGGAGGACGACACCACGGAAGCTGTGAAGGGACGGCCCACCAGGCCCACATGACACCATGACTACACAGGACAAAGAAGCGCCCAGTGCCTGGTGGGCTTCATGGAGTAGGCTGCATGTGGGGTGGGCGGGGGAACAGGTGGGAACCAGCCGGTGCTCAAGGTGCCCTGGAGCCGGAGGGTGCACCAGCGGAAGAGAGGCAGCCTCCAGCTGCTCACAAAGGTCACATCCCACTGGAGGAGTTTGGTTCCACTCCCCACCTCTGAAACTCAATGACAAAGGCTAGAAGGGAGCAACCCCCAACAAACGGGCACACCCAGCCCTGGACTCCACGACCAGAGCTCAGTGCATGCAGCCCAGAGCTCCCAAGCAAGCCCAGAGCAAACACACGCGCACGGACCCAGCCTCCCGGGCAGTCCCCCAATGAACCAACGCGCAGTAGATATGCCACAGAGGGGGGACGTCCTGGGAAGTCCTGCCAGCCTCCTACAAGGATGTTCTAGGCCAGGGTCAGCCAACAAAACAGCAAGAAGAGCCATTTGGTACAAACCAGTAACTCAGGAGCTGCAAGGCACGTGGGCGCAAGAGGGTCCTTGCTAAGAAACGGCAAAGCAGCCTTTGCGTAGCCCCTGTATTAAGACATGCGCGCACATGCTGGTTTTTAATGGGACCCACGGTTACTGGCAGGGACGCTCACAGCCCTATCACTTGTTCTGTTTCCTCACACTTCCTGGGTGTGTTTGTACCACGGCCTGCCTGGCTTTCACTCCCCAGCCCACTTGAACGAGGCCAGTCTCACGTTCAGATTCAGCCTCTCTCTTAACATGCGTGTTGCCCTTCACAGCAGGAATTCTGCCAGCTTCCTTTTTAGAATCAAGGCTTTATTAGCAGCCCCACACAGTACCATATCCCACAATGCACTGCACACAAAACGGAGGAGCTACCCGCCGTATCGCGATCACCTGCCACTTGCTATTTAGATGGGAGCTGTTCATCGTTGGGCTTTTAGACGTTCACCGTATATGGACAATAACCGGGAGGGTTCTTTTTCCTTTACCACTGTTGCATTGGGAGCCACAAAGAAGTCCTTAAAGAGCCGCATGCAACTCCGAAGCTGCAGGTTGCAGACCCCTGGTCGAGGCAGAGAGACAGGGTGGATGTAAAATTTGCAAAGCCCCGAGCAGGGCCTTACCAGCGCTACTGGCAGCCTTACACACTTCTCAGACAGATCCAGAGGAGGTGGGGCCCATGGGAAGACCTAAGAAGCAGGGCCTATGGAGGAAAGCCTGTCTGTCAGACACAGGAGGCATAGGCTCTGACACCGCCACACTGGTGACCTTGGGCAAGTCACTTCCCTTCTCTCAGGGTCAGAGGGAACACTCACCATCCTTTGGCTTCTCTAGCTGAAGCCTATGGCTATGGGGCAGGGATGCTTTCTCCCTGTGTGCAGCACATCTGGCATAACAGGCCATGATCCCAGCTGGCAGGTGCTGCTGGAGCACACAATGATGCAGGATCGCCTCGTGTTCGAGCGGTGCGTTTACAAGGACGAGGGAAGGAAGGAAGGAAGGAAGGAAGGAAGAGGGTGGAATTTTACAAGACGGCTCTGTGCGACAGAGGAGGCCAGAATTGGGCAGACAGGGCCCTCTCTCAGCCCTGCAGGGGTATGAACCCAGTTCCCACCTCCCTTCCCCAAGTAGGGCTGGTTCCAGGGTCACCACTAACAGGGGCCTCGGGGTATTTGAGTCCTGCCCCCGGCATCCGGCTCTGCCCCCTGCTGATAAGAATGCTTACGAGGAGCACAGAAACCCCCCGGAAACACTACTTATGTGTGGAGACGAGAGGCAGGAAGAGAAGCCCCCAGTGCTCAGGGCTGCCCCCCGCTGCACCCACCACTTTGCGCCCACCCATCGTCACCGCTCTGTGCCCACCCATTGTCTCCCACCTCCCCTCTCCTGGCTAAGCTGGTCAGGCCGCCTGGCAGCAGGGGGGTTAACCGCAGGGCCAGCAAGGCAGCCGGATTCTGGCAGAGGCTCCAGTGACCTGATTCCATTGAAATCCCCGAGGATTGTCTGTCGCTGGGTTTCCAAGGAGACCTGGCTGCTGCGTTCTGGAGGGGAGACGCCTGCTGCGGGACGAAGGGCTCCGTATCCTTCCCCCAGTACTGCGTGCGGTACCTGTCGCCCCAGCCGGCGGGGCTGGACCGAGCGCTGGGGCTGCACTGGGGCGCCAGGAGTTCCCTTGACGCTCAGGGGAGCAAGGGGAGCTGCTGTGCTGACTTTGGCCCTTAGAGGCCACCCTCCTTGTGCCCGGCCGGAGCCGGAGACGTACAGCCAGCCACGAGCCTGCAGCGTTTTCAAGCAGCACTGGGAGAGGGCGACAGCCATAACTACAGTGCTGCTCCCTTGGCAGAGAGCTGTCCTGGAGTGGGGGGCCCCAGGCCCTGCCCTACATCCACAGGCAGACGTGACTCTCACTCAGGGGGAGAACCCAGGGGTTATGAGCCCACAGGGACACAGCACAGAACAGACTTGTCAGCTCAGGAACCAGAACCCATCAGTACCATCCGTCTTGGGGAGAGGGGCCAGAGGGGGTCCCCAAGCCGGGCCCTGGTCCCCTTCCTCCCTCCCCAGCCAAACCAGACTGCCCCACTCACCAGCCCAGTTCCAATTCAAACCAGCCAGGCCCCTCCTCCCACCTCTGCCCTGGTTCCTGGGGAAGACGGGGTCACCTGGTTGCCTGGGTTCCAAAGGCCAGGGAGGCCCATTGTGTACATGTGAGAGGTCATCACACCCAAACTCCCATCACCACTACGCACTGATGCTGCGCCTAGGGAAACTGAGGCACCACCCTGGGTTACTAGAGGACAGCAGGAAACCCATGCAGCCTAACCAACGTAACAAAATCCCCACCCACCCCACTTTGTCACAAGCGCCCACAGCGGCAGCCTGTGTTTCTACTGGCGGTGCACATCCAGACGTGCCTTGGGGAACATAACAAAACGGATTCCACCCATGGATGGAAAACCTCAGAGGGCGCGCTGCCCCCACGCTGTGCTGCGAGCCCCGCTGGGACCACATACTGAGGCTCTTTGTGCTGCAGGAAGCTCAGCTGGTCTGCGAGCTGTGGGAAAGCTCCTCTGCCTCTCAGCACCCAGGGGCAGGGGATTGTGGGAAGGCCTTGGAGGACTATCAACAGTGGAGGGTCTAGCAAAGCGGACAAGCTACCAGCCTTGGTGTAAATGGCACCCGGGGTGGGAGGTTTGTGTGTGGCCAGGAGCGGGACCAGAGGGGTCCAACCCAGGCTCACTGCAGTGAAGACGGGCTGGAAGAGGGTTTCCATGTGCTCCGATTTCACACAGAAACGTGGGGGATGAGGCAGCAGCACCGTCATCACCCCGCCCAGGCAGCCAGCCTGCTCCCCAGCCACCGGGATCCTGCAAGCGCCAGCCAGGCGGCCACAGCGCTGCCCCCATTCAGCCCACAGCAGCCCCTACAAGCTGCCCTCAGAGCTGCGCCACTTCCCCCCGGATGGGACGCTGGTGGAGGCAGAGAATCAGGAACGAGCCAGAAGTAAGCATGGTCCCACCAAGCATCTGCCATGGAAGCCGAGCCGCCGGCTCTCGCTGCTTCTTGGGCAGCGCCTGGAGGAGAGGTAACCACCGCGCGGCACAAGCGCCCGGCTGATGGGCCATGCTGCCAGCCCATCACCACCTGCATCCTGCAGCACGAGACGGGGCACCGCACCTTCCCCTCAGGCGCACACGTGGTCTGATCAAACGAGCTCGTTAACAGGACCGAAACGAGAGCAAAATTCCCATCCAGTAACCAGGAGGCAGTCAGATGCAGGAGACGGGCGCTGGACTAATCACGAATAGATCCTGCAAATGGAATTACCAGCAGCGCGCTGCCAGGGGGACTGGCACGAACCAGCCGCGCCTTGCTGCTGCTCCCAGGCTAATTACCAGACATGCTGCACACCCAGCTCCTTCTGCCTGCTGTTAATTAAAGACGTGTGAAGGGGATCACTCTGAGCCGCTCTGCTGCGCCCACATGGTGACAACGCAGCATATGCCACCACTCCGAACTGTCGCATCGGCACTGCCAGCCTCCTCCAGGGCTGCTCAGGGGGCAGGCAGGCAGCCGGCAGCCTGGGCAGGGTTACTGCTCACCCCCATGCGACTGGGGGGGTCCTTCCCATCCTCTGGCGGGGCTGGGAGTGTTGCTGTGACCCAGGCCAGGGCTCAGGCGCAGGGTACATGCTTATGTCTGCGGCAAGCTGGAGCCGGGCAGACCGCAAGCCAAATGAGCTTCCTGCCGCATGTCGAGGCAGCCAGGCCCCAGCCTGGCCCCAGGCAGCACTAGAGTATGAGAACCATCTGCCCAGCCTCCATCCCCCCCATGCACCAGCCCCCCAGCTCCAGCACAGCCTGGCCAGGCTGCAGCTCACATGCACCAGACCCAGGGGAAGGGCAGTTTGGGAGGCACTGGAGAGGGGTAAAAGCTGCTGGGAACCCCAGCCCCCCATACCCTGGGCTGGGGCCAGTTTTCCCCCCCCCCCCCCACCAGAGTGAGAGCTGACCAGGGGACAACCTGGCTGTCCCTGACACAGTTGGCGTCCCCAGCTGGCAAATGTCTGCTGCCATCCCAGTCTGCACGGGGCGAGCACAGCTGGAGCTGGGCTCGGCCCCAAGAGCACGAGTGGGGCCCAGCGCATCCACACCAGGGCCCAGGTGGCTGCCAGCCCCCAGCCAGGGTCTGCCATCTTCATGGACTGGGGGTTTCTCCTCCCTCCACCCAGTAAGTCCCCAGACCCCCTCCCGAACTGGGGCAGGCAGCCAAAGCCGTCTGGTGTCACCCAGCAGTGGGAGAGGGGTTCCTTAGGGGCAGCCCCACTGCCTGCCAGCCAGAGGCCCCATGCAGAGCCCAGCCCTGCCACCTGCCTCTGCCTCGCCCGGCGCCGCAGGAGAGCATCCGCCAGAGCGCAAGGCTCGCCCGCGGTGCCTGGCCCGGGAAGAATGGCCCCAGTGCCACCGGGGCAGCGCCTGGAGCCCACACCAAAGGCAGCTGCTGTGAATCCACAGGCCTCTGCACCTTCGCCAGGGGCCGACTCTTCCACTGTCAGGTTCACAGGCCCGTGTGCCGGCCTCAGCCGGAGCCCTGCCCCACTGGGAGGAGCTGGCAGGCCAGCTACTGGGGGGCCTGCCCCAGCTCCCCAGCGACGAGTTGTGCCCATGGCCTCCGGCAGCACTTCGCCCCGGGGGGCGGCAGTCAGACCCTTGTGCTTCTGCCAGCGCTGGGCCCCCAGCAGAGCGTGACACCGGCCCAGGGGAGAGGGACTGAGGGCTGAACTTGACCCGGACTGAGAGCAGCAGGCAGTGGGACTGGAACGCCCAGAGAGGCAGCCCCACGGCTCATAGCTCAGCACCCCCCAGCCACCCGGCCAGCAGCAGAGTGAAAGGCCAGGTTAAGTGAGCCTGAGAACATGGCCCCCACCAGGCCCTCGCTACCCTGGGGCAGCACTGCTGAGTGGGGGCTGCCGCGCCCCTGGTTTGGGGGTCTCCAGCATACGCGGGAGGCAGTTTGGCTCCATGGCGTTTAGCCCCCCACTGCACCCCGGACTCTGGCGGAGAGGAGACCCGAGGCCCCACCTTGGCCTGAATTCCCCGTGCGGACCCCTCCTGTCTCTGATTTTTGATCCAGAGTGTTTTACTAAGTGGGAGACACCCAGGCCTCCTTGCGCCCCCCGCCCCGCGGCTGCCCTGGGCTCGGCCCAAGAAGGTGGTGGTGAGAGGCACAGAGGGCTGGCTGAACGCTGGATGGCTCGCTGAGGGCTGGGGTTTCTCCTGCCTGCTCGGCTTGCCTCTGTCCTACTTCAGCACTAACCACAGCCCAAGTGCTGCTGACTCCACAACATCCCGACGGGTGGCTCCGAGCGGCTCGCTCGCTTTCTGCCGCTGAGCTGAGCACGCGCCTCCGTCTGTCTAATTCCCCAACCAAAGGCAGCTGCAGGGCGGCATCCGCTCCCCAGCCAGGCCCCGTCCAGCAGAGGGGTCTGTACTTCTGCTCTCGCCAAGCGGGAAAGAGCCCTCCGTGAGGGCCCTGCGTGATGTGAACAACTCGCGCCTCTCCCGTGCCTTCCCCCCAGCCCCACAAGGCCTCAGAGCTCTTTGCACACCCCGCGTCCTGACCCAGCCGCACCTAACTGAGTTGGCCCAGAGCTACGGGAGTGTCATGGGGCTTGGGGTCCCCGAGCTCTGCACCCCGTCCGCAGGCAGGCGTGACTCACTCAGCAGGAGACCAGCGGGTTTATTAGCCAGCAGGGCACAGTGTCGTACAGAGGAGTCAGTACAGCCACCACAGCCAGGCAGTTCAATCCGTTTTGGGGAGAGGAGGCCGTGAGGGGCCCCCAAGCCAGGGCCTTCCCCCTCCTTTGTCTCTCTCTCTCTCTCCCAGCCCAGACTCACTGCTTCCCAACTCCCAGTTCCAATTCAAACCCCTCGGGCTCCACCTCCCCCTTCGTCTGCAGCCCAGAGGTGTCACCTGGTCACCTAGGCTACCCTCAGCAGGAGCCCCCCACCCTCTGTGAGCTACCCACACCCACACGCACACACACATCCCCCACCACATCACAGGGAGCCGTTCCAAGCCCTGGCAAACTGCCTGGAAGACGTTTTTGTACGAACCAGACCCGCTTTCCGGTTGTCGTTCCCACTGAGAGGTGGGACCAGCTCTCTCCACGCCAGCCCACGCCCAGCTTGGAGCTGGGACAGAGGAGACAGCAGAGATGCTGGCAGCCTGGTCCCTCCAGATCCCTGGGTTGGGGGGACACCAGCCTGAGGGCCAGGCCAAAGGCTTATTCGAACGCCCTCCACTGCGGCTGAGCAAGGCAACCCTCTCTTCCGGCCCCGCACGGCCCAGTGCTGCCAGCTAGCAGAACCCCGAGAGCTGCCAAGCGTTCCCAGGGATGGGGGGCAGAGCACGCTGCTGCCCCTGCTCCATGGCTTCCGCCAGTGGCGGATGTGATGGCGCAACGCTGCCTCAGAATGGGGAAGGGACCTTTTACGAGCGCTTGCGGCCAGAATGCAGGTGGAGCAGGCCAGGCGTGCCACACGACAGAGTCAGCAACCCAGGAATGACCTCTGAGCCCAGCTGGGCTGTCCCAGCTTGCACAGCCCCCTCCAGCATGGCCTCTTGAGACTACATATCATCCCCTGCCCATGTCACTGGCCCCCCCCATCCTCAAAGAAAATTGGCTTATAAATACAAACATGTATAACTTCAAGTCCCTTTACACCAATAACAGTAAACCGTGTCTTCCCCGGCATTCTACAACCTGGAGCTCTCAAACAACCGGCCTCGAAACCAGAAGTAAATTTTAGTTGCAGTACAGTAGACCCCCGACTTACGTCTAGGTTCTGTTCCTGGCCAACCACACGTAAGTCAAATGTCACGCAAATCGGGACCCCGTGGGGAAGGGGCCCTGCCGCCTGCAGTCCCGCAGTCCTGGCTGCTCCTGGCTCCCTGCTCCCACGAGCTGTGGAAAGCGAGGAACCAGGCAGCACACTGGCTCTCGGCGCTCCGCAGCTTGCTTGTGGGAGACAGGAAACTGTGGCTGGGAGGCGGAAGCCAGGATGGTTCCCAGCTCCCCACCACTCATAATTTCGACTCGCGTTATCGCAAGAAATGCTTAAGTCGGGGGACTATGGTATGGTGAACATAAATACAAATCAAAAAGCAATACGCTACAAGTTTACAGCGTACAATACTACTGGTGTCGGCAAATAAGGTACTCTGCCTACATTTTTGTTTGTTTCTTAATAGCTCATCTTGTTTTTCTTTAGTGTTGTGCATTGCTAGGTACACTTCTCTGTTATCCAGACTATTTGAGTATCCAGCAACCTCTGGGTCCCAGTGCTGCCAGATACCAAGGAGTTTACCGTACCTCATTTAACGTATCAGTTTTAACGTTACCAGCTGGGCAATGTGTACACCCTGTTTTGTGCATATATCACTCTCGTATGCAAAGTCAGAAATAGGAATCTGGATACGATTACAGATCTGTTTATCATTCTAAATGTGCTAATCAGGGCCCCTACCAATACTGCAGAAACTTAATGGCCTGGGTGTCAAGACAACGACCTGTGAATGGTCATCCTCTTCCTGAAAGCCCAAACTGTGGCCGGTCCTAGGAACACATGTGGTCAGGCCTCTGATGCTGAAACACATTTGGGTCTGAGACTTTTCTACTCCAGGTGAGAAGAGTTTGAGCTGAGCACAAAGAATTCCTGCCTTGGGCAAAAAAGGATGTAAATGGGAGAACCAAACAATAGGGGCAGTTGCCAGAGACCAGGAGACACTCCCACCCCTACTTGCCTGCTGGAAACATCTAAGACTGAACAAAGGGAAGGATCAGGACCAAGCTAGGAGGCTGCTTAGCTTGTGAAAGATGTTTAGAACAACCGTTTAGGGTGAGAATTTGCATGTAACAAGGCTCTGAGTGGATTAGGATTAGCCGGCGTTTTCTGTTTAATTGTCATTTTGGACCTTACTTTGATCTGACTGTTTTCACGTGCAACCACTGACACCCTGTGTTTTACACTTAACAAAAACCCTTTTGTTTATCCTCAGGCCCAGCATAAATAATTGTTTCGGGGCGCGGGTGTGGCTCTCTGTGTCGCTGACCAAAGAAGCTGATCGTATGAGCTTCCTCCTTGGATTTGTTTGGGGATTTGGTCCCTTTTGGCAGCGGTTGGTTTCCTGGGCTGTTCCATTATTTTGCGCATTGCCCCAACACAGCCACTTGTGCCCACATACCACCCCACACACATGCAGCACTGGGACAGCCTGCTGCACGTGCGCGCAGGGTGTGTTAGGTGCACGAGAGGGTCAGTCCCAGACCACAAACCAAAAGGCCTGACGCTGCTCAACAGGGACTGAGAGAAATTAACAGCTAGAGGCAAGGGAAGGAACAAGTCTGTCCCTGCCCCCCCACCCACTCCGTGTAACGCTTCCCCGCCCCACTCCAAGACTAGTGTACATGTACAAGAGAGACACAGACGTCTGCTAGAGACAGCAACTGTACACAGTCTGGTGGGCGTAAACACGCCCCGAGAGCGCCAATCCCAATTACTACAGCCAAAACCGCCTTCGCTGCCACTGAAGCCTGCAGCCGGCTCCCAGGGTCTGTTCCTAGGCTCTTGCTGCGCAGGCAGGACCCTGCTCCTCTAACGGCTGCTCTGCCCAGACGTTGCCTAGGGAGGTTCTTCACACACAGCTCCACGGCCAGGACTGCTGCTAACTCCAGAATGCAACATCTGAGCTGGAAGGTAACGGGCAACTCTGGCACTTTCTCCACGGTGCCACTCCGACAGCCCTGGCCTCCTGTGTTAACGGGACCCAGCCACAGCGAGTGACTCCCAGCAACTTCCTAACAAGCACAACGAGAGGCCCTGGGGCACCGTAAAGACTTACGTTTACTGGAGCATAAGCTTTCATGGGCAAAGACCCACTTGGTCAGATGCACGAAAGCTGATGCTCCAATAAATCTGGTAGTCTATAAAAGGTGCCACAGGACTTCTCGTTGCTTTTGCGGATACAGACTAATCCGGCTGCCCTTCCCAACAAGGAAGGTCTGACCTCTCCCAGCAGACACTCCTCACACCCGTCAGGTGGATTACCCTGAGAAGGGAAAGGAGCCTCAGTGACAAGCCAAGTCTAAGCTCTGCGGTGAAAGCTCTGGCCAAGCAGAATGACATGGTGGCCCTGGGCAGTGTCTCGAAGGTGCTGAGACCAGCACGGCCACTGTCCGCAAGAGGGTGCATTAAGCAAGAGCCAAACTACCACACTTAAAATGACACATCTTTTGTCTGGACGGGGAGTCCAATCACACTGCTCCCTGAATGGGCCAGAAGAGCGCCAGATGGCCAGCATGTAAGCTCAGTCTCCTGGCCGGCTAATTCTCTTCTGCTCAGAACCCTTCGTCCAGCTGACGGACGTAGAAAACCGGAGTAAATCAACACAACACAAACCACGGGCTGTGGGCTGCAAGTCAGACTCAACCACCAGCCTGGCACGCAGGGGGCGGATGTGAAATCGCCGCATGACATGGCCGCGTCCTCGGCCTTCCAGCCTCTCGGCAGCCGGGCTGCACTCTCTGCGCACAGATCTCACGAGGACGGGAAGGAGCCAATGGGTGCGGCTGGTGGCAGCTCGCTGCACTGTCACGCCTGTCGCTGCTGCATGCGAGGAGGGGGTGCGTGTGTCAGTGGCTTGGGATGGGGACCAGTCGCTCCGTGTGCTGCGCTCATTGCGCTGGGCAGGACGTGTGCATGGGGGGGAGCCCCTTCTCGACAGTGCACCGCTAGTCTGGACAGGAAGGCACAGGGCGGGGCTGATCCACCACCACACGGCAGCGTAGGGGACAGCGGTGCTAGCAGGGGTATCCAGCCAGCTCCAGCACTTTGTCAGCCCGAGGCGCAGGCACCGCCTCAGCCCCTGCCCTGCCCTGCACGGAGCTGAAATAGAAACAGCCAGGGCCTGGCTTTCAGGAGCGCTGGGCACCTCCTTGCCCAGTGGGAAAGCTGCGAAGCACCGCTGACAATCACACCCTGACGACTCCACCCGATCGCCGCGATACTGAGAGCCAGTCTCACATGAGGCCCAAGCACCCGCCGACAGAGCACCCTGCGGCAGAGCTCAGCGTCAGTCCAACATTTGCTCTTGCTGGGGACCAATGGTCTCTCTCACTTTTTCCAGCCATGTGTGGAATAAATTTTTCTGTGTGCACTGACCCATGTGTGGATGTGCACCACCCATAGAAACACACACTGCCAGCTGTGGGCACTCTGCTAACCAGCCAGGCGGCACCTGGGTGGCTACCCACGAACTCAGCATACAGGGAACGCTGCCGGTGGCTACAGCCAGCCCCAGGGCTTGTTGCTGCCGGGTTACACAAGCGTTGTCCTCATACGCCCTTGTGCTCATTCCGGGCTGCAGACCCCCCTTACTCTGACCAATGTCCCTCCCCTCCCATGCCAGTGGCAGGGAGCATCCGCCGGCCAAGCCCCAGCCCCACGGAGGGCAACACGCAGCTGCTGGTGAACACTGGTCATCCATGAAGCTTCAGCATGGGAACCAGCACTGGCTGCAGGATCAGAGCCTGGGCGCCTCTCCGCTCTACCCCTCACGTCGCCAGGGCCAGCTCTTCCACCGCCAGCGAGTGAGTCCCATTGGGAGCTGGGGCCCTGAAAAGCAGCAAGGCCAGCGCAGAGGACGGGCCGTTGTGCTAGAAGTTGTGAGCACCGGTGGGTCTCATGGAGTTGCCCCTGGGCCACAGACCACCTGTCACTGGCAGGGAAGCTGAGAGCCAGCCAAGTCCCTCCAAGCTCGTCCCAATGGAGCAGCTCTTGATCCTGTGCCTGGGGATGTACCACAGACAGGGCTGATGGCACTGAGAGCCGAGACACGCTGGCAGCCCTCGCACTGACTCACAGCCCCCGCCCGGCACCGCAGACGCCCCACCACCTCTGCATTGTGCTTTCCATGCGAGGTAGTAACCGGCCCCGCCCGGCCGGCCCTCGCAGGGGGAGTGGGTGATGCTGGCGCTCGGTGCTGGCAACCAGCTCTGATCAGCGCACAGTACATCAACATCCCCTTGGGGAGAGCTCCCCTCCCCTCCCCTCCCCTCCAGCGAACAAGGCCGTTTATCAGAGAGACTCAAAGGAACAAGCCGGGTAGGCAGGGCCCCAGCGGAGGTAACAGCAGCCATTTGTCAAGCCCCACCTCCTCCCACCAAGGTCTACGACTGCCCCACAGCTCTGCCCGGGCGCCGGAGTGAGCCGGGGATGCCACAGGCGTCTTTCAGTTCTCGCTGCTGCAGGGCACATTAGGAAGATGGGGAAGGAGGGTTACAATCCGGCTTCCAAGGGCTTGGCTCCTGTTCGGGTGCCCCGCCTGGAACACCTCCAAGGGCCTGACTACGGACTTTCTGAAAATGGGGGCTGGTGTCACGGAGTGGGGGTCCCCAGGCCCTGCCCCCCACCCGCAGGCAGACGTGACTCTCATTCGGCAGGGAGAGCAGGAGGGTTATTAGATGACAGGGACACGGAGTGTAACAGACTTTTCAGTACCATCCGTCTTGGGGTGATGGGCCCAGAGGGGTCCCTGAGCTGCGCCCTGGCCCCCTTCCTCCCTCTCCAGCCCGACCAGACTGCCCCACTCACAAGCCCAGGTCCAATTCAAACCGGCCAGGCCCCTCCTCCCGCCTTTGTCCTGGTTCCTGGGGAAGGCAGGTGCTACCTGGTTGCCTGGGTTACGAAGAGCTGGGAGGCCCATTGCCTGATGCTGTGCCTAGGGAAACTGAGGCACCCACCTGGTGACTGCCAGCCTAGGCCCAATGGGGGGCAGGCAGAAGAGCAGGCTCTCCCTGTAGAGCTGGGGAATGCTGCGGGGGCAGGCAAGGGAGCCCCAAGTCATGGTGAGCTGAGCTGAGCTGCCCTTCAGCCTCCTCTGTGGCCTGCAACCCAGCTCACCACCAGCCGCTGCTGCCTCCCCTTCCCCATCTCAGCTCATTTGGTCACAAAGGAGGGAGCAGAGGAAAGAGGCGCCAGGACTGGGTCTGTCCCTGGCACAGGGGCAGAGAACCCAGCTTCTAGGGCGCCTGTTGAGCCGGAGCAGCAGGCCGGGAGGACTGAGCTGTGCTGAGAGCTCAGCCCAGGGCCGGTGGAGCCGCTCCCGCTCTGGACCTGTTAACACAGACTGTACAAAGCACTAGGCACAGGTGCTCCTGGGAACAGCCGGGCACTGGCGGGAGAACCCAACAGCCTCTGCCCACTCCAAGGCTGGTATTCGCAGGGAAGTGTCTCCCGCCGGCCATGGGTAAGCGAGTCCCTGAGCCTCCAGGCCAGGCAGGCTCTGGCGCCGACCACCAGCAAAGAGCAGTGGCATGAGGGCACCTGTTCATTAGGCAATGGACAAACACTCCCTTCGGAGAGGGCCCCGGACCGCCCTTGGCTGCAAACCCCACAGCCGCAGGCTGGCCCGCAAGCGCGGATCCCAGGCCTCCCGTCACGCCAGCCGCTGCTGCCTCCCTCCCGCCTTCCCGAGGCCCCAGGACGCTAGCGAGGAATGCGCGCGTGGTGGGAACGAAGTGCCTGCTTCGCTGGGGGAGGGGCGGCTTTCTAACGGCAAATGCTGCGACCGGGCAGAGAACAGAAGTGTCGGAAATTGTAATGAGACTGGCTTGGGAGCAGCTCCCAGCACGGGCGCTGAAAGCTCTGGTGGCATTCCCGGGGCCTTAGCAATGCCGCTTTCCAGGCCGCGCTCGCTGGGCTGAGAACAGCAGGTTCACAGGGGCCCGGGAGCCACCGGCTCCTGGAACCACGGCACTGGCTGACAGGCACAGCAGCCCCCAGCCCCGACTCAGGCCAACGTCGCTGGCTGGCTCAGAGAAGGGAGAATGGGAACCCCCTTCTGTCCATCTGCCAACACATGGCCCCCAAGAGGGCCAATTCCAAATGAATCAAAGGAAAAGACAGGTTACTCACCGTAGTAACGGTGGTTCTTCGAGATGTGTCCCCGTGGGTGCTCCACAATAGGTGTCGGGCTCTCCCGGCGCTGCAGATCGGATCTTCCAAGCAGTTTCTGCCGGACCGCGCATGCGCCGGCGCGCGCCGCTCCCTTGCGCGCTCCTGGCCACGTGCGCGATCCGGTCCCCGCCAGTTCCTCGACCAACCGCCTCGGATGCTCCTGCAAAACACTAAGCAGAGATCCGAAGCGGGGAGGATGGGCGGGTAGTGGAGCACCCACGGGGACACATCTCGAAGAACCACCGTTACTACGGTGAGTAACTTCTCTTTCTTCTTCGAGTGTCCCCGTGGGTGCTCCACGATAGGTGACTACCCAGCAGTAACCCAAGATAGGAGGTGGGTAATCGGATTATGTGCAGCTTGTCCCCGAGAGGACCGCTGCAGAGAGACAGGTATCCTCTTGGAATACCCTGTGAAGGGCGTAATGTTTGGCGAAGGTGTCATAGGATGACCAGGTCGCCGCTCTGCAAATGTCTTTTAACGCAACACCCTTGAAAAAGGCTGTTGATGCCACCACCGCCCTAGTGGAGTGAGCCCTGGGAGTGGCCAATAAAGGAGTCTTTTTGAGTTCATAGCACATTTTTATGCAGGATACGATATGCTTCGAGATTCTCTGCGAAGAGAGACCTTCTCCTTTCGATTTGGGAGCGAGAGAGACTAGGAGTCTATCCGTTTTCCGGAAGGACTTGGTCCTGTCTACATAGAAGGCTAGTGCCCTCCTCACGTCCAGGAGGTGTAGGCGCGCCTCTTTGTTAGAGTTATGAGGCTTTGGATAAAACGCGGGTAAAACAATAGGTTCGTTAATGTGAAACTCAGAAGAAACCTTGGGAACAAAGGCTGGATGCAGCCGTATGGTTACCGCCTCCTTGGAAAAAGCAGAGCAGGGTGGCGTTGCCATAACTGCCGCAAGCTCACTCACCCTGCGAGCTGACGTAATTGCAAGAAGAAAGGTCGTCTTTATCGTAAGGAGGCGGAGGGAAACCGTGGCCAAGGGCTCGAACGGTGGTCCTGTTAGCGCGTTAAGCCCCAGGTCCAAGTTCCACGAAGGTGGAAGCAGTTTCTGAGGTGGGTATAGGTTTACCAACCCTTTGAGGAACCTGGTAACCATGGGATGGGCGAACACCGTGTGCCCTTCCTCCTCGTGTCTGAACGCCGAAATGGCGGCAAGGTGGACCTTTAACGAGGATAGTGAGAGTCCTCCTCTCTTGAGGTCCAGTAAATACTCTAATATTACAGGTATAGGCACCGAAAGGGGGGCCAGCTGTTTGGTAGCACACCAAGCCGTGAAGCGAGTCCATTTTGGCTTGTAGGTCTTCCTGGTGGAAGTCCTCCTGCTACTTTCTAGGACTTGCTGCACTTCCTCTGTGCATGCGCTCTCTAGGGAGCTGAGCCATGGATTAACCATGCTTGTAGTCGCAGGCCTTGGGGGTGCGGATGCACTATGGACCCCTGGGCTTGCGTGAGCAGATCTGGCGCCACCGGAAGAGGCATCGGTGGACGGTCCGACATGCGCAGGAGTAGGGGGAACCATTGCTGTCAATCCCACGTTGGGACTATCAGGATCATTCGGGCTCCTTCCCTCCTGGCTTTCTGCAAGACTTTGTGGATCAGCACTGTGGGAGGAAAAGCGTAAAGCAGGGGGCCCCTCCACGAGATCGCGAACGCGTCCCCCAGGGACCCCCATCCCAGTCCTGCCCTGGAGCAGAATCGTGGGCACTTCTTGTTGTGTTGAGTGGCAAACAGGTCTATCTGGGGAAAACCCCATGCGTGGAAAATCGGTCGTAGCAGATCGGGACGGATCTGCCACTCGTGTGTGAGTGCAAAACCCCTGCTCAGCTGGTCTGCCTTCACATTGTGAGCGCCTGGTAAGTACAAGGCTTTCAAGATTATATTGTTGGCGATGCACCAGTTCCATAACCGGACTGCTTCCGCACATAAGGCACGGGACCGAGCTCCTCCTTGCCGGTTTATATAAAACATGGTGGAGGTATCGTCTGTACTGATCCCGACTACTTTGCCTTGTATATGGTCTCGAAAGTGTCTGCAGGCGTTGAACACTGCTCTGAGCTCCAGTATATTTATGTGCAGTGACTGCTCCGTGGAGGACCACAGCCCTTGAGTCACCTCTTCGCCCATGTGTGCTCCCCACCCTATGAGGGAGGCATCTGTAGTAAGAAAAACCGATATTTGTGGTTGGTGGAAGGGTACCCCTGTTAGCAAGTTCTTGGGGTTTACCCACCATTGCAGGGATTTGCGCACCTCTGTTGTGGGCGACACCACCCTGTGAACAGTGTGTGCTGCCCGTTTGTATACGCTCGCCAGCCAGTGCTGCATGCTGCGCATGTGTAACCTGGCGTTCTGTACTACAAACGTCGCCACTGCCATGTGGCCCAGCAGCTGTAAGCACGTCAGGACCGGCACCATAGGGCTGAAGGTGATGACCTGCACGAGGGAGCCGATGGCCCGGAAGCGAGTCTCTGGTAGATACACTCTCGCTGTAATAGAATTTATGCGTGCCCCTATGAACTCTATGTCCTGTGTGGGGTCTATCTTTGATTTTGCCAGATTGATAACCAGGCTGAGTGCAGAGAACGTGCCTGCTGTGACGCGTATCATACGTAGTACCTCCTGCTTCGAGGCCCCTTTGAGTAGGCAGTCGTCCAGATACGGGAATATAAATACCCCCTGTCTGTGCAGGTAGGCTGACACCACTGCCAAGGTCTTGGTGAAGACTCTGGGGGCCGAGGAGAGGCCAAACGGTAGGACCTTGTATTGAAAATGTTCTTTGCCTACCATGAACCGGAGGAATCGCCGGTGAGCCGGATGGATAGTTATGTGAAAATACGCGTCTTGTAAATCGAGGGCTGCGAACCAATCTCCATCGTCCAGTGCCGTAAGGATGGAGGCGATTGTGATCATCCGAAAGCGTTGCTTGCGCAGGTACCGGTTGAGGCCTCGAAGATCTAAGATGGGCCTCCAGCCTCCTGTCTTTTTCTCCGTGAGGAAGTACCTCGAGTAGAACCCTTTCCCTTGCAGTTGCTCCGACACTCTTTCCACTGCCCCTATGAGCATGAGGTGGTCTACCTCCTGCCTGAGCCTCGCTACGTGGGAGGCCTCCTGGAGGTGGGGCCTGGGTGGAGGTTGTGGCGGTGGGAGCGACTGGAAGGGGATGGCGTACCCCGTGGCTATGATCTCCAGCACCCATTTGTCTGTGGTGATCCTTTGCCACTGGTCGTAGAATGGTCGGAGGCGATGGTGGAATAGCCGCTTCGGATGACCTTGTGCGATGGTAGTGATGGCGCAGCCCTGGATCTGTGTGTCAAACTTGTGGCCTTTGGCCCTGCCCCGAGGACGCACGGCTCTGTTGGGAACGTCGCCTGGGAGTTCTGTACTGCTGGTGCTGTTGATGTCGCCCTTGCTCGTAACCCCTGTGATACTGGGGGCGCTGTTGCTGGTACTGGTACCGTCTTTGTTGAGGGTAGTACTTTTTCTTTCTGTATGGAGGGGTGTAAATCCCCAGGGTCCTAAGTGTGGCTCTTGAATCTTTACTGGAATGAAGGACCGAGTCAGTTGATTGGGCAAACAGCTTCTGCGAGTCGAAGGGAAGATCGACTATCTTTGCCTGCAGATCCCTCGGTATACCCGAAGTCTGGAGCCAGGACTCCCTTCGCATCACCACTGCCGTAGCTGTGGAACATGCTGCTGTGTCCGCAACATCCAGGGCGATCTGAACTCCCGTCCTCGAGGCCGCGTAGCCTTCTTGCACGATGGCCTTGAGCACCGGTTTCTTGTCCTCTGGAAGCGAGTCCATGAGGGAGGTTAACCTAGTGTAGTTGTCGAAATTATGGTTCGCTAAATGCGCTGCGTAATTTGCTATTCGCAACAGTAGAGTGGAGGAGGAGTAGACCTTTCTGCCGCACAGCTCTAGCTTCTTGGCATCTTTGTCTGTTCCCCCTGTCCTGAATTGAGATGTCTTTGATCTTTGTTGCGACGACTCCACCACCAAGGAATTTGGTTGTGGGTGGCTGAACAGGAACTCCATGCCCTTCGCCGGCACGAAGTATTTCTTATCCGCTCTCTTTTGGACAGGCGGAACAGTCGCAGGGGTCTGCCATATCGTAGTGGCAGACTCTAAGATCGCTTCATCAAGCGGTATTGCTACTCTGGAGG
Organism: Carettochelys insculpta; assembly: GCF_033958435.1. Lineage (NCBI taxonomy): Eukaryota > Metazoa > Chordata > Testudines > Carettochelyidae > Carettochelys > Carettochelys insculpta. Next base: position 36,788,294 of record NC_134152.1, read on the forward strand.
AGGCCGGAGGTCTCAAATTTTTGAGGAGCTTATGGTGTTTCTCTTGCACCTCTGCTGTCTGGATGCCTTGTGTGAAGGCCACCCTCTTAAACAGCTCTTGGAACTGTTTGAGATCGTCCGGAGGATGGACGTCCCCCGGGGCCGTAGCCTCGTCCGGGGAGGAGAGCGAGGAACCGCTGGGGTACGCCTCTCTGGACCCTTCCGGTTCCTGTTGGTGATGGTACAGCCTCTCGCTAGAGGCTTGCGAGGGAAAATCTCAGGGGTTCCATAACCAGTCCCCCCTGAGATACTTGAGTCTCTGTCCCCGTTCGCGATTGCCCTCGGGGATACGGGACCGTCTGTGGGGATCTTTCCCTGGTAGATTGCCGGTGGTGTCTATGCCCCGCGTGATAGGGACGACCATGGCAGCATGGGCACTGTTCTTGGGAAGGTGACCTAGACCACTCCCTTGGTGCGTACCCTCTGCGTCTGGGGGAGCGAGATCGTCGAGAGACCTGGGACACTGGAGAGAGCGATTTGTGATAGTACTCCAGCGGCTCAAACCCCAGGAAGGGTGAAGGTGGTCCCAGCCAGGGTGAGGCTGGTTGTAAAAATGGAGATGGGGGCTCTGGGTAGGCTAGGGGGGACCCCTGCCTTCTGGTTGGAGTCTGCAGCATAAGCGGAGGGCTGAGAGAAAGCAACTCTGCAGCCCTGTCTGGAGAGGGGCTGCGGTGCCTCGTTTTGTGTGCAGCCTTCCCCCTCCCTTGAGGAGGTAACTCCGCCCCCTGGCGTGTAGGGGATCTCGGCCCCATCCGCGCCGTGCTCGGCACGCTCATGGGCAGTGCCGCACGGGCGGTGTCCTCCGGTGCCTGCAGGCTGCATGCCTGCGCGCTCTGCACCGCCGGTTCCCCGGGGGTCGGTGCCGCTGCTTGCGGTGCCGCCGGTACCGGCGCTTGTCTAGCTGCCGCCCTGCCTGCGGTGCGGGGCGGCTGTTTGATTATCGGAGGCTGAGCCGCCTCCACGTGGCTCTCCGTGCCGCCGCCGATCAGCTGTTGCTGCGGCTGGGGGCTGTGCGCTTCTCCCGTCCCGCTCGCTGTTGCTGCCGGCAGGGATCGGGTTGGGGAGACTTTCCTCCGTTTTTGCGCTGATGGGGTGAGGGAGACGGCTTTCCTTTTGTGGGCCCCGGAGGGTCCCTCCTTCTGCGGCCGCTCCAGCACGTCTGGCTGGAGGGCCTTGTCCAAGAGCAGCATTTTAAGCCGCATCTCCCTGTCCTTCCTTGCTCTGGCTGTTACTTTTGCACAGAAGGAGCATTTCTGCGTGACATGGGACTCCCCCAGGCACCTTATGCAGTGACTGTGCCCATCAGACGCTGGCATTGCCTCTCGGCAGGACTCACATTCCTTAAATCCTGAAGAGGACATTGTTGGTGAGTCTTTCAGTTGTTAATGGGGTACTTAGCACCTTCTCTGTGCTCTTTTTCCCCCTCTCCGATAGCCTGCCCCGGCAGGAGGGCTAATGGCCCTAGGCTCCTGGCCTCCAGTGTTCCGCTTGTTACTAGGACTGGACTGAATGCCGTCCCGCTTGTTGTTTCTTTTTTTTTTTTTTTGAAAATAACAACTGGCTAACTTAACAGTAGCCTAAGAACTTGAAAACTTTAAAGAAAAACAGTTAAAACCATTGAATACGCTAACTTGGCTGTAGCCTAGTCGGATTCCGTCTGCAGCCGACGGCGGTTAAGAGGAACTGGCGGGGACCGGATCGCGCACGTGGCCAGGAGCGCGCAAGGGAGCGGCGCGCGCCGGCGCATGCGCGGTCCAGCAGAAACTGCTTGGAAGATCCGATCTGCGGCGCCGGGCGAGCCCAACACCTATTGTGGAGCACCCACGGGGACACTCGAAGAAGAACCAACCGTGAAGCAGCCGGGTGGAGGACCTCACAGCTACGAGGTGTGGTGGGAGCCCAGCCCGGAGCGGGCAGGTGACGGACCGGACACGTGTTTGGATAACAAGACTCTCCAGTTAGGGCAGTAAATGCCAGCGGCCTTCAGAGCGAGATAGAAACTCTCCTGCCTCCGGGCTCCACCCCTCGCAGCTAGAGCCAGTGGGGGGCACCGTGACCACAGGGGCCTTTCCCTGCAGGGTCTCCTGCTCTGCCCGTGAGGGCGTGACGCCCCCGCCCCCCTCCACTGCTCACTGCAGGCGCCCGGGGCAGGGGCAGCCCTGGATGGATCTCCTCCTGCTTCACAAGGGCTGCAGGCAGGGGACTGACATCCCCACAACAGCCCCTACGCCCACTCCAGGGTCACTGGCACCCGTCCTGCAGAAAGATCTTCGTCAGCGGCGGGTCCCTCACCCCTTACCTGGGGGCTGGCTGCAACCCAAAGGCTGCCAGCTTCATGCTGACACCTCACGGCAGAAGGCTGATGGGCAAAGACAAGGCTCTGCACAGAGGCAGCTCAGCTTGCAGCCCCGGCCTGTCGCACCCTAGGGGCGTTACTGACTAGGAAGAGCCTTCCCAGGCCCAGCTGCCCTGCAGGGCTCCAATGGTCAGCAGGGATCTCACCCCCCTGTTCTGGGAGCTACAGCTTCCCCACCTGGATGACAAAGCCCAAGGAGGTTTCGGCTGGAGCAGCTCCAAGGGGGCAGGTATTGCGACATACTCCCCGAAGAGCAGCTGCAGCTCTGACACCGCTCACAGACACGGCTCCCACCCTGCACCCCCTGTAAGGGCAGGAGGTGGCGGTGCCCTTTCAGCCAAACACCAAGCCCAAAAGCCAGCAAGGGGCAGGTCTCAGCTGGGGTACCGACCGTGGCAGCTGTTCCCTCAGAGCCTCCTTGGCAGCTGCGGCACTTGCAAATGAACTGACCACAGCCCAGGGCCAGCAGGCCAGAGGCAGGGCGGGGGACTCCTGGGAAACTGGCAGTGGGTCTGTACACTGCCTGCCCTGACCAGGTGGTCTCCATCGCTAGGCTGCTGGGACTGGGCCTATGGGCCCCGCATCTCCCAGTGGCAGAATACACAGGCAGCAGGGAAGAGAACCCTGGCACGCGAGCTCCCAGTCTCAGCTCTAATGTCTGCGGGTTGAAGCTCGCGAACCAGCACTCTCTCATCTGGCAGCATCCCTGATCCGGCATCATTTGAGTTGGCTGGACAACCACTTATCAGGAGTGGGGCCAAGCTCCCCGCAGTCCCATCAAGTTTGTTTCCAGCCACTACTCCTGGCTCTCAGTGTTCTGGGCTGCTACTTACCTGTAATTTACCCCAATGTCTCCCAAGAGCCCAGTGAGCCATGGAAGCGTTGGTGATGTGCTAGACAATACGACCTTTGTGGTCCGACAAATTCTCTTGTTCAGCAGCGGTCAGGTTCCCAGGGTGCCAGACTAGAGAGGTTCAACCTGTAGTCAATAATCACAAATGGTTCCTTTGGGATCCGCGCACACTCAAAGTTACAGAGTACCACTGGGAACATTCACAGCCCCCAGAACTGAATGGCAGCCACCATCCCAGAACCGAGCATCAGACCCTGCAGCGTAGTTATTCCCCAAGCCCCAGGTGCCAACAACAGACCCATGAATTGCTCTGCCTGGCAGAGATCCTTCAGCAGGCGCTACTGCTCCATGTGCCACTTCTGCCCACTCCCTGCCAGCAGTGCTCCAGACAAGCCCCATGAGGCCTCAGCCAGACAGGCAGTGCCAGGCAGCCCGCATGTGTGGGCAGGTAGATTTCCGAGCCGTGGGGCAGGAAACACGAGCCAGGGAGGAGGCAGCCTGCCGATGCCGCATGGCGGCAGAGGCCTTGCCAAGGCAGGGAGCTTGTAAAACAGGGAAACGCTTGTATTTCTGCAGCCAAGGTCATGTCAAGTGACCAGCCCCACACTCCGTTAAGATGCTAATGAAGCCATTACCATCTTCTGATCAATTCGGACTGTATAAATAATGCACCGGGATGCTCGCCGGATGCTGCAGAGGCGCATTAATAATGGAGCTCACATTTGCTGACTGCAAAAGGCTGGAGAAGCCCCCAGGGGTTGGATCCCGTAGGGGGATGAGACCCATGGCCTCCCCCCAGCGGAGGAGACAGGCCTAGATCAGACGACATTTGCTACTTGTGCCCTGGGGCATTTCTTCCTCCCCTTGGCAAGGCCTGACCCATGTTGCCAGCCAGGAGAAGAGGGACAGGCCTAATGAGCAATCTAAGCCCCACAGGGGAACGGGGTCACCCTGCCTTGCCCAGGCCGCCCCTGCTGGCTGTGGCTCCACCCTGCCCCCGACAGCCCCACAAAGGTCCCGCACACTGTGCCAGGGAGGGGGAGCAGCAGCTCTGTTGCTGAGGCTGCAGAGTGTGCGCCACAAGCCCAGTCTGCCTCTAAACCCCTGCAGTGAAAGAGGCCCTTGCAGAGCATGAGAGAACTGCGGCGCTGGGCTGCCCTGGGCCAGACTAGATTGCGGTTTCCCTGGCAGAGCGGGGCCGCCTCACCCGGGCGCTGTGTGCCAAGAGCAACGGGCTGGGAGGACCTCGCAAGGTCGCCTCGGCCAGCCCCCTGCACCCAAGCAGGGCAGTGCATTATCTACACCAGGGTCTGTCTTCTCCTCCCGAGCCCTCCCTCAACGTGCGAGAAGACCTGCAGGACCCGGCAGAGGGGGAGAGGCTCCAGGCCAGGGGGGACCCTGGGGCACAGGTGTTGTTTGACTTCTGCTCCGGGGGTGTGGGGGGAAGGACTGTCAGGGCCCTGGCCAGCTCTGCGCAGAGGGGTCCAGGGAGAGAGCACCACGCTTGGCACCCAAAGGGGGCTGGGAGCTGAGCAGCAGCCACCGTTCTGGCACCAGCTCCAGAAGGGGGGTGCCCCAGCTGCCCACTCCATGGCCCCACCAGCCAGGAGAGCAGCTGCTTCACACCACCTGGCTCTGGCTTCCTGCCTAGGACCCTGCCAGGGGGTAGGGCCTGCGGAGGGAGAGAGGAGGAGGAGGGAGAGGGAGCTGCCCCCAGGAATGCCCCACTCTGCTAAGGCACTGCAGTCAGGGGGAACAGCCTCATGCCCCTTCAGCTCTGCCCATGGGCTCCAGGTTCGTATCTGCAGAAGGGCTTCAGCCCCAGTCCTCCTGGCTTTGGTGGAAATGGGACAGCCTGGGGCTTCAGCCCCATGTTACTCCAGCTTCCGTCCCACTGCAGGGTTCTGGGGCTCAGGGCACCAGGTTCCAGTGGTGGAGCTCTGCGGACCCCCAAAAGGGCTTTCAGACCCCCCAGAGGCCACAGACCCACCACTGAGAACCAGCTCTAGACCATCCCTGAAGGTGTTTGGCCCAGGTGTTCCACAACCTCCCTAGGCAATTTATTCTGGTGTTAAACATCCTTGCAGGAAGGTTTTCCTAATGCCCAATCTTCACCTCCCTGGCTGCACCTGAAGCCCATTGCTCCTTGTCCTACCCTGAGGGATCAAAAACAATTTTTCTGCCTGCTCCTGGCCACAAGCTTTCAGGTGCTTGAAAGCCGCCACCATGTCCCCCTCGTCCACCCTTCTCTAGACAAAACGCTCGTCCCTCACAGGTCACGTTTTCTAGACCTCTATTCATTTCTGTTGCTCTTCTCCACACCCTTCCTGAAATGTGGTGCCCAGGCCTGGACACAATACTCCAGCAGAGCAGAGCAGAAGGGTTACTTCTCATCTCTCACAACATTCCCACTGACACAGCACTGGACGAGGTCTGGTTTTCTGCATCACCGCAGACTCATATTTAGCTGATCACCGCGCAGATCCCCATACACGGACACAGACCCAGCATCCTCATGCAATTCCAACAGAGGCTCCTTACATCCCGAGTCCCTAGCGACAGCCGCACTAGAGTGCCTCACTTCCCAGCCTAACCCGCTGGGTGTTACTAACCAGCTACCAAATTCCACCCCAGAGGTGGCAGGTCCAGAGATCCCACTCGGCTCCTGGCTGGACAGGGAGTGGCATTGCTAGGCACTGCAAATCTCCTGTCCCCTCTGCAGACACCGGGCTGTGGGCAGGGGGGATAACAGGCTGACGGGTGAAGTGATCCCCAAGAATACAGCATCTGAGATGCACCTGGGACAGCCAGGGGCTAGTGAGTCTCCAGCACACCAGCCCAGAGCTAGTGGCCCCTCCGCAGGCTACAAGCACTGCAGAAGCAGCTTATGCATTGCTCCGGGTCTCACTGTTCCAAGCACAGTGCTTGGGGCTCGGGGCCCTCGGGAAACACTGCTGGGCAGCTACAGCATCTTCCTCTAATTCTGGTAGTTCCCCTTTAAGTACAGCATGAACAACGACTGAGTGATGGCAGCCCCACCCCTCACCCCTGCCACACTGGGACAGCTCTGACAGCCTGGCACAAGTGCAGCATGAATCAGATGTTTCCAGCAGCCGCCGCCTCCAGAGAGAATCCCCAACTTCCCTTCCAGCTGAGCCCAGGATATCCGCCCCCCAGAGCCATTTCTCCTCCCTCCCCACTGCCAAGCGCGACAGGCAAACACAGCTACTCAGCCCAGCAAAACAAGCCACCTGCCCCGCAGCCAGAGTGAACCGATCTCAACCACCCAGTGGAAAACCACCATGAAAATCATCCATTTCAACCACCTTTGCCCATTGGCTTGGGCTCTGTTCTCACAGGGGGCCTGTTCTCACAGGTGACTATAGCAACTAAAACGTGCTGATTTACAATACAAACTTTATCATCAGGCATCCCCGGTTCTCTGGCAGTCCCAGATAATAAAATGTGCCAGTTAGCAGAGCTGAGGCAGCGGGAAAATGGCCCTGCAGCAGCCAGACCCTGTCCCGGCCCTGGCAGCAACTGGCCCCAGGCAGGACACCCACCCATGGCCAGCAGCCCTAGCTGGACATGCCGGTGAACTAAGTGTGCAGGTTGTCCAAATGCCAGATAACCAGGCTTTCACTTTACACCTGAGCAGAGCATTTGCACTAAATATTGGGTCATATTCAGGCTTGCGGGGTCACTCTGGGCACGTGGGGAAACACATCATTCTGGGTAGTGAAAAGCAGCCTGGAACTGAAGTTCTCAAGAGAGCATCATGTATTCAGCATCTTCACTGTCTAACTGTGATGGGGTTCTGGGGCCCCCCAAGCTCTGCACCCTGTCCGCAGGCAGGAGAGTCTCTTACTCAGCAGGAAAACAGCAGGTTTATTAGCCGACAGGACACAGCATTATACAGAGGAGTTAGTACAGCCAGCAGAGACAGCCAGTCCAATCCATGTTGGGGAGAGGAGGCCCCGAGGGGCCCCCAGAGCTGGGGCCTTGCCCCCTCCTTTGTCTCTCTCTCTCTCCCCCCAGACTAACTGCTTCCAACTCCCAGTTCCAATTCAAACCCCTCAGGCTCCACCTCCTCCTTTGTCTCCAGTACAAAGGTGTTACCTGGTCGTCAGGGTTACCCTCAGCAGGAGCCCCACACCCTCTGTGAGCCACTCACATACACACAGGTATCCCCCACTCCATCACATCTCTCCCCCCTTCCAGACCGAACTGAGCGGGGTCACTCAGCCGGTGACCTGGGGAAGTTCGGGGCCCTCCCCTCGTGATCGGGCATCGGCTGTACCCTTGGTGCTTCCCTTGATGTGCACCACCTCCATGTTATAATCCTGCTGGGGGAGGCTCCAACTTAGGAGCTTGGTATTGGCCCTTTTCATGTGATGCAGCCGGACAAGTCCCTTTAGTTCCCTCAGGCTGGTTGGTCTCCCTGCTTCAGCCCCGGTCCGTCAGCCACATTCTCAAGTCGGGCGGGCAGAGCCCAAACAGATGCTGCAGCACCAACAGATTAAACAGGTCTTTTGTGGTCTGGGTCCTGCCCCATCTGACCACCAGTTCATACAGCTGCTCCAGCCAATGTCTGGAATTCAGTTACAGTCCAGTAACGGAAGGTACAAATGCTTCCATCCTTGGCATTTAGCCAGACCACCACAATGGCTGTGTGCCTCAGTTTCCCCTTTTATGCCACACAATAGGTTTGGAATGTTTCTCCTTACGTGAGAGGTTGCAAGACTAGTTACAGGGAACAATGGTGACATTTTAGAGTTACAGACTCCTTCAACATACAATTTATGCTTTTACATCAATGTCATCATGTCACATGGCTTTTTCCAAACATTTAGTGCATGGTGCAATTCTACAGCTTTTGGGAGCAGCACCCCTTGGTTACAGCAGTCAGCGTGAGTAACAGAACAAACCCATTGCAACTGTACATTTACGTTGCTCTTTGGTAGACCACAACTTTTGTGTAACCTCCTTGAGAATCTGGTATTTTGGGGATAAATGGCTGAGGCCTTTTTTAGCACCATTAAGTTCTAATCTTCTCCCTTGCCCCCTGGGGTGGAAATCTGATCTCTCTGGCTGTGCCCTCCCTTCTAACAAGAGCTGGGCCATTGATGATCTCAGGGAGACGGCCCCCTTCCAGCCAGTCTGGAAATTTGCAAACCAAACCGCTGTCTGAGAGTTGTTTTGTGAGTCCCAGACGCAGAATCCACATGAAGGAATCCCAGTTTATCCCTTACTGGCCCACCAGGCCCACAGCTCCTTTGTCCTTTTACCTCCAACTTCTGCCTCCCCGTGGAATCAGAATTGGAGTCCAGTGTGAGAATATAAGTGTTTCTAGCATCTGGAGATGGGGAATTGCTGAACCTCTCCTGCATTCTACAGAGATTGGCTGTGCAGCTGTTTTACTTGGTTCTCACAGGGCTGCTCACATTCCCTGATAGTTTTTACTTTACTTGCACCAGCTTCCAATTCCTGAGAAACTTTTACACTGCCTGCTTTGGACCCTTCCAGAGCACAGCCAGTGGTTTCACACTCAGGCAGGTCCTGGCCATCAGGGGCTGAAACAAACTTCTCCCCAGGCAAAGGGCTGCTCTGGCTCTTACAGACATGCACCTTTCCTGTTCACTCTCCTTCACCTCACTCCCATTTTCTGCAGTCCCCACAGACGGGTCAGGAAAAGTTTCAGGGAAATTCTCTTCCTTAAGAGCTCCCCCAAACAATAACTCACCCCTGTCTGCCTCCACGGGGGCACTGTTCCCTTGACCCACAACCAGCTCCTGGGTTTCAACTACACCAAGGATCACTTCTGGCCCATTAGGCAGATTCCCACGTAATCCCCCTCCAGGCAGACAGCCAGTACCACCGGACAGAAGGTTAGGATCCCTTTCCTCCCTTCTGCTACCAGCTCCTTTATCTTCATCAGTCAGTGTAACTCCATTGCCCGTCTGTTCTTGTGTCCTGGCGAGAGGATGACTCTGGTAGGACAGAGTCCTCTCACCTCCTCCCAGTAACACCTCAGCATCAGGCAAAGAACAAGTACCAGAATCGTCTGGTCTCTGGGATTCCCTGATGATCCTAACTGGATTAGACCAAGTTAAAGCATCATCCCCCCTGAGAGACACAGAGGCAGGCCCACTTCCCATCTGGGCTTCAGCTGCCCTCAGATCCAGCTCTGGGATCTTGGCTCCATCTTGAGCCCCCACAGGCTCAGGCAAAGGATTCACTTCCCCAGAAGCAGAAGCACTTTTCTTGCACCAAGGACCAGTGTCCTTAGCAGGGACACCACTGCCCATCCCAGAGCCATTTCCTCTGCTCCAGCCCCCATGGCTGGATTCAGAGACACACCTGGAATGCTCTTTTCTGGTGGATCCTTCTCCAGCCACCCGAGGCTGGGGAATCCTCCTCAGACAATGGGCTAGTTTCCTCATTGGCACCTTTTCCAAATGCAGGCTCTGCTCTCTCCCCAGGCTGCTGCTGCTGTTCAACACAGACAGACAATGGGAGACACTCTCTCCTTTGTCCCAGCCCCCCGGCTGGTCTCCACACACACACACAGAAGGTGAAGCATCTTCTCTCACAGACAACTTGCCATTCCCAGTGGATTAGCTGCTTTTCTGCACAGACACACAGGCACCTTCCTCAGCCCAGGCCTGGAAAACTCTTCGCAGGTCTGTCTTGGCCACTAGTAGATGATGGGTTGGAATCGCTCCTTCCCTCCTTGAGCTGTGGCAGGCCACTCGGTTCAGAACTCCATGCAGTCCAGGGTTCCCTGCCCCGATCCGGGCTCACCTCTGCAGGATTCTCCCCAGCCCTCAGCTCCGCCACTGCACATCCACGCTGCCTTGACCAGCTTCTTTAATCTCAATTCGGTTTCCAGGTGCTGCCACTTCACAGCGGAGTTGCTCAGCGTGGTTGCAGGCTCTCAGGCTGATGCCCTCTGCACCCCACGATTCCTGGAAGAATCCCTTCAGTGTGCCAGGCTCCTTGTGGGTCACAAGCTCCCCGGGGTTAGGCCGTAGGCCCCTCTGCCCTCTCGGACCGACTCCAACAGACTCTCAGAGGAACCCCTTCTTCAGTGTGACACCCGCTCTCAAGGACCATGAGCACACTGTCTTGGGAAGAACTTATTCAGCGTCAGCCTCCTTGTGGGTCACTTGTTTTCTGGGGGTTGGGCCCTCAGCCCCTCCCCCTTCTGGGACCGACTCCAACAGATTCCCAGGAGTAACCCCTGCTCGGGTGTGGCACCCCCTCTCGAGAACCATGACCGCAGTTGCTTGGGTTCGGCCGCAGGCCCCTCCGCCTTGGGGAGCTGCACCTCACTGCCCTTCAGCACACCTGGGTCTTGCAGGCCCCACTTCTTCCAGGGCCCCGGTCACTTACTGCTGGATGCTCCATCCTCGGGGTGCAGAACATCCCACTTCTGACACCAGTGTGATGGGGTTCTGGGGCCCCCCAAGCTCTGCACCCTGTCCGCAGGCAGGAGAGTCTCTTACTCAGCAGGAAAACAGCAGGTTTATTAGCCGACAGGACACAGCATTATACAGAGGAGTTAGTACAGCCAGCAGAGACAGCCAGTCCAATCCATGTTGGGGAGAGGAGGCCCCGAGGGGCCCCCAGAGCTGGGGCCTTGCCCCCTCCTTTGTCTCTCTCTCTCTCCCCCCAGACTAACTGCTTCCAACTCCCAGTTCCAATTCAAACCCCTCAGGCTCCACCTCCTCCTTTGTCTGCAGTACAAAGGTGTTACCTGGTCCTCAGGGTTACCCTCAGCAGGAGCCCCACACCCTCTGTGAGCCACTCACATACACACAGGTATCTCCCACTCCATCACACTAACTTATACCGGTTTAAGCCTTTACAAGAAGCTTAGGCCTTACCAGATCTGGTACTGAATGCAGGTTTGAGTTTAAGCAAGCTAATTTTTAAATTAGAAGATTTTTCTTTAAAATCATTATTTTAAAAAAAAAATCAATTTTTTGTTAAAAAAAATCCCATTGATTTTTCTCTGTGCCGCCCCCGGCCCAGCGTCTGCTGAGCTGCAGGAGAGAGCCAGCAGCCACAGTGCTGCTTTCATCCCCGACACAGATTGACCTGGATCTCGGGGACTCTGTCTGAACCTTTTTCAAGGGACTTCAGAATCACCTGGTAGCAGCAGCAGAGAGAACTCTTACCTTGTGGCCCAGACGCAGCATCTTCACTGGCCTTTAGGAAACCAGAGAACTCATTTATATTAAAAGCCTTCTTAAAAAATCCAGAGACAGGCGGAAAGTACTTTCCCCTCAGCTCTGCAGCTCGGTGCATAGAGGAGAAGCCAGGGGACAGTGGAGGGAAAGGAAAATCCCTGACACCAAAATTCATCACCCATTCCCAAGGCTGTCAATGTGCTTTACCCCTCTTGCCAGAGGGAGGTGCTGCAGGCAAGCGGCTGGGGAGAGAACAGGTTGCAGAGGTGGGAAAGGAAGCATTAAAACATGCATTGCTACCTGAACCTGGGCTCATCCCACCTGGCCTTGGCAGGTGGAGAGGCCTTCTTGTGACCTCCTGCCTGCAACAGGGACACCACCCCTGAGCACACAACAGAAACGCGCTGTGGAGCCAGGGCTGAGATGAGCAGATGTTGAGCACAAAAGGAGAGCGAGACAGATGGTCAGGATCGGGACAGGGACCAGATGCTCCCAGGTCATCCCTGGGCCAAGCCAGCATCAGACTCCCACTTGCAAATTCCTCTGCTGCCTTCATGTAGTCACCATGTTCCTCTGACCCTGGAGCTGCAGTCCTACCTCCACCAAGACAACTAGCCACCATCAATCACCGCCTCTCCCCTCCCCACTGGGTGCTGCATGTGGGGGCGGGGTCATGTCAAGGGACAGGATTGGCTGAAGGCTGGTGGGAATTTGGTCTATTTTTGATTGAATTTAGCACCGGCAAATGGTGATGGTTTGATGCCCTAAGACTGCAGCCAAAGCCTCCAGCCACCCCCTGGCAGGGCTGTAAGCCCTGTGCCTCCAGCCAGCATCTCAGCGCTGTCCCAGCCAGGAACCCAACACCACGGCCTGGAGGGCAGCTCTCTCCAGTGCCTGACCTCTCTCCTGAGGCTCCACAGGCCCCTGGAGATGCCCACCCCTCCAGCGAGGTAGTGCACCTTTGCCCAACAGGCATGAAAGCTCAAAGCCAGAACAGCCTCATGACAGATTGAGATATGATCGGGGTACTGGATCCCCAGGCTGACCCCGCAAGCCCACAGTGAAGGTATGTGCAACCTGGGGGCTCAGCTCTGCTCATTGGCTAATAAAGCAGGGGTGGTCAAGCTGCAGCTCATGAAGACTACACACCCCAGAATGCAATGCTTCCCTTGAGCCAGCCGGCTGGCCTCACTGCATGCTGGGATTTGTAGTTTCTCTGTGTTTTGTTGCACATGAAAGGGTAGGACCACCCCCAGGGTCTGCAAGACGCAGCCTTCAGTCCCTAGCATGCAGTCAGTGCAGCACCCCAGATGCAGAAGAGAGGCTGCACCCCGGGGCTCTGCTCCCTGGGCACAAGGCAACCGCTCCCCTTGCTGCCTTTACTGCTGCCACTGTGCACGGTGGAGCTGTCCCTCATCTGGGTCTTTGGCCAGGAATGTGCGGCTGCCAGCCCTGACCCCAAAGCCCAGGGAGTGGAGTCTGGCTGGCTCCAGCTCTGCGGATGCCACTGGTTCCCATCAACGCCATCAGCACGCACACGCACACGCGCACACACACACCCCCCCTTGCAGCCGGGGAACAAACCATACAGCGACTGGCCACATGCATCCCGGGGGAAGCCCTGTGCCAGGCGGCTGTGCGCGTACACACAGTCTGTGGACGTGCCTCAGGGCCCTGCTTTCAATGGGGGGCCCCTCGCCCCCCAAGGCATGCTCCCCTTGTCCAACTGCTCCTGCCCCTCTCTCAACACCCGCACTGTTTCATTGGGTCTCCCTCCCATGTCAGGCCCAAAGCAGCCACATCGGACTCCTGGGGTGTCCTGCCCAGTGCAGCCTCCTTTGCTGGCGACAGACCAGGTCTCCTGGGCTGTGCATCCTGGGACTATTCAGAGGGGTTGTTGCTGGGGCAGTGGCTCCATGCACAGTGGGCACTGGCCTGAGATGCCAACTCCCAAATGAACTGAGGGCCACTCCTCTCTCTGCTCCAGGCCTGGGAGGCTGAGTTGCTTACTACCCTAGCCAGCTAACCATGCTCTGACCTGGCACAAACGCCCATCTGCCCCTACACACGGCTCCTCTCCAGCATCGTTTCCTGCACGTGATTTCTGGGAGGCTGTCATTGTTGGTGATTTCTCAGCCGAGCCAGGAAGCGTCATGTAGAGCCAGGCCTCCGAACTCCCAGCTCCACCGCCGGAAGAGCCCAGCGGCACCCGGCCCTTCTCCCCAGCACCAGGCCAGGTCCCAAGCACTTTGCTCAGGCTGTTTACAACTGCCCAGGCCTGGAGGGGAGGTGGAGAGGTCCCCTCACAGTGATGCTGGACCCAGCCAGGCCTCCCCTTTCCGAGTCTGTACCAGGTGAGGCGCCCTCAGAAACAGCACCCTCAGGATGTCTCCCACCTCGCTCCGTCTAGCCCCCCCGCTCTGCCTTTCCCATCTGCACAAGAATATCTCAACCCCGCCACACAATCTGCTTCGCTCCCCGCCTCAAGCTGGGCCACCGCACAGTACGTCTCTCACTTCCCGGGGGCTGCTGGAGCCTTCTCGAGTGACGAGCGACCAAGTGCCAGCCGGCAAGAGAATCCCTGCTGCTCTGGGCTCCTGGCAAGCCAGTGACCCTGAGTAATGCAGAAGGCCAGTTGGCGTTCTTAGATCTTTGCGTGACTCTCACTGGTACAAGCAGGCATGCAGCATTGCCGCCGAGGACGGGCCGCCAAGGCGGAGAGCAGCCAGAGGAGCTGGGCGAGGTTTGAAGCAGGAGGAGAAGCAGAGCGGAGAGGAGACCAGACCCAGGAGGCCCGGCCTGTGCCACTGATGACAGCCCAGACTATTCCAGCTTTTCCCAATCCCTTGCTTGCTCTCCACCGCTCAGCTGAGGACAGCGGCTCTAGGCCTGCCAGTGTCCTTGCACATGTTTGTGCCCCAGCCCATTCTCTGGCACTGTATGGGAAGGGATGCACCCAGGCCAGCTTCATGGCCTTTCCAGATACACTCCTGTTTATACTAGTTACTGCTGCCCCGGACACCTTCCAGCCAAGCCTACATTCGGGGAACACAATGCCTGACAACAGCTTCTTAATGCTGTTTGCCTACTCAGCGACTGCAGGGCTACAACTCAGCTCCTCCAGCTCCAGAAGCAAGGCTGATAACACTTGAGCTACAAGAGACTCTCCAAGAGCTTTTAACAGTGTGGGGCCTATGACACACAGCTGAGCTGCTCTGATTCTATCTAACAGAGGACACGGTGACGCATACCGCAGGAAACTCTTTCTATCCAGCAGCCCTGGGACCGGGAGGTTGCTGGATATTCAAATCTTCGGGATAATAGAGAGATAAACCTAGCAATGCACTAAACACTAAAGAAAAACAAGATGAGCTACTAAGAAACAAACAACAAAGTTGGCAGAGTACTTTATTTACCAACACCAGTAGTATCGTACGCTGTCAACTTCTACTGTATTCATTTGTATTTACTTTCACTCTACTGTACTCATGGAAAACGTAACCAATGTTTCTTTATGGCTCAAATGCGGGTGATTTGAGGGATGGGGATAGCATGCAGGACAAGAGAGAGTTTACTGTAGTCAGCTCACTAGGCTACAGACATTCTCTGGATGCCTCTCCGCAAAGGTCTCAAGCTGGACAAATTCACACTGGGTTCTCAGGCAAGGTGGAAGGAGGCCAGAGGATACCCTCAGAGCCTGTCAGCTGGGAGGGGCCCTAGGAAGCTACCGTGCATGTCCCAGGGCTCAGGCTGCAGCCCAGCCCAGGAGCCTACACTGCATTTAAACAGCTCCTTGGCCCGAGGCAGCTGGCAGGGGCCAGGCATGGGTGTCCCACGCCAGCACAGACTGACCCCTTGAGACAGCAGGGTTAGCCAGTGGAACCTGGGGCTTGTTCACCGTCCCCAGTGCAACAGCCCAGAAGTGAGTCCAAAAGGGGTGAAGTGGAGCAGACAGACAGAGACAGACCAAGCGATTGTTCTCTGCAGACCCCCTACGCCCATCCTTCTGCACCGTGCAAATACAGGCCACAGCCACAGCACCCGGCACAGCCCAAGTCCATGGGGTACAACCCAGGAGCCCTGCTCCCAGATCATGGGCTCTCGGCACAATCCGCCCCCCACCCCCCGGCTACCCTCCCTGGCACTCATGGTGGTGTACGTCTGGCAGCAGCTGCAAGGGACACTCCACACCCAGAACACCAGCCTGTTCTTGGGGGTTCCCAGCTGGTTGCCAGGTTGGCAGTCAGAGAAGGGCACAGACATGGCCCCAGCGAGGCAGGGAAAAGGACTGAGGTTCCCTGCCCCCTCCCGCTGCTGAACGAGAAGGAAACGCAAGCAGCTCTCCTTCCATTTGCCCCCTCTCCTCTCGCCAGCGCCCAGCAGGCCAGGGGCAGGTTCGCAGAGTCCCAGCAGGTTGGGGCTGGGGGGAGTCACAGCATCACACACTGGAATCTCAGCGCCACGGTCTGGTCCCCTCATTTCCATTGACGAATCACTTACGCCCTGAGCAGCCCCTCTGCAGCTCAGGAGACCCCTCCTGGGCAGCGAGCTACACACCAGACGATATGCAGGGGGTGGACAGAGGGTTTGCAGCTTGTGCCCTGGGACCACATGGATCCCGCTAGCCCTGCCTCTGAACAGGGGGGCCAGAGGGCATCCCCCTGGGGCTCCTGGAACACAGGCCGTGCTCTCCACCCCCGGGGACAACTCTCCCAGCACTGCCACGCCCGTCGCTCACACCTCACAAGGAATCTGCCGGCAGAGGACAGAGCATCCTCCCTTGCACCAGGTCAGTGGCTGGGCTGGGAAGGGCACAGACACAGGGAGGCTGAATGATGCTGTTCAGAAAATTCCTGCACAGGTCTGGACCAGCTGCCCAGAAAACCCTCACACCCAGGGGGCAGACGACCAGTCACAGTCACGCCTACAGCACCTGTCCTCAAATGCAGCCACTTCTGGGGGGAGGTATGAGAGCCCAACACAGCACTGCAGAGCCGTGCAAGAAGGTGCGGGGCCTGGCAACCCCATGCTCCCAGGAGACAGCCAGGGCATCATGAACAAAGGCACAGCAGACAGAGCCTCAGCTTCGGCAGCATCCTCCAAGGGATACGTGCCCAGGAGCGACCAGTGCATCCCCCTGGGAAGCAGGGAAGTAGCAGCAAAAGAGCCCGCCTCCCCCATGCAAGCGGATGCTGCAGAAGGCAGGGCAGGCCAGGCCAACGGGGGAGAAAAAGGCAGAGCTAACCCAGGCCACGGCTCCACCAGCTCAACCCAGATCCAACCAGGGCAGCTCCCAGCCACGCAACCTTCACGTGAAAGGAAGAAGCCGAAGGGACAGCTGCCTGGGGCAGGGGCGTGCGCAGGTCGCTCCCACAAGAGTGAGCAGCTTTGTCCAGACCGGCAGAGCAGAACCTCCCCCCGAAACGGGCCACAGGGGGCAGGCTGCGAGTACCTGGGGCGCTGCCCATCACACTGCAAGAACCAGGACCCCCCACCCAGGACAGCCACATGGCTTTGCCGACCCCTGTGTCATGGGGTGGGGCGGCAAAGGCAGCTGCAGGGTGCCCATGCTGCTGGGGAGCTGAAGGCCCCAGGTGGCAGGGGATGGGCACCACGGAAGGGCCTGACCAGACCAGAGTAGGGGGGAGGCTGGGAAGCCAGGGCTGAAGGTGAGTGAGGGGAGTGTCTCCCCACTCCCTCTATTCCTGCATCTGGGGCAGGTTGCCCACACCGCCGTCCGCAGCACAAGGGCCCCGAAGAGCAGGACCTCGGATCCCCTCCGCTGTCCCCTCGCACGTCCAGGCCGTGGGGGTGTGCATGGGGAAGCGCTTTGATCACCCTTGCAGGACGCTGGGTGTGGAGTCCCTGCCCCAGCCCCCCCAGTACAACTGGGTGACAGCTGCTCTGCAGCGGAACTGCTCCACTCCAAGCTGCCAGCGGGGCCCTGC
Organism: Carettochelys insculpta; assembly: GCF_033958435.1. Classification (NCBI taxonomy): domain Eukaryota; kingdom Metazoa; phylum Chordata; order Testudines; family Carettochelyidae; genus Carettochelys; species Carettochelys insculpta. Next base: position 36,805,685 of record NC_134152.1, read on the forward strand.
TGCTCCCCCCGCAGCTGCTGGCCGAGCCCCACGCAGCCCCGGGCACAACACAGCCAGCATGGCTTTGCCAAGCGAAACACCCACCTTCGGCTGGTGGAAATTCACGCTGGTGCCATTTCACAGAGCCTTAATTGAAACGCTCTCGTCGCAGCTCGGGGGCCGAATTACAGAGGTAATTCCCAGTAATCACAGCAGCGGGAAGGAGCCGCGCAGTGGAAAAGGGAAACGAGCCGAGAGGAAGGAGGGGGGTTGGGGGGGTGTCTCTCTCGCTCGCTCGCTCGCTCGCCCCACATCGCAGAGACGTGGTGCCAGCCTGAAGTGCCGCACCCACAGTCACCTGTGGCAGCCCCCCGGCGCCGCCAGGAGGTACAGAAAGGATCGTGTCGCCCAGAGGGGCAGGCAGACACCTCTAGGGAGGGACACAGCAGCTCCTGGAGGGGACACTGGCCGGTGTCAGGCCCCAGGCCCACGCAGGGTGTCCCACCTGCTCTCTACCGACCACAAGCGGCCAGGGCTTCAGCTTATGGGCCCTTCTGAAAGACTGGCCCATGGGGCACTCGGGGCGGGATACCACCCACACACTCCGCAGCATGGCTGGTCCTCAGCAGCATCTCAGCCCTGCGCTAACTCTCTGACTGGCTCCCTGCAATGAGGGGGGGCTGTGGGGAGGAGGAGATGGTCCTTCTCCAGAGCAGCTGCTGGACGCCTAGCGAAAGCATCTGGCTCCTGCCCCACCCACCAGACAACAGGAGCCCAAGAAGTGCCACAGAGCTCCCGTCCGATCCAGGAGCCAGGCTGCACAGGGCGTCTTCATCACCAACGCAACAGCCACCCGGACGGCCCTCTCACCCCCGCCGCGATACCCACGGGGCCTTCTGGGGCACTGCTCCTGGGAAGCCCACAGCCTGCCCAGGACAACTGCTCTGCACACAGGTGGCGTTTCTCTGCTCCCACGAGGTGCGCCTCCTTCGAGGGCGTGAGCCAGGAGCCCTCCTTGCTACGCCCCCACTGCCTGGGGCTACTGAGAGTAAGACACGAACGTCCAGTGGCCTGTTACAGAGCAGACTAACCGAGAGCTCAGGTCCCTGCCTCAGAACGGCCATCAAGTCCGCCCCCAGCCAAACACACCCACGCGCGTTAGCTGCACCGCACAGCTGCTGGAGGCACAAAGAGCACAAACACACCCACTTGCTGCTGGGAAGTGCCCTGCTCCCTCCCAGGGAGCTGGGGGACGGGTCCCAGCCAGGTCAGAGCCCCAGATGGAGGCAGGTGGTTGACGCCAGCTCCCCAGGACGTCAGACCAGTCCTCAGACCCGCAGTGCTTTCTCCCTGGGCCCCAGCCCAGCCTGGCATGCGCCTGCCCTCTCCGGCCAGCTCACAGGGGCTCTTCCACTGTCCGCTGCTCAGCAGGGCCAGACTGCCCTGGGTGTAACACCACAGAAGCACTGGCAGAGAGCTTAGCCCTGTTTAAGCCCCTGTCCTAGGGAAGCCACCAGCCTGGCCTCAGTGCTCCACAAGGGTCCAGCCCTTGGCTTCCTGTGGGCTGGTGATAAGCCAGAGTGGTTACCACTCCCTGCAGCTGGAGTTAACCGCCCTCCCTCCAGGCTACTGGCAGCACGCGCCTGGTTGTGGCAAGCCTCTGTCCTGGCAGCAAATGGACGGGGCAGGCACCCAGGCGCTACCAAACTAAGTTACAAATGGCAGGGGCACCTGGCGAAGGGATCCCCGGACAAGCCGGGCCTGCGCAACTACCGGCCAGCAGCTCTCGTCCCACACAGCCACGGGGCTCTGTGCTCTGGCGGGAGAGATCAGCCACCCTGCCGGACTTGCAGCACCATGCACGGAAGGGAAACAGCTAGCAGAGGAGCAAGCTACAGTCAGGGCTCAGCTCCCAGGGAGCAGTCTGGAGAGAGAGCAAGGACAGGACTGGATTGTAATTCAACGGGACTTCATCTCCCCACAGACCTGGGAACAGAAGCCTCATTGTGTGAGGGCCCTGTGAAGTGCTGCCATGAGGCACAGGCCTCGCCCCCAGACAGGGAAAGGTCCCAAGGGATCTTCTGCATGTGCCTTTCAGTGCACACGCAAAAATGTGCTTGTCCTCTGCCGAGAGCGCTCCCTGGGCCCCAAAGAGAAGAATGGACCTCATCCAACTTCCGACAGGATTCAGGTACATGGGACAGCGCATTGGCTACTGAACAGGAGTATCTCCCTAAGTAGCTTCAGCACCTTTCTTCCCCCTAGGCCCCAGAGCTCTTTCAGAACTGATAGCCAGGCATTAGATGCTTCATGCACTGCAGAAATGCAGCCATCTTTGGGTTGCAACACAGTCGTTGTTAGTTGTACCCAGCAACATTATGCCACAGGTAACGCAGGAAACGAAAAAGAATATTCCTAGAACTGTAGGACCGGAAGAGAGCGCAGGAGGTCATCACGTCCAAGCCCTTACTGAAAGCAGGGCCAACCCCAACTAAATCACCCCAGCCAGAGCTTTGTCAAGCTGGGACTTAAAGACCTCTTGGGATGGAGATGCCACCACCTCCCCAGATAACCCATTCCAGAGCTTCACCACCCTCCCAGTGAAATAGTTTTTCCTACTAGCCAACCTAGAATTCCACCACCGCAACTTGAGACCGTTGGTCCTCGTTCTGCCGTCCGTCACCACTGAGAACAGCCTCTCTCCATCCTCTTTACAGCCTCCCTGCAGAAAGTCAAAGGCTGCTATCAAATCCCTGCTCAGTCTTCTCTTCCGTAGGCAAAACGAGCCCAAGCCCCTCAGCCTCGCCTCGCAGGCCATGTGCTCCAGCCCCCAAATCACATTTATTGCCCTCTGCTAGGTCCTCTCCAGTGTAGCCACTTGAACTTTGGAGCTGGGGGGTGCAAGGAGGTGGGTCTAGGGGAACAATTTTAGCCAGGTGGGATTTGAGCAGGACAGAGCAAACACCCCCACTGGTGCCACAAAGGGCACGGACTCGTCCTTGGTAAAGTCGACAGCCCAACCTGAAAGACAGCACCACCTGGCAGCAGGGGCAGCCTGCGTCTGCCCCTTCCTCCTGCACCTGGGATTGCCTTGGGTGAGGATTCCCCATCCATAACCCAGCCCAGACCTCCGCTCACCAGTGGGGTGGCCACCAGCCTGACTGTCCTGGGAGTTCGCTCCTGCTCCCATTCCCAGGGCTGCCGTGGGCTGTTCTGCAGCTCTCTGTCACACCAGTCACAGACCCTCAGCTAAGCACCCACAGTGAGAGTATGAAAAAACCAGGGGTGCAGGTCTCACCGCAGGCCCATTTCCCGGCCCCCAACCCCACCCTGGGCGAGAGGACTTTGTTCTGCAGTCCAGTGGGAGGGATATGTGACCCGCGTGAGTCCCTCCTCCGCAGACCCAACGCATGGTACACCCCCCACTAGCTGCACTTACTGGGGGTCAGGGCAAGAGGAAGTCACATATTTCCACAGTTTAGAGCAGTGGGTACCCTGGGGGGGACACAGAGCTCCCCAAGAGGGCACGTTCACTCAGCATTTCTCAGCCTGTTGGTGAATAAGATAACTGGACTTACTTTACGCTCATCTGTGTTTTTTCATTTATCCTTTTTGCACCCGTAAGCCCAACGATAAGATTATTGTCTATGGGCCATTTCTACCAACCAACCAGTTATGATTCAGTTGTTTAAACAAATGTGTTGCAATGATAGGGAAAAAAACCTGCGTCTCTGAAACCTGGAGGTACTTATAGTTCTTTTCAAAGGGGTGCTTCACAAGACGAGGTTGAGATACACTGCTTTAGAGCATCCAACTACATGGCAGGGGGCGGAGGTGGATCAGTTACTTCATCCGCCTTGCGCTGACGGCATCAGTGGGAGAAGGTGACAATGCAGTGTCCAAACCAACAGCCAACGCCATGGTAACGGGCCGGTGCGGCATTGCTGATCCTGAGACCGAGCGCTGCGCTGCGTGGGGCCGGCCGGCTGGAACAGAACTAGCACAAACGATCCATCATTATCCGGCCTGCAGCCACCCAGGTACATCAAAGCCCACGGTTCTAACCGCCACGGCCGCAGCACAGCTGCTGCGTGGGCACGGTGAGGCGTGACTGGGTCAGGGACCAGGCAGGCTGGGATGTCACACGGAGGAAGACAGGGCTAAACCTGTGTTGTGCCCCCCGGGGCCCAGCATGAGCGGGAAGAGGAAGGACTGGGCAGGGGCAGCTTGCAGCCCTCAAAGAAGCCCCCGGGGAAACAGCCGAACTCAGCGCTGCGCCAGGGCTCGGCGCCGCCACGGGGACCCCCGGCACCACTGCGGGGTAGCAATGCAAACAGGCTCTGCTCTGACCTGCCCTACACACACCATCACCCCCACAGCCTCTCCCCTGCTGGCCTTCCAGGAGCCTCAATCCCCCACCCCCCACCCCGAGGGGTGGTCTGGGGTACACCTCAGCCACTGGCTCTCTGGAGTCAAAGCGAGCCCTCAGGGAAGCTGTAAACTCCTGGATCCCTGGGCAGCGGGCGAGCACTGCCAGCCTCCTCGGGCCCATTGCTGGGCACCACAGCCGGCTCTACAGCACCTGGCAGGAGAACGTTAGCAGCCCATGGGCCTCAGACCCAGCCAGCAGACAGCAGGCTCAGAGCAGGGCTGTGTGCCCCCGGCCCACCAGTGCTCAGGACTCCGCGCAGCAAGGCCCAGCCCATCCGTAAGCAACTGGGCCTCTCTTGGGGGCTCAGGCTGCGGTAGGTGGGCCCGGACCCTCTGTGCGGCAGAGCCCCTGGAGAGATGCTGGACTAGGCAGCACAGAGCCCTCCCTTTGGGTCTGGCCAAGCAGAGGGAGGCCTGTTCTGGAGCCCCCCAGTCAAACACGCCCGCGCTCCTGTGCACCAGAGGGGCTCGGAGTCTGACACAACCCCCGTAACAGGAGGCTCCAGAGAGCCACGTGCCGAGCAGCTCAGTGTCACCATGGGACCTGGCCAGAGCAGCAACACCAAGGCATGGGGCAAGAAGGTCACATGACCTGCCAGCTTGCCAGCTGCCTCAGTTTCCCCTCCTTCTGTACCTCAAGGTAACCACAAACACCACACACTTCAGTGTTCCCAACTGAAGCCTCCCTTCTGGGCCCTGGTGTGAGAGAGGTTCAGCCCCTCACCCCTGCCTCAGGGCTCGCAGTCCTTCTGAGCCTGCCTCAGTGCCGGATGGGTTCTCCCGCCCCACGGATCAGGGCCCAGACCACAGTCCCTTCTGGGTGCTGGTGTCTCCACTGCAGGCTGCTTCAGACTAAGCCCCTCCTGGGCTCTGTTCCCTCAGCACCTGCCCTGCCCAGGCACTCAGCTACCTTTGTGTCATGGCTCCACCCCTGCCTCTCCCTGCCCTCAGGCAGGCTCAGCCACCAGGTCTCAGCCGCGCTGTGCCTCCAGGCCTCAGCAGAAAACAGCCTAGCTCATCCACTGGCAAACCTCAGCCAGCCAGCTCCCAGTCCCAGGGCCCTCGGACCGCTGGGCTGTGCCCACGCTGGGCTCCAGGGGTTCCTGGACAGCAACTTCCACAGCAAACAGCCCAAGCCATGTAGAGAGAGCAGGGCCGGAGGGGACACTCCTCAGTGAGTGACTTCGTCCATCTGCCTGTGCCTACGGCAGGGTCAGGTCACCCTGCCCGGGTTGCACAGCGCAGGGCTTCTCCCACAGCTCTGAGCCCTGCAGTGAGGCCGCCCCGCGTCTTAGGCGCAGGTCAGGCCCGAGTCCTAGTAACCACAGCGCAAGCAGGCGAGGGCAGGTTCCCACGCACTAGCCCCACGACGCTACACTCGAGACAGAGGAGCTGGTCAACGGCCCCAAAATCAAACGGGAGGAAATGAAACCCTGCGACTCAGCCCTGCAGGAAGCGTGGAGGGCCAGGTCTATTCTCGCATGACAAACAGGAAGGCAACGAGAGCATGGCTTAGTGGTGAGGGGCCCATGCCCCACAGAAATGGACGTCCAGACCCAAGTCAGCCAACCGAAAGGAGCATTCGCAAGGGCAGGCGGGACACGAGAAGCAAACCCGGAGATGGACCGAAAGAGCAAGGAGCCGCAGATAGCTCTTCACTCCTTCCCCTCCTATCCCTCCCTCTGAATAATGGGAGTGGCCCAGAGTGCAGCTCACCTGCCATCCTGTCCCTGAAGGCAACTGGCGCCAGACATCTTGGGAGAAGGTACAAGAATCTCCCAATAGCAGATGTCGGGTAACCTGCCTCCAGGGAGAGGTGGAATGATACTCTGTTCACACACCTGACTCCATGGTCACTTTTCAATTTCTTGCCTTTCAATTTCCTCTTCTTCTTTTATCACAAAAAGAGGGTAAATAGGTGCGCCCAAGTTGCCTTCATCATGACTTTCATTAGTGCATATGCCTCCGTCCTGTCCCCTTTCCACCATCACCTTGCTAAACTCATCTCTGAAATGCAGCAGCCTCTTGGGTGGAGTACAGCAGGTGTTCAACACCCCTCAGCAACACCACAGCCCGGTTTGGAGCAGGAAAGGAAGAACAATATCAGAACTACCAGAAACTGCTGGGGAAATTTGACAGGATGTAATTAACCGAACTGGCGTCAGGCCAGAACATTAGAAATAAATGACTCCCAGCCAGCAGTGACACATAACGACAATTCAATGGGACAGGCTCAAAGCACAGGCAGCCTGATGGATCATAAGCTCCTAATTAGTTCAGGGTATCGTTCTTCTGCTTAAGAGTTAATTAGAGTTCTGCATGAACAGTGAAGCTCTGACAACCGGTTCCAGTAAGGCTGCCTAACTGGTTTCCAGCTAAGTGTCAACTGCAGGAAGACGAAGCAGGATAGCATGGTGTCCCACCGCACAGACTGCCTGGATTCCTGCTGCGGAGCTGTCGATGTAATTGCTTAGTCCACTTTATTTTTGTCTGAAACAATCCCAGGATTTGATATCCCTGGAAATGAGACAGATTTAAGAATAGATCCTGATGTATTGTGCAAAAGCCTTTGAGGAATACACCCTGTAAACAGGCAACTGCAAGGCAGGAGCAGGGAGGGCAGCTGCTTACTTCTGTCTAACAGCTCCAACGCCCAAGTACAAAACACAAAATCTATTTCTGACTCTGGTAGGAAGAGAAGGAAAGCGGCTCCTTGCCAAGCTTCCAATAGCCTCATCTGGAACTCATCAGCTACTCCACTACAGGCCACAGCTACTGAACTGGGAGACCCCTCCCCAGGGCACAGCTGCACACCGCCAGGGTCTGGAGAAGGCTGCCTCTCTTAAAGGCACAGGGGCTGAAATCAACTACCGCTAAGCTAGTTCAGTCATTGGACTCACAGAAAGCCAGGGAAAGTCCTGAAATGCTGGGCAGCAGCCCCAGGCAAGCTACTGCACAGCCACTATGTTCTGCCCTAGGGGTCAGTCGTCATCCCCACACACAACAGCTACCAGCCTCCAGAGCACCTGGAGTGAAGTGCTGCATAAATGCAAAATTTGAGTTAACTGGGAGCATCCCAGGTACCACTCACTATCCTGCATGCTGTGTTCACTCCACAAAGCTAGACTCCTGCCCCTCAGGCTCAAGAGGAATCTCCACTAACGTTTAGCACTACAGCACTTCTGACACACAGCTGAGCAGTTTGGATTCTATCCAGCAGGCAGCAGTGGTAGCCAGCGTTACAGCTGGGGAGTACAATACCATAGAGAATGCCACCAAACAGCTCCTTAGCTCCAGGCTACTGCCCCCAAGTACATCACTTCTCTCCTCCCTTCTTTGCACTGGCTTCTAACACGGGTTCAAGGCCAAGGTTGTTATCATCAAGGTGCTGAATCGCCAGGACCCAAGGTACCTGAAAGAACCTAATGCTCTGGGCGGAGGACCATCATGGACAGCTGCATTCCTCTGATGCAGGGACACTCTCTACCACGGCATAACGCCCATCTGCTCAGGAGACAAGGTTTCCTTGGGATGGCCCAGGCTGTGAAACAAACTCCCCTTCGAGCAAAGGACCAACCACCACACACCTCCCCTGCACCTCTCAGCCCTGGCAGCGTGTACACAGAGCAGCGCGGACACAGAAATGACTCCGACCAAAGCAAACCGCGCTGCAGCACGTAGGATTCGCCCCTGGACAGAGGAGGAGAGAGAAGCAGTCCCATGTGACAGACGTTACTCACATCACGCACGCACGACTGGCAGGCAGGCAGGCAGACGGGGCGGCAGTACGGGTGAGTTGAGAACCACCGCAGAACAGAACCAAAGAGACAGAGCGCGTCTGGCCCCAAAAGCGCCCGGCGACAGAGTCAGACGTGAGAACCGCAGAGCGAGCCCCGGCTTTAGACTACAGCTTGCACCTGTCACTTGAAGGCAGGGTCCCTGCACTCGCCGCCCGGACGCGGGGTCCCTGCCCCTGCAGGAGGCTGCAGGGGGCCATGCAAGAAGAGATCTCTCAACATGGCCCTCTGCATGCAGTGGGGCACAGAAAGGGGCTGCCTAGGGGAGCCTCTCTCTACCTCCCTGCCCTTGTCCGCCTGCTGCAAGGGAATGCTGTGCCGGCCGTGCTCTCTGCGTCCAGGAGCAAAGGCCTGAAGACCAATTCTGAACCTGACTGGAGCAAGCAAAGGCAAAACTGCGTCCCACCCCCCCAGCCCCGCTGCCTGGGAGAGCTACCAGCTCGCTCCCCTCCTCGCGCACCACTGACCAGCCCACTGCAGTGCCCGTCCTGGCACACGCTGCGCCAAGGGGCAACACCCGGGACACAGAGCAGAGCTCTGGACATGGCGCCCGGAGCATGGGGGAGCTGCCTGGTGACAGGAGCCAGGGTGATGGGCTGCACCTACCCCTGGCCGAGACGGGTGTAGACACGGCTGACACCACAGCCCAGAGCAGCCCCACAGCAGACACCCCCTGGCCTTAGCACCCCAGCAGGCTCCATCCCAGCCAAAGAGTCCCAGCATGCGGGGCTCCCTCTCCAGCCAGCCCCGGAGCGAACATGCGACTCCCCAGCAAGGCAGCACACTCGTGTCCTGTGCGCCTCCTTAGCCCGAGGGGCAGCCAAACGCAGGGCCTGCGGGGGCGAGGGGAGTGGAGGGTAGGGAAGAGGCTGTGCCGCATGCATGGGCCCCCAGAGGAGTCAGAGCGAGTACACGTCACCCCACACGGCCCCAGGGCCGCCCCGCACAAGGGCTCACAGCAGCCAGGAGGCCACCTGAAACGTCTGTTCCTGCAGCCCAGCACCAGGAATGCTGCCAGCAAGGAGACAAGGGAACTCTACCGGGGCGGGGCTGGGGGGAAGAAGGGCACAGGGACACCAGGAGAATACTCTGGGCAAAGCACTCACCTGCCCTCCACACACACCAGCCACTCACGCTCTGCACTGAGCCTGGGGAACAGCCCGCCTGGGCCCTCTCCGGCCAGCTGCTGCGACGGCCCCCAGCGAGGAATACAGCAGCTTCCCCATGGGTGCCAAGCTGGCAGCTGCGGTGCTGCAATGGTGGGTGATGCTGGGCTCCTGCGGCCCCCGCCCCTTGTCACTCGCCGCTAGCTGATCGGAACGTGTCTGCCTCTGGGCCAGGCACGGAGCCAAGAGACCACCGGCTGGGTGCAGCTACCACGCATCAGGACAACCACCCCCTTCTGCTCCACCCGGGAGCCTCTGGGAGCAGCCACCGGCCAGCCCCACAGGGCACTTGGACTGCCGAGTAAATGCCCATCACCTGGCTCGGGCTTGCAGGGTAAACAGCCGCGGCTGGCCCAATCATTTGGCTCAGGCTCAGAGGGCAAACAACTGCAGCTGGCCCAATCAGCTGGCTCGGGCTCAGAGGGCCCACTCGTGCATCTGACGAAGCAGGTCTTTGCCCACGAAAGCGCATGCTCCAAAATAGCTCTTACTCTACAAGGTGCCCCAGGACTTCTTGCTGTTCTCGAAGATAGAGACTAACTCATCTCCCTCTGTGAAACTTGGGTCCAGAGCCTGCTGCTCTCAAAGCACAGGCTTCTTCCACTGGAGGCAACAGAAAACCTGTTTGCACTGGCAGTATGGGGCATATGACAGGTAGTCAAGCAACTCTAATTCCATTCACTAGGGGGCAGTTGTCTCCACTAGACCAGCTTTCGTGGCCCAGTATTCCTGAGAGGTTAGCGCTAAGCCTGTGGAGTCAGGCTGAATGTGACCTTATTACTGAGGCATTTCAGTGCAGAAGAGAGGAGGCTGGTGCTCTGGGGAGCGAAGACTCTAATTTTTCAGGCTGATTGCTTCTGTCAATGCTGAGGCTGGCTTTAAACAGATCATTTTCTCTTTCATAGCTGAGTTTGAAAATACTATTAACATTTCATTATTGCTTTAAAGATCCCTTTCATTCAGCGAGATACAGCAAAATCCATAGCCGTGTCACTCCAGCATCGGGCGAGGGATTCGCCGGCCATGCCGCCCCCTCCATCATGAAGAGACAGTGAATAAGCCACAGCCAGTGGGTCCAGCGCAGGGGGAAGGGGTAGCCAGGACAGAGGTCAGTGTAAAAGGGGACTCGGTGGTAGAGGAGCAGGACCTGACTCCTGCACCACGCCACAATGAGCAATAGCTGTGCTTTGCCCAGATGGCACTTTGTACCAAACGACCTCAGAGCCTTGCCAAACATCACGGAACGGAGGTAAGCGCCTCATCCCCCTGGGTAAACTGAGGCACAAATCCTGGCATGTCTAAAGCCTGAACCTACAGGTAATCTGGCTCCAGAACTCCTGGTGAAGTTCCTTGTATCTAATCCGCTTTGGGTCAGGTTCTAAGTGACTTACCCAAGGTCACATGGAAAAGCTGGGGACAGACCCCAGAGGTCCATCCTTAGCTGGTGTTTTAACCACATGACTATCCGTCCCCCTCTTGTGTGCATTACCCAGGCTCTCCTACTGACAGTGTGTTGCAATGAATTCACAGACCCCACTGACCTCCCGCACCCCTGTCCCATGGGTCCCCTCATCCCTCCCCTGCAATTGCAAAGGAGACACCGCTGACTGCAGCACTTCCTACCCAGAGCCGTGGAGCCCGCCCCTGCGCAGCGGGATTGTAGAGCATCGTATCTTTGTGAGCAGCCAGCGTCGCGGGGCATGCAGAGAGCGAGAGCGCAGGGCTTGATTTGTAATCCTTTCTGGCACACCGGATCCAAGTCCAGCAGCAATATAGATCAGACATTAAATATTAGCAAATTAGCTCTTTAATGGCCTCCCAAAGGCTATTAAAAACACATGTCAAAGGCACCTTTAGCTTCCTGGCACGGGGCAGTGGGTGCAGAGCTGGGCTTATAAAAACCAGCAACAAGCCAATCAGTCTCATCTCCCAACAGAGAAGTGATGGCAGCTGGCACTGAGCAGGGAGCGAGGCTGAGCAGAGAGCTCAGGGAGCGGGTGAGGAGCCAGCCCCTCACTCTCTGCACAGGGCACTCCCAGGTAGATTGAAGCCAGCATTTAAAAGAACCGGACGGGGCAGAGGCTTGATTTTACCCCTTCCCCTGGGAACAGCAAAGCAGCAACCATGAGCTCAGGCAGGAACTGGAAAGCAAAACCTGGGAGAATCAGAGACTGCAACGGTCCCATCCAGTAACACTCACAACTGGAGGAAGGGCTTCTCCTCACCCCCACACCAGGGCTCCCTGTAAGCCGAGTGCTTGGGCAGCCACCCAGGAGACATTCAGGTGCTGCCCAGCTCAGCAGCAGAGCACCCACTGCTAGTGTCTTGTTTCCACTGATGGTGCACCTTCACGCCAGCCTTGGCGCATGTAACAACACTTATTCCACACAGGGATGGAAAACATTATAGAGGGACCGTTGATGCACCCCACTACATTAAGATTTCTAGGGACCGTCTCTGGGTGTACACTTCACCTCCCTCAGTTCATGCGACAGGTGAGGTGCAGCCTGAGGTCCCCTCCAGCCCTGCACGGTTCCAGCTGAATTCCAGGGTTCAGAATCACTTTTGCACAATCCCAGATCCAGAAAGGTTGGACTCCTCCGCCTCTCACAGCACTTGCTCTTCAGCAGCAGAGCCCACAGCCCCAGCGGGCTCCAGGGCAAGGTGCGGGGGGCCTCAAGCCACCTCAGCAGAGGCAGGCTGGTTGGGGAACCCAGGCCCTCCCACTGCTCTGGGTTCCAGTCCCGGGTGCCCGTAACAGCAGCCAGCGCCTGGGCCTACTGTTGCCTCCCTGGGTTTCTCCCCGGCGTGGCCTGTGAGCAGAGCTCTGCCACAGCCCGTCCAGGGTCACCTCTCCCCGGGCCGGGACTCGCAGGGCTCCCCTGGCCTTCCCACGAGAGCCCCAAAGTAAAACGGCAGGTTTGCCCAATGTTGGCCCCTCAGCCTGGACTCGTCAGCCCTCCACTGAGGCCTCCCTGGAACTCCAGCCCCTGCCATGATAGCAGGTTTGCTTTTGCCCACCCACATCTCTCCTGGCCTCCACCCACACTTTCCCGCTCAGGAGAGGCTTCCCAGGCCAACACTCACGCTCCTGGTTCCTCCCCACCCAGCCCTGGAGGGTGACTGCACAGCTCCTTTGCAAGCCCCCTCCTCGAAGCCTGGCCCACCTCCCCAGATGCAGCCAGGGGGGAAAATGGTTCACCAGCTACCTTAACCCCACCTTAGACCCCCACCACAGAAACCGATCTAGCCTAACCAGAGACCCCTCCGCCAGCACTCAGCACTCGCCTCACAGCCAGAGAGCCCCACGGCCCCCCATAAGCCACTTCCCTGCCAAGACACCCCACACTGCAGCCAGGGGATCCAGGAGTGCTGCTTCCCCACCCTGTGTCGGTGGCAGGCCTGCTGGGGGGCTGCCCGTGGCAGGTCTTCTGCCACCATCTCCCAAAGGTGTGTCACCGCACCCCCAGCCACCGTGTGGGGCCCCACACCCACGGCCAGGGTACAGACCCAATCCCACTGCCTGCGCTGCAAGGGAACCTGGAGCGTGAGTCGGCCCCTGAGGCTGAGCCTATCGCAAGGCTCCAAGAGGGAACACAAAGGGATGCTAAACCTTGTGCAGCAGGGCTCACATCACCGCCATCATCTCCTGCTGCTGCAGCAACTACGGACAGGGGGCTGGCCTGATGGGGCTGATCCCCGCTGGCAATGCTGATGTCACTCCCCGTTAGCAGCTAACTGTACAGGCCGTATGATACACAGCTGAGCCCTTTCAATTCAGGCCAGCAGAGGGCGGGGGGGGGGCTTACACGGCAGCAGGCGCAGGGCTGAAAGGCTGTGCAGACAGTCACGGCAGGGATCTGCTCACCCACTGCTAAAATTGCAGTGGCTCCGTGGCAGCCAACAGCAGCACCACTCAGCTGCTTGGGGCCGGAAGTCCAGAACCCGGGAGCCATGGGGAACCCGAGACCGAGTCCAGCGTTCCCCATTCCTGCAGCAACACCAGGGTCTTTAGAAACCACTGGCAGCCTGGGGATGGTGAGGAGGGTTTCAGTCCCCAGGCAGAGAGAGGAAAAGCCCTGGGGCTCATCCAAGCACAGAGCTCGGCAAGGAGACTCAGGCGCGGGAGATCAGGGACCAGGCAGCCTGGAGGGAAAGCAGCCAGCCACCCCCACCAGGCGGACAAGTGGGGAGAGCTCCGAGTCTTTACACAGATCTCCTAGGCCATGTTTCTTGCTGCCTTTTCAGAGGGATGCCAAGCAAACCGAATATCCTCACGAGAGCTTCGCTCTGCACGCGACAGGCCCGTTCCCAGGAAAGGATCCAAACCGAGCCCCCAGTGCAGCCATCCAAGAAACCTCCAGGGCTGCTCTGGGAGGCGCGAAGCGTGGCCGGCTTGCATTGCCGGAGTTCTTTCCATCCTGGGGAAGCTGAGCCGCAGAGGGATGATGTGATTTGGCCATTGAGCAGCTGGCGGAGCCAGGAAGAGTGCCCAGGTGCCTGGTTCTGAGCCCCCTGCTCCAGCCATCACGCCCGCTCCCCGAGGCTCGCACCTTTTGCTACGGATAGATTCACAGGCTGTTAGCTCGGCTCCCTCAGCTCCAGCTGATGCCTCAGGGAAAAATCAGCAGGCGCCGCACATCCACAAGTGTGTTCAAACAGTTGCAGGTAGCACTCCCTGCTCGTGCGCCTGTGGTGGTGAAGCCATCTCCTATGGCTGCCCAAGGCCTGGATCTGCCAGAGCGACCCCGCACTGATGTCCCCGAGGCTCCTTGCAGGCAGCCCAGAGCAGCCAGCAAGCCAAGTTTCTGGGCCATTTTTTGGGTGCTCAAAGAGGGGCGAGATGAAAGGGTGGGGGAAGGAGCCCAGGGGGCGACCCTTTCAAAGCCACTCAGAACACCCACCCCAGCAGCCCTGGTATTCACCCCTGAATGTGACGAAGTGGGGGTGGGGGGTGAGGATTTTATCCCCCTGATTATGTTGCATGTGTTTCCTAATGTCCTGCAGCAACCCAAGGTGAGTGCCTCAGTTTCCCTAGGCCCAACATCAGTACATAGTGGTGATGACAATTTCAGTGTGATGACTTCTCACACGTAGGCGATGGCTCTCCCTGCTCTTTGTAACCCAGGCAACCAGGTGACACCTTTCTTCTCTGGGAAACAGGACAAAGGTGGGAGGAGGGGCCTGGCTGGTTTGACTTGGAACTGGGCTGGTGAGTGGGGCAGTCTGGTCTGGCTGGAGAGGGAGGAAGTGGGGCCAGAACCAGGAAAATGCTCAAGCTCCAGGGCTGATATTTCACTGACTTAAAGGCCATCGATGGGAGAGCAAACACACGGTCCGAGAAGAGAACTCCTATGAGCGCGGCCCAGCAGCACGCACCGGCCTACCCGCTGCGCACTTCCACTTCAGCAGTGGCTGCTCTCTTGCCCAGGTTCTGTTAGGAGCCGCATGGGCAGCTGGAAATCCACCAGGGGGTGCGGGGAGGGCTGCAGTGGGCATAGTAACACAAACTGCCACGGAAGCATTACCGCTGGGTCCGTTTGTCTTCCCACAGCCGAGTTCAGAGTGACACTGGCTCTTCGGGGGGCGACAGCTGGGGCGAGGCTCGGGGAGGATAAAGGGGAAGGGTTTTACCGTGCCCAGGAGAACTGAAACCGGGCTCGTGATTTCCACCCCCAGAAGTGTTAATCAACGCAGATTTTTTCTTTTCTTTTCCCTGGGATGGGAAGGGTTAAACCCGAGTCCCCAGTACAATAGCCTGGTGCTAGTGCAAGGGAAGCAGGAAGAGAGGCTGCCCACAAAAAGCCAATGAAACTGACCAGTCCTCATTTCCCCAGGGAGGAAGAAGGATGCAGCTGCATTCAAGGCAAACAGGGCATCTGATTTCTTTTTTCATGCTCTCAGGTGGATGTAGTAATCCAGCAGGAGCAAAGGAGCTTATGGAATCCATGGGAATGGCTCAGGACCTTGCTGTACCTGTCCTAGGTGGGTCCCTGAGCCAGCTAGGCCTGGGGCTTGGGGAATTCATTCCCATCCAGGGTTCGGATGCCCAGGGAGGCACTCCCAGCTGGGAGCTAACAAGGTTTCCTTGCGTCTATTTAGGCTCAACCCCTTAGCAAAGCAGACATGCCTGCCCCAGGAACTGCAACAAAAAGGTCCCCCTTGCCCAGCTGCCAGCCCTAGCACAGACACCATTCCTGCCTTGTAGCTTAGAGCTCCCCTGCTGCCAGAATGCTTGACAGCTGCTGGCCTGGGCTGACTGATATAGATAGATAATTGGAGATACACATCTCCTAGAGCTGGAAGGGACGTCGTGCAGTCATCCAGACCTGGAGATGCTACCACAGTCCCATCTTTAAACACCATCATCACCCTAAACGAGCACAGAGGACAAGTGAGCACAGCTGCTATGTGACGCTAGAGACCCTGGTGCTGAGCTGGGACCATCCTGACCCACTGCAGTAAAACCCAACCTGGAAAAGGTGGTGCCACGTTCAGAGCGGTGAAACTCCCTCTCCGGCTACTCTGGCCCTGAGCCCACCAACACAGGAAACTTGTCCCTAGGTACAGGAGTCTGAACACAGCAGAGTCCTTCCACGTGCACCCCGATGGCACAGGCACCGATCTCTCCTGCTGCGCTGATGGGGTTCCAGGAGCCCTCACAAACGAGCCAGACACAAAGGAGGGGCGGGGGGGGGGGCTGGAGTCACTCCCAGATAATACTAATTCAGGCAGATTTATCATGGGCAAATGTTATTCCCCAAAGTCGCTCTGGCCTGTTAAACGTCTGCCTGAGCAGCTTTCCAAACAGCCAGGCCTGCATCAGCACAGACCCTTCCTACGCCTGCTCCATTTACCCCGCACCATCACTCCCACTGGCATGGCCGCAGCAGACAGATCACTGAGGAGACAGTCCCTGTGCAAATGGCCGATGCTTGGCTAGCGACAGGGTCTCCTCTGAGCCAGAGAGTAGGGCACCAGATTACAGCGACACCTCTGGATCTAGGCCCGTACCCGCTGTAACCAAGAAGCTCTCTGCTGGTGAAAGGTCCATCTAGGACTTCTCCAAAGGCCATTTACAGATTCTCTAGGGCTGCTCAGAGGGGCTGCGTGCAACCCAGCTTTCCCAGGGCCAACAGGTGTAACATCAGACTCCGCACCCAAGCGTGGGGTGAGACGGGAGCTACTACCGAGCAGAACAGCTGCTGCAGACCTGGGACTGCCAGCTGTGGACTCAGCGAAGGTACTGGTGACCCCTCGCATAGGAAATGTGCTTCGAGAAGGGTAATCGAAGCTAGTTCCAGGCCTATTTTGTTTCTGAAGCGCACATGGACAGTGTCTGTTTGGATGGTCAGACACCCAAGCCAGAGCCCGTCACTGGCACGTTGTGGGGCCAGCCCTAGCCCCAGCTGGCAGGGATGGAATGGAGCCAGCTTTTCGGTAGCCTACATGCATGGCAAAGTGGGACGTATGAGGATTTTATCTCCCTGGTTTGGTTTCATGCATTTCCTGTCCTGTAGCAACCCAAGGTGTGCCTCAGTTTCCCTAGGCACTGAGTCAGTGTAAAGTCCTACTTAGACTGCCATGGCTAGTGGTAGCACGGCCCCTCCCTGGCAAACTCAGCAAAGAGGCCAAGGTCGGAAGGCCTGTAGAGACTGAACTTCTGGCCCCTAACAGAGAACCCCTGGCATGGACAGCGTGGGAGACAGTCCTTGCTACCCCTGTGCTATGGGCCCACCCGCAACATTTCTACCCAGATTTTGCAAGATCCAGTCTTTAGATCAACTCATTACTGAGCTAGCAGGTGGCTGGGATTAAGACTCCCCCACCGGTCAGTTTCACTCCAAGCCTGGGCTTTGGGCCTGGTCCCAGGGATAATTAAAAGACTTCCGTCACAGGCTGGCACTCGAGTGTCTCTCATTGGCACCAGACTCATGGAAAAGCACTGGTGCAGCTGGGTGGGTAAACGCTAGCCAGCCCTTGTCGGCGTTCTGAGTCCCAGCATTGGCCGGGGCTACAACAGGGGAACGGGAGCAGAGGGTGTGTGTTCACGGCTTCCGAACAGCCAAAGAGAGAAGCAAAACCTGTAAAATAAACACACGTCACCCCGGGCTGAGTGATCGTTCCCGGCCAAGCTGGAAATTGGCACACGGGTCTCCTCCCAGCCTGCCAAGCTCCATCTTGGAAGCAGACTTCACAGTCAGGTCATAAACCCCACAAAGAGGTTTATAAGGGAAACGTTGACACATCATTAAGTACGGCAGTGAGCTGAGCAGCATCCTTCTGAGGAGCAGCATGCAGCCGGGACGCAGCCAGCCCTGCACATGGGCAGGCAGGAGTATGGAAGTGAGCAACGCAGCTATCTCCTGAGCCAGTCCATGGGCAGGGCAGGACCGCCCCCCCCAGCACAGCCACGCTGCAGCAGGGGCCTTCCACAGCCCCTCCCTGGCAGGGCACGGAGGAGCACGCAGGATCCCATGGCTGGAGACATTTTCCTCTGGCCGGTTTCAGCCTTCCACCACACGCTGGTGTTTACGCCCACCATCCCGGCCAGGGGCTAGGAGCAGATTAAGAGGCAGACAGCCAACCCACTCCAGGATCCCTGGCCTGCATCTCTACCTGTTTGCGGTGTTATTTGCTGGTTGCAGTCATCACACAGGGGAGGGAAGGCATCTTTGCCACTCAATGGTCATCCACTCCCACTAGCTGTTACCTGGCCAAGCTAGACACTAAACTGCCACAGACTGTAAAGCCCAAGGGACCACTGTGATCTTCTACTAATCCCTCTGCACGAATTGCGACCAGCAGCTCGTTCCTCTGGTTGCTTGCTCCTCCCCAAGCTCCCCATGGCTTGTAGATGTGACATCTTTCTAGCAGTGCAGTGCCCAAGAGTGGGTGCAGTGTTTTCAAACACAAACTGATGCCCCCAGAAAGACCCCTCTGCAAATTACACATCAGGTCCCTAGAGATAGGCTGGTACCTCCCTGTTCTGTGATGCAATACTGCTCCGGAGCAATGCCCCAGTGAGAACAGCAACGTGATGCTCAGCTCCCCTCCTCTTGTGGGTCACATGCCTTTTATTACCAGCCCTGCAAACAGTCACTGGACTCAGCAGTAAGGTTGCCAGAGCCCATTGGTGCTGTGCCTTCACGGTCAGCCGAGCTGTGCTGGAGAGAGCCCCGGAATGCCACGGGAGAGGGTTCATTTTCTCTTGCAAGGGTGAGTTGAGGTGCCTCATTATGGCCTTTCAGACTAGATCCGCTTGTGCTGTAAGGTCTGCTACTGCTGGGTGCTCACCGCGTTGAGAGGCACTTTATATTGTTAAGAATAGGTACGTTTCCAGCCCCCTGCAGCATGCTAGCAGCTTTACAGGGCAAGTAAGAGAAACAGCCCCTACCTGGAAGGTTTACCTGTAGAATCGATACCCTCATAGAACACTAGAACTGGAGGGGACCTCAAGAGGTCAGTGAGTCCAGTCTCCAGCCATCACTGTAGGACCAAGCACCGCCTCTTTCATCCCTATTACATATTTATCTAACCTGCTCTTAAATATCTCCCAAGATGGAGATTCTACAATCTCCCCAGGCAACTTATTCCAGTCATTAACCACCCGGAAAGTTAGGATATTTTTCCTCGTGTCCTAAACCTCCCTTGCTGTAATTTAAGCCCATTGCTTCTTGTCCTGTCCTCAGAGGCCAAGGAGAGTAATTTTCCTCCCTCCTCCTTGTAACACCCTTCTTGGTACTTGAAAGCTGCTCTCATGTCCCCTCTCAGCCTCAGACAGTCACTAGTGGCCTTCCTGCACCTCCCACTCCAGCAGGCTCGGTGTGTACCATGCCCCGTCCGGATCTTCTGGTGCCTGTCTTCTACTGCATGGAAACTGAACTGTAAAACGTCTTTGACTTTTCCTAACTAGGCCACATTAGCCTGGTTTTATTAACTACTGTTATCAGAGGAGATTATTAACGCGATCAAATGCAGACAAGAAACCTAGAATTAACTGCCAGCCACAAAGGAGAGGAGTTCTCGACAGAGAGACAGACCACCACAGCTTTCAAAACCGAGCCTTTCTCCCAGGACGATGCTGTCCCTGAATGCTCTACCTGCAGGAAGAGGCCTGCTCTGAGTGCGCTGTGGCAGGGCCCTGATCCAAGGTCACATGAGTCAGCTACAGAGCCACAAAAGAACCCAGGTATCCTGGCTACAAGTCACATACTCTGCATGTGATTGCCTCGCTCTCAGGCCATATGTCCTTTCCCCACTAACCTCCATAGCCACAGCCCAAGCTGCACAGACCAGGGCAGAGTCAGTCTCTTTTTCCTGGTGACGTGCAAGTGTTTGCCACCAGCCAATGAGCACTGAGCATTCCCCATCATCCCACATTTTCACAGTGGGACAGGTAAGTAGCAGTGTCCCCCAGGCGGTCTGACCTGGGGTTGGTACGGATCAAAATATTGACAATGATCTGGGTAATGGGGTGAATGGTGAGACAGCAAAATTTGCAGACAATGCAAAATTACGTAAAATAGTTAAGACCAAAGCAGACTGCAAAGAGCTACAACCGGATCTCACAAAACTGGGTGACTGGGCAGTGAAATGGCAGATGAAATTCCATGCTGACAAATGCAAAACAATGCACGTTGCACAACGTAATCTCAATTGCACATACAAAATAATCAAATTAGTTGCCACCCCTCAAGAAAGAGATCCTGGAGTCACTGAGGAGAGTCTTCTGAAAACATCCAGGAAGCAGGGGGTTGGGACAGAGGGTGAAGGACTTGGGGGGCAAACAAGGGACAGGAAGCAGGGGGCTGGATAGAGGGCAGCGGTCCCAGTGAGATGGTCAGTGAGAGGGAAATGGGCAAGGAAACATGAATAAAGGACAGGGGCCTGGGGAGACGGGGCAGAGAATGGAAGGGATGGATGGGGGCAGGGGCCCAGTGATACGGTCAAGGAGTGGGTAGCAGGGAGTTCAGATAGACAGTAAGGGTCTGGGGTCTGTCAGGGGCTGGAAGCAGGGGATCTAATGGGGTTGGGACCAGAGCCAACACCTGGTTGTCTGTGGTGGGGCACAGCCTCCCCTAGCCTTCTCCACTTGCCCCCGCATACAATTTTGGAACCCCAATGTGACCCTCATGCCAGAAAGTTTGCCCACCTCTGATCTAGACCATCCCTGACAGGTGACTGTTTAGCCCAATCTTAAAAAACTCCCATGACAGCTTGCACGATGTCCCTGGGCAATTTATTCCAGTGTTTAACCACCCTAATAGCTAGGAAGTTCTTTCCTCATATCCAACCTAAACCACCCTTCTGCAACTTCAGGCCACTGCTTCTTATCCTATCAGAAGTTAAAGAGAATAATTTTTTTCTCCTTCCTTCTTCTAGCAATCTTCTGTGTACTTCAAACCTGTTACCACATCTCCCCTTATCTTCTCCAGAACAAACATACCCACTTCTTGAAATGTGGACTCACAGGTCATGTTTTATGGACTCCTAATCATTTTTGTCACTCTTCTCTGGACTTTCTCCAATTTGTCCATATCCCTTCTGAAATGTGGCACCCAGAACTGGACACAATATTCCAGCTGAGGCCTAACCAGTGCAGAACAGAGCAGAAGAATTACTTTTTGTGTCTTGCTTACAACTCTACTGCTAATATATTCCAGAATTATGTCTGCTGTTTCACAACACTTTTTCACAACAGTGTTACACTGTTGCCTCATAATTAGTTGTGGTACACTATGACCTCCTAGTCCCTTTCTGCAGTATTTCTTCTTACTTTGTATGCATGTAACTGGTTGCTCCATCCTAAGTGTTCCATCCTGAGTACTTCACATCTGTCCATGTTGAATTTCATCCCATTTTCTTCAGACCATTTCCCCAGTTGTCCAGATCATTCTGAATTATAGAATCATAGAATTATAGAAGAGTAGGACTGGAAGGGACCTCGAGAGGCCATCGACTCCAGCCCCCTGCCCTCATGGCAGGACCAAGCACTTTCTAGACCATCCCTGAAAGCCATCTATCTAACCTCTTCTTAAATATCTCCAGTGATGGAGATTCTACCACCTCTCTTGGCAATTCATTCCAGTGTTTGATCACCCTGACAGTTAGGAACTTTTTCCTAATGTCCAACCTGAACCTCCCCTGCTGCAATTTCAGTCCATTGCCTCTTGTTCTATCCTCAGAGGCAAGGAAGAACAAGTTCCCTCCCTCTGCCTTATGACACCCTTTTAGATACCTGAAAACTGCTATCATGTCCCCCCCTCAATCTTCTCTTTTCCAAACTAAACAAGCCCAATTCTTTCAGCCTTTCTTCATAGGTCATGTTCTCTAGACCTTTGATCATTCTCGTTGCTCTCCTCTGGACCCTCTCCAATTTCTCCACATCCTTCCTGAACTGCGGTGTCCAGAACTGGACACAATACTCCAGCTGAGGCCTAGCCAGCGCAGAGTAGAGCAGGAGAATGACTTCTCGTGTCTTGAGCGCAGAGTAGAGTGGGAGAATGACTTCTATCCTCCAAAGCACTTGCAACCCATCCCAGCTTGGTATCATCTGCTAACTTTTTAGGTGTGCTCTCTATGCCATTATCTAAATCACCGATGAAGATACTGAACAGAATCAGACCCAGAGTTCATCCTTCAGAACCCCTCTCATTATGCCCTTCCAGCTGGATCATAAACCACCAATGACTACTTTCTGGGAATGGTTTTTCAACCATACATTAACTCAGTCTGGGTTGCACTTCCCTAATTTATCTATGCGATCATGTGAGACTTACCAAAGTCAAGACATATCACATCTACCACTTCCCCCAACCCACAAGGCTTGTTATCATGTCAAAGAAAGCTATTAGTTTGGTTTGACACAATTTGTTCTTGACCAACCAATGCCATTAATTAGTATTTTCATAACTTCTAGGTGTTTGCAAATTGATTGCTTAATTCTTTCCTCTGTTTTTTCCAGGCACTGAACTTACCCACTGGTCTGTAATTCCCTGGGTTATCCTTACTCCCCTTTTTATAGATTGACACTACATTTGCCCCTTTCTGGTCCTTTGGAATCTCACCTTTGTGCCATAACTTTTCAAAGAGAAAAGCTAATGGCTCACATATCTCTGCAGTCAGCTCTTTGAGCAGAGATGGGCAATACAGGCTAGCGAGTGGGCATATGAGTGGCGCTCCTTCACCTCAGCGGGACACAAGACAATTATAACCAAGATGGTCTGGCAGGATAGGGTAGTCATGCTAACTGTGCTTGGATTCCTAGAATTTGTAGAGTGTGTTGATTGAATTGTAGCAGCACTTTGATTGGATGCAGAGGGAGCACATGGCTCTCATAGTGTTGTGAGCAATCACCACACCTCACTTCATGTGCACTTGCTTGATGTGTGTGTTACTTTAGTACTAGCAATAGAAAGAAAAAGAAAAACTATGTGCACAGAAACCACCAGAATCTGGTAAGCCTGCGAGTGGGCAATGGTAAACAAAACATCTTTTGTGCCATACCCAGAATATCAATGGGCCACATGTGGCCTTCGGGACGCAAGTTGCTCACCAATGTCTTGGAGTATTCTAAGATATATTTCATCAGGCTCCAGTGACTTGAAAACACGTGACTTGTCTAACTAATTTTTTAACTTGTTCTTTTCCTATGCTGGCATCTGACCCTACCTCATTTTACACGGGTGTTACACAAGAACATAAATATTGTCAAGATGGATCAGACCAAAGGTCCTAGCGCAGTGTCCTGTCTTCTGGCAGTGGCCAATGCCAGATGCCCCAGAGGGAATGAACAAAACAGGTCACCATCCAGTGAACTATCCCCCTGCCCATTCCCAGCTTCTAGCAAACAGAGGCTAGGGACAACATCCCTGCCCAGCTTGGTGAATAGCCATTGACAGACTTACCCTCCACGAACTTAGCTAGTTCTTTTTGTAACCGTGTTACAGAGATGGCCTTCACAACACCCTCTGGCAAGGAGGTTCACGGGCTGACTGTGCGTTGTGTGAAAAAAAAAGTACTTCCTTTCATTTGTTTTAGACCTGCTGCCTATTAATTTCACCCCTCGTTCTTGTGTCATGTGAAGGGCTAAACAAGACACCCTTATCTATTTTCTCCACACCTGTGGTGATTTTATAGACTTCTATTATATCTCCCACTTTAGTCATCTCTTTCTGAAGATGAACAATCCAAGTCATTTTAATCTCTCCTCAGATGGAAGCCATTCCATACCGCTAATCATTTTCTGTTGTCCTTCCCTGAACTGTTTCCAATTCCAATATATCTTCTTTGAGATCGGGCAACCACATCTGCATGCAGTATTCAAGAGGTGAGCGTACCATGGAGCTGGATAGAGGCAATATGATATTTTCTGTCTTATTGTCTATGCCTTTCTTAATGATTCCCAAAATTCTGTTTTCTTTTTTAACTGCCACTGCATATTGAGTGGATGTTTTCAGAGAACTATCCACTTTGACTCCAAGATCTCTGTCTTGAGTGGTAACAGCTAATTTAAACGCCCACGAAAGCTCACCTAATACATTATTGTGTTAGTCTTTAAAGTGCTACTTTACTGTTTTTTTGTTTTAACATTTTATATGTATTCCTGGGATTATGTTTTCCTATTTACATTGCTTTGCACTGTCAACAGTGAATTCCATATGCCATTTTGCTGCCCAGAAATCCAGCCTTGTGGGAGCCTTTTGTAGCTCTTAGAAGTTTTCTTGGGACATAACTATCTTGAATCATTTTGTATCATCTGCATATTTTCCCACTTTGCTGTTTACCCTCTTTTCTAGACCATTTATGAATATACTGAATAGGATTGGTCCCGGAACAGATGACTTTGGACACTACTGTTGATCTCTCCATTCTGAAAACCGATCATTTATTCGTACCCTTTGTTTCTGATCTTTTAACCAGTTATCAATCCGTGAGAGGATCAGCCTCTTGTCGCTAGACTGTTTACTTTGCTTAAGAGCCTTTGGTGAGGGACCCGCCTCTAGTCGGGCCCCTGGACAAGGATTGGTTGGCTCAGGGGGTGAGGAATGGGACATGGGGCCTTTCTCCTCCAGCCCCGAGAGAGGTGTGAGCCTGGCCCACAGGATTGGGGCCTGAAAGTCATTTCCATCAGAGCAGGACACCTCTGCAGCCCGTGTTTCTCCTGACCTTGGAAACCTGCACAGTGCTTGGGGACCCTGCTCCAAGAGCCTCCTTTTCCCCTCCTCCCCCATTTATACCCCCACACCTACAGATTGGCAGGAGCATTTCTTGGCTGCCAGGCAAGAGCCAGCTCTGGAAACTCCCTGTCCCTCCCCACCCAAAGCACCACAGCCACAGAGCAGATGCCTGTGCACTGAAGGGACACAAGGACCTCACTGCCTCTCCCATCTGCCTTCTCAGCCCCTGGGGCCCAGGCCAAGCCACCACTGTGCATCAGTCCACCTGCTTGGAGGATGCAGCCCAGAGGCACAGCATTATCTTGATTGCAAATGAGCCCCCAGAGCAGCCAGTGCAGAGTCAGATGGGGAACCATGCAGCATAAATAGAGCAAACACGCCACCCAGCCCATGCAGCCAAGGATGCCACCCACCGCCAGCACCCACTGACATCCAGCCAACATGGGGCAGACCAGCGCCTACCCTGGGCATGCAAATAGCGGCCCAACTGCACTCAGTAGTCAGGAGCAGAGACAAGAATAACACACACATACAAGTGTCCGTGAAGGGAGGCTGGGTGCCCTGCCCTGGGTTCGGTACACAAAGCACAAGCTCAGGAGTCAGTTGGTTCATGCAAGAGCACCTCTGGGCAGCCAGAAATGAGTACAAGGGAATGTGATTCCCAACCCCCTGGAATATCACTGCTCCCCACAGAGACTTCTAAAGCAGATGGAAGGTACTGGCTGCCAGTCAAAAGCCTGGGGCCACGGGAAGTGGCTATGGGATTTCCAACTGGGCAACTAGCCAGCCGGGCCAGCTGGCCAGGCCACTCCTGGGAAGTCAGCTTGTTCGCTTCCCACAGTTCCACATGGGCAGCAAGTGTCCGTGGCAGCGCCAGAGACACCGGTGACCCCGTCGCCCCTTCCCTGCTGGGGGAACAGCCAGGTATTCCTCACACCAGCTCAGAGCCGAGAACCTCTGTGGTTGGATGTGGAGGGGGCAGACGGGGACAACAGCAGCAACAGGCACAATAAGCAGAGCTGACGCTTCTGGCGCAGCCCACGGCCCTGTCACACACTGCCCCGGCCAGGCCAGCAGAACGCTGCTCTCTTCGAACTCAACGCCGCGGAGCGCGAGCGCCGAGCCCGTCGTGGCAAGCAGCTGGACCACTGATTGAGAAGGTGAAAAAGCAACTCGCTGGCATGCTCCTGCGTCTACGCCCGCGTGTCTTTTGGCCAATCAAAAGACATTTGGTGCATCTGGGGCACCAGGGAACGACCCCCTGGGGCACCAGCCCAGCGCTGTGCCCCGGACATAGCGCTCAACTAACACATTTCCCTCTGCTCGCGAAACCGGGCCCCGGGTCACCATGGCAACCCACGGTAGCTCACCGGGGAGTTTTTCTTAAATGGGATTAATTAAACCCCTCGGAAGAGGCCGTTACGCAGATAACAAAGCTAAGTTATCAAAGCTTCGCTGCAAACGCCGAAGAGGGGCTCTCTGCCCAGGGGAACTAGCCCCAAAGGTTGGGCAGGTTGGGGCAAGCGGCAAGGGGAAGGCACAGGCTGGTTTTCATTGCTGGGCCGGGACCCAGAGAGGATGTGTGCTCGCAGCGCAGACAGCTCCCGCTTGGCAGGCTCCTTTGGAATAACATTAGCTCCCACCTACTACACTATTTACGTTCCCTCCTGTGGCACAACGCCGCCCCCCTGCCTCGCTTCAGTGACTTGGCAGCCGGAGCTGCGCACAGAAGACTCCCTGTGAGCCTCTGTGGATGTGGGACATGGAGCCAGCACTGGGCTGTTTCACTCAGAAAGGCCTGGCCTGGCTGCTGGCTCTCCCAGCGCCCAGCACAGCTACCCCAAGCCTGCTAGAGCAGGACCAGCAGAGGGTAGAAGTTCCTTTTTTTTTTGGGGACCCCATTCTTTAAATACCCCTCTGAAACCACCACCCCCCACTCAGGCATTTGACGAAGGGGGTCTTTGCCCACAAAAGTTTATGCTCCAAAATATCTGTTAGTCTATAAGGTGCCACAGGACTTCTTTGTTGCTCTAGGACAAAGATAGGGAAACTCAACCACAAAAGAACGGCTACAGTCAGTCAGACCAAAGGTCCATCTAGCCCAGTGTCCGGTCTTCCGACAGAGGCCAATGCCAGATGGCCCAAGGGGAGTGAACGGACCAGGTAATCACAAAAGCAATCCCTCTCCTGCCATCCATTTCCAGCCTCAGACAAACAGAGGCCAGGGGCACCATTCCTACCCACCCTGATTAACTGCCATCGACGGACCCAATCTCCATGAACTTATCTAGTTCTTTCTTGAACCCTGACAAAGTCCTGCTCTTCACAACCTCCTCCAGAGAGGAGTCCCACAGGCCAACCATGCGCCATGTGAAGAAAACCTTCCTTTTGTTAGTTTTAAACCTGCTCCCCATTAATGTCATTTGGAGACCCCTATTTCTTATGTTATAGGAAAAAATACACAACTTTTCCTTAACAACATGAAGTCCTGCAGCTCTTTGTAACCTACTGGAGCAGACGCTTTCATGGGAAAAGACCCACTTCGTCAGATGCATTTTTGCGGATACAGACTAACACAGCTACCCCTCTGATAATTTTTCCTTATTCGCTTTTTCCACACCCGTCATGACTTTATAGACCTCGATCATACTCCCGCTTGGGCTCCTCTTTTCTAAGATGAAAAGCCCAGCCCAGCCTCCCTTACTTCCTTCATGCAGCACCCATTCCAAACCCTTCGTCGTTTTTGTTGCTCTGCTTCAGACCCCTCACTAAATGTACAAGTGACTTCTAGAAAACAGGACCAGGAGGTAATTTACCGCCAGCCTCCAGCACTGCTGAGGCCTGGTGGGAAGCCAGGTGTCTCAGGCTGGGTGGGGACCAGCTGCACACGGGGCAGAAGCGGCCAGAGGACCTGATTCCATGGACACCTGCCAGGTGACCGGCACGAGCCCTTCTAAATTGCAGGCCTCAGGATGCTCGTGGCCTGAGAGACCCGAGGGCTGGGATGTTTCGCAGAGGAGGATTCGGGCGCATTTAAAAAAAATACGAGGCGAGAAAGAGCCAGTGAGGGGGCGGGGCTCGACTCCAACCCACAGCTGGGCGTTGCCATAGAAACACCAGCTGCACAGCGCTTGCTGGCAGCGGGGGGCGGGGGTGAGAGGAATGCTGGGGTTGCCCACCTGTCTGCCGGGGTCCTCTGGGAGCCCCTCCCTGGCCAAACAGAGCACTGCACTGCACTGCTCTCCGTCCTGCTCCCAGGCCATCCTCTGTGAGCATGGGGGGGCACATGTGCCCAGCCGGACACGGGTGTGACACACACACACAGGTTGAGCAAAGCCAGCGGCTCCGTCGGCACGTGCTGCAACCACCCCACCACCACCACCACACAGACAGACCTACTCTGGCCCCCCACCTGCAATACTGGGAGGGCCAGGGGGCCGCTGGGCTAGAGAGCCCTGGATGGCTCAGGTCCTGGCTAGCAGCTCTACCCTCTCTGCAATGCATCACAGCTGGCAAAATGCAGCCAGGGACCAACTCCTCAGCAAGATGGGGATATGGAGGGACCTACCTTCTGTGATCTGCTGCATTTTGGAAGGAAGCTGCATCCAAGGCCTCTCTCCCCATCAGGAGTGGCTGGAGGGCTGCTGCTAGGAGGACTGAGGACACCCTGGGGCTCCCAGCTAAGAGAAAGGGGTGGCTAAGAAATGGCATGAGGCTGGATCATCCATGTCAATGCTGCCTGTTCATGTACGAGCTCCGAGCCCCTCTCGCAGCAGGGAACTTTCCATTCAATCCCTGAGATGCTCAAAGATTATGCAGCAAACCAGGGCAGAAGGAGTGTCACCGGGCACAGAACAGCAAAGCACAGCCAGGGCTAAGGCAAGCTCCCTTCCCTAACACTCCCACTGGAGCAGAGACTCCCACTGACCTGGGATCGGGCCCCTGGAAGAAGTCCTGCCAGTTGCATGAGCTGCATCTTGCTCCTCAGAGCCCACCAACAATCAGTGCCAACTGCACAGCTGGCGGCTGTGAAGCGGACCCCTGCCACACTTGGACTGAGACCCAGTAACTCACTGCACGTAGGGCCGAACAGCCATCAGAGTGGGAGTCACTTTCTGCCCCTCACACCCCGGTTCAGATCGAAGCCAGCGCGGCAGGAGGTGGAAAGCTCCATGGCCCCTGCCCGTCCTAGTGCTGCCACCTGTCCATATGCCAGCCCAGAAGAAACCCATGACCAGCTGGAGGCCTGCAAGGATGTGCCCCACTCCCAAGACGACGTCTCCCCCGCTATCCCCTGTGGGGTTGAGCGGAAAAGTTTAGACGAGAAATGGCTGTTGTAGTGGAAATGGAGTAGGTCACAGAAAAGTAACAGACAAGAGCCAAGCCACACAGCGCCCTGAGAAGGCACCGCCAGAACAGGCAGCATCGCTCTTTCGCTATCCCATTGCCCATTTCCTGCCCAGACCCACCAAGGGCTGGCAGCAGCTACCACCTCCAAGCACCAAAGGCATCTCCCTGCAAGGGGAGCATCCACCTCTTTCCTTCCCTGCTGCAGGTTCTACCAGGGAAGTGCCACATCTATCAGCAAGCTGGGCCCCCTGGGGAAGGATGGATGGAAATCTGCGTATTTACAAAGCCTTCATGAATTATTCACTGTGGTAGATGAAATGCCTTTAACCAGAGCAGTGGAGAAACTCTGCCTCCATCTTCTGCAAGACCAGCTAACCCTGCGAGCGCCCATGCAGGCGGGGAACCCTGCGCTCCGCTGGGCGTGCCAGTCATGACGACTTGCAGGGGATGCCCTCCCTCTGCCAGCAGGCAGCTGTAAGTCACATACAAGTCGGAGTGGTTACGGGACGCAGGGCTAGCCGCAGCCGGGGCTGGCCAGAGCAAGAGGGCACAAGCATGGGAATTCTTTCTGCAAGCCGCACCTGTGCAGTAGACTACATTACCCAAGGTGCATTGCTCCACCTGGCTCCACTCTGTGAAAACTAGGGGCAACTAGCAAGTGGCTCTCGGGAGAGGAGCAGGCGGAAAGGGAACGAAAGTCCCACCTCTCGGGATCCAGTTGTGGGACAAGTCTCAGGTGGCAGCCCCAGCAGCAAAGCTCTTTCCCCAACTCCTGCATGCCCATACCGTGTGATGAGCTACCTCCCGGGAGTCTCAGCGGTTTTTGCCCTGGCGGATGCCATCACTGGCGGCCTGCCTATCAGCTCTTTGCTCTCCCTGGTGGGTGAGCACAAGCCTGCAATGATAACAGCCCTGATGCCCATCTGACTTGTCCCGACCCAGGCTGAGCTGCTCCCCCTAGAGATACCAGGCTTAAGCTGCTTGGGGAAGCTTTGAAGAGATTGCGAGTAGCTTTCAGTCAATGGAAGGGACAGAATCAGCCAGCATGGCCTGACAGCAAGAGCAGTGCAGAGAGGGGGCTCTGCTCCCAGGCACTAGACGTCAGGGCTGGGCGTTAAATCGATTTCGTACAAGCCCACAGGGTGTCACACAAGCACAACATGCAAAGAGGTTCTGGTGTCACAGCCAGGCTGTGTGTACTCTGGAGAGGAGGCGATTCAGGGGGGAAATGGGAGCAGGCTTCGGAGACGTGAAAGGCTGCATAAAAAAAGATGGAGAAAAGCTGTTCTCTCTCGCCACAGAGGGCAGCAGAAAAAGCAACACGGCACAGCCAGGGCAGCAGGTCTGCAAAACATTCAGTGGTGTCCAGAATTCCTACAGCCCTCATCCTGCCCTGGCTCAAACGCTCCTCACCTCATCACCTGCCTGCCTCAGGCTCTGGGAGGGGCTTGGGGGGGGTGCTGGGTGCAGGCTCTGGGCTGAAGCCGGGGACTGGAAGACAGGAGGGGGGCAGGCTCTGGGAGCGAGTGTGAGGGGTAGCTCTGATTGGGGCTTGGGTACAGGTAATGTGGGTGGAGGAAGGAGGCTGGGATTCAGCCTCTGGGAGGGAATACAGGTGCTGGATCTGGCCAAGGGTGCGGGGTGGGGATTCAGGGTGCAGGCCCTGGGCGGAAGCCTGGGGGCAGGACAGAGGGTGGGGGGAGGATGCCGGCTCTGGGGGGAGCGGGAGAAATGGATGGGGGGTACCACACTTACCTGGAGGCATCCTCCCCTGGCAATGGCTCCTGGGGACCCGGGGATCTCCAGGGGCTGTGCCACTGTTCGCTCCTCCCCTAGGGGCCCCTGCTGTCCTGCGCACTCCCCCCTGCTTCCCGCAGCCCCACCGGTCGCCCCCAGCTATTTAAAATGCCTGGGGCGGTGCTGCCACCATCAGCAGCACAGGGAGGTTAGAGCAACTCCCTGCCACTTGCTCCCCGGCCTCTGGCGTGCAGGTCCCTGCGGCCGGGGGAGAGGAGGCTCAGTGG
Source organism: Carettochelys insculpta (assembly GCF_033958435.1). NCBI lineage: Eukaryota > Metazoa > Chordata > Testudines > Carettochelyidae > Carettochelys > Carettochelys insculpta. The sequence continues at coordinate 36,836,614 of NC_134152.1, forward strand.
GCTGCGCCACTATTTAGGAAAAGCTCCCTGACTGTGAGAGCAGCCGGACAATGGAGCAGAGGCCTGGGGCAATCGCGTCAGCTCCTTCACTGGAGGTTTTCCAAAGGAGGCCAGAGAGCTGTCTGCCTCAGAAAGGTGAGGCACAACCCTGTCTCCTGGGAGGAGCCGTCCAGCCCCACGTGTCTGTGGTGCCACAGCGATGGGTGCAACAGGAAGAGCCAGTCTTGTTCTGTGTTTGTACAGCGCCTAGCACAATGGGGTCATGCTCAGTGTCCCCCAGGGCTACCACAATAGCACCTTGTAGCCTGAGAGGAGGCTTTGCCTCCTGCCTAGCTGCTCCCTGTACCGAGCCTCCTGGTGTTTAATAGAGGGCCTGGGTTTCCTGTTGCAAGTTTGCTGCACCCAACTGGCCTCCAGGAGGGACAACGCTTCATTACCCTGGTATCTTCCACCTGGGTGGGCAGGGGCTGCCCCTGACCGGAGGCAGGAGTTAGCTCCCTGTTTGCCAGTTGCCTGGCAGAGCCGACTCACCCTGTCTCAATGTTGCTAATGAGAAGAGAGCCAGGCCATAAGACATATCACAGCACTGGTTCATGCCTCACTCAAGGCTTCCACGGACATTCGGATCTGGCCCTCTCCGTCTGTTCCTTGGGCGAAGCACACAAAATCTCTGGCTCTGAAACGGGAGTCGACGGCCTGCTCTCCAGCACTGGTGAACCCCAGCTGCATGTTAGCGGCTTACAGTCAATCTGCATGTGTGTTTCCCTGAAAAGCATCACAAGCCCCGATTTCCAGCACGGCTCACTCTGACGAGCCAGCCTGCTGCACCAGCAGTCTGCAGCGCTAAAAATCAGGAGAGCTCATACTGGCAGAGCGATTCCTGCTCTGGCACATCTGCGGGTGATCACTCGCCAGCATGGACAGCAGCACAGACTTTAGGGGCTTCACAATGTAAGCGGGGGGCTCTCTGCAGGCTACACAGTCTACCCTCCTATGCACTGACACCGAGTTTGGGCAGGGCGAAGAGTAAACCAGGTCAAACACTGCCAGAGGAACAGGTGCACCTTGCTTGACCTGGACTGAGGTGAGTTGTAGAGTATTTTAACACGGGACACTGCCGTGACAACGCACATTTGTTACTATGACCCCGTATTGAAACCCTCCATCCCCCCTAGTGCTGTGCAGCGCTTTTTGTGTGCCGGTGCTGAGTACTAGCACCTCGGCAGCCCCAGCTGCAGGACTGGCTGGGGGTGGGGGATAGGGATCCGGCTGAGTACCGGCTCCTCTTCTTTTTGCCAAAAAAGCACTGGTGCTGTGAAAACAACCCTTCCCCCTCAGCCCAGGAGAGCACCATATGCAACCAAAGAAGAACAAATGTTCATCTCTGCTACTGGCTCCATCAAAGCTATTCCACCCTTCCCGTTAGCCACAAATCAGAGTGCCCTTCTGGCTGAGATTCTGGCAGAACAATTTCGAGATCCTGTGCGTTTATATAGTGTAGTAAACAAACAGAGACACATCTTGGCAGCTCTTACTTGAAGAGACTCTTGGGTGAGAAAGCAAATCGGAAAACATGACTCCTTCTTCCCCCTCCCTCGCCGCCCCACAGATGATCAGAACAAACTTGGTTTTAAAAAATCAAACATACTTTTCATTCCCTCTCCCTTTTATGTGCTTTCAGCAGTTCTCCCCACTGGGACAAGGAAACCAGGCTGATTAGTTTCACTCATTTCCCGTCAGTTCTTCCACGTCTGGATTGCACACACATCATCAGGAGGGTCAAGTCCTTAACAACGCATTATCCCTTGGAATGTCAAACAGTCCCGAAACACTCCTGCTGGCTTCGGATTTTGTAAGTCTAAATTTGGGCACCAAGATAGACCTGAGAGAGTCTATTGAACTCTTCAGGCCCAATGTTCCCTTTAATTTTTTCCATCCATGTGTGGAATAAATTTGGTTCTGTGCCTGTCCGGATGTGCACCACCACCAGAAGCACAGGTTTCCAGCTGTGGGCACCGTACCCACTCTACTCACCAGCTGGGCAGCATTTGAATTTCTCGTGGGTGGTCACCCAAGTGCTCAGCTTACAGGGAACACTGGCCAGGACGCAAGTGACCAGCCTGGGTCCCCCCCACCGCAGCTGGCAGAATGAGCTGTGTAATATTACATCCAAAAGGCACTTGGGGGACACACTTAATGACACCAAAGCGGAATCCTTTCAGGTGAGAAAGCAACAGCTCCAGTCAGTTCCACAACCCAGTTAACATCCCCGAGGAGATGGATGCAGGGAGTAGCCAGAACGCACTGACACTCATTGTTCGCACAGGATGGCGGAAGGGGCTACGCACCCATTCAAACGAACCCCTAAACCAAGGAAAGGTGACCCTGTGCCCTCTACAAACAAGGCACGGACAGGAGTGCGGTTATAGATGACAGCTGTCTCTGCCGGGCAGAAGCAGAGAAGGAACCACCAGGGCCTGAGCACTTCTTAACAACCCCCATGCAGAGATTCATGGCAGCTAGCTTAGTCCAAGGGAAGCAACAGCTGTACTGTACACGGTGCTGAACACAGTAGATGATGCTGGTACACAGTGAGCTGCAAAGGTTCCCAGCTCTGCACCAGGGCCAAATTCTGTACAACTCAAATGCCGTAAAGTCACTGATCCCATCCCTTCATCGAATAAAAAGCCGCTTACCCTGTGGCTGACACGTGAGAGCAAGTTCAAGGGGCGACACTGGGAAGTGCAGAAGGGAGGCCATCAGTTCAAGGGCTTAACCTGCCCAGCCAAGCAAACAGCACACTCCCTAACCAGCCACCTGGCTTCACCTCCAACACTGGCAGCCCCTGGGGCACGTCCCTTTCAGTGGAGACTGGTGATAGCCCCCGTTTAGAGAGTCCTAGATTCCCAGGCCAGATGGCACCACTGTGACCTTCCAGACTGGCTGCATGTATCCTGAAGGCCAGAGAACATGCCCACAACAGATCTTAGGGCTGAGTTTCTAGAAAACCAACCCCTCTTGATGTAAAACTACACCGTGATGGAAAATCCACAACATTTATGCCGTGTTCCCAGTCTGAATATGTCTAGCTTCAATTTCCAGCCATTTTTCTGTGCTAGACTGAAGATTAAATATTGGCTCCCCATGTAGGTCCTTTACCAGTTGTAATCAAGTCATCCCTTCACCTTCCCTTTGTTCACACGAAAGGCACCGAGCTCTTTGAGTCTAAGAGAGGCTTTCAAAGCATGTGCAGGGTTCAAAGCATTTGGCCAAACAACATTAAACATGGCTGAGGCATCAGAGCCCCGGCAGCTCACCCAGGGAGACAGTCCAACAACACCTTTCATCCCAAAGGCTCCCCTATGGGCATCTCAGATACAAACAAGCGGCACCCCAGAAATGCAGTCACTGATGTGCCACAGCCGACCGACAACAGTAGGGGGAAGGGAGCATTTCGGCCAAAGAACTACAGCAAACCAGGATTCTTCCAGTGCATCCCACGGGAACTGTAATGCCCCGAAGAGCAGGCAGAACAAGGGCATGGGGGCGGGGAGCTTGCTTTCTTATTTCAGCAGATCCATAGTTAGCAGCTGAAAGGGAATTTCTGAGCTGAACCTGTTGGGATTTGCAGCTCCCAGTTCAGAGAGTTAAAGCCAATTGCAAACCTGCTGCTCGCCCACAGCACTAGAGAGGCCTTGCTCCTCATCAAATAACCATGTGCTCCTTCAGCGTGCACCGGGGGCTGAAAACCATGGGAGCAGCAGAGAGTCTCTGCTTCTGGAAACCTAGCGCCCATGTTCAGCTAGGAGAGGCACCTAACCCTCACTTCCTGCAGCTCCACCTTAGGAATCAATTCAACAAGGGTTGTCTTTGATCATCAGTCAAATGTGAGTGGGGGAGGGTGGCTCCCCTTAGCTCCCCAGGGATGTTTGTCTGTCACACAGCCATCCTGCTGCTGGAGAGCTGCAGGATGGGGTTAGCTGGGACCACTGTCAGTCAGGATGCAGGTGCACGGGGCCTGGAGGGACAGGCCGGGAGCAGCCGCGGCTGGGGCGGGGACGACAGGGTTCAGAAGATGGCAGCAGGGCTGCAGCTGGGGACCGAGGTGCATGCCCAGAGCAGCGTGCCACAGACAAGAGCAGGTTGTCGTGGTCAGGACTGGTGCAAGGTGACAGTCACACAATTAAGCCAAGGTTGCCCAACTGCTGGGCCTGCAATCGGACCATCCCGAAGAGCTGGTCCTTTGCCGAAAGGTCCCAAGTTCATCTTTCCCCTTTTGCTTCAAACTCTCCCAGCCCCAGGCCAATTCCGCTCCCACGCTAGCCCACGGCTGTTGCACTATCGATCCAGTCCCTGCCTGAAACGTTAGAGCCGGGCCACTGCTCGGCATGACCGGGCTGTGCTAGGGCTTGTACAGGGGGAGGCCCAAGGTGCTGCTGGCCCGGGGGCTCAAAGCACGACTGAAACACCCCCAGCTCCAGCTCCAGCTCCTATCCGCCGGCCTGGCGTGCGCAGCGGTGTGTGCACAAGGAGGGCGAGATGGGGGGTGGCACTGAATTATTTGCCACGGTGCACATCCTGCTCACTTGGCTCCCACTGGAAGCACAGCTGCCAGGCTCCTCCGCATGCCCGTGTCCATGTTTGGGCAAAACCCAGCTGCGTGCCACTGGGGGCTGTGGCCGCAGGACAGAGGCTCCCCGCACCCCTGCCCCAAAGCCAACCGGATCAAATCCCGGGCTGCCTCCGGGGGGCGGAAGGCAGGTGCGTGCTGGGGGGGAAGGCCGGGTGTGATGCGACCCTCGGCACACGCAGCGGGGTGGGGGGACGAGAGGACTGAACCGCTGCTGCAAGGAGCGGCGGGCTCGGGCGCACCTCACGCCGGAGAGCTCAGCACCCCCCCCCCCCCGCGCCTGCCAGCTCGGTGCAAGCCCAGCCGGGCCCCCCGGCAGGCGGGAGCAGGGCACGCACCCCAGGGGCTCCCCCGCCCTGCAGGCTGGTGCAAATCGCAGCGAGCCTCCAGCCGGTCTCCGCTCCCCGTCCCCGACCCCGGGGTCCCCCGTCCCGCCTGCCCCGCACCCCCCCGGGCCCCCACTCACTGGCTTTGCCGGGCTTGGGCCGCTGCAGCAGCTTCTGCACCGTGCCCACGTCCTCCGCCTTCACCGCCTGCATCAGCTCCTGGTCCTTGCCCATGGCGGCCGGGCGAGCGGGCGGGCGGCGGCCGCGCTCAGAGGCCGAGCATCCCCCGGCCGGGGCGGGCCGGGCCGGGCCGGGCCGCTCACACGCTCGGCAGCCGCAGAGCCCGGGCGGGGCGGGGCGCGGCGCGGCGCGGGGGGAGACGGGGCCCGCGGTGCATCCGCCGCAGGAGCCCCCGGGGCGCCGGGCCGCAGCCGGCGGGGGAGCCGGTCCCCGCTAGCGCCGCCGCCGCCTTTGCAGGGCTGCTGCCCCCCTGCGCCGCGCCGGCTCCTCCATGGTGGGGCGGGGCTGGGCTGGGCCGGGCCGGGGCCACATGCGCGCCGCTCACTGGCTCGCCGGTGCCTCCCGGAGGCGGCTCCTCGCTGCCGAGCCGGGCAGCCGCCTGGAGCCCCGGGCCGGGCCGGGTCGGGTCGGGTCGGGCCAGGCTGCTGAGAGGGGCGGGGGGCAGCAGTGCAGCGCCTGGGAGGGGGCAGAGCGCCTGTGCCCTGCAGCCCGGGGCTCGGCTGGGTCCCCTGCTGGGGGCGGGGGGTCCCGCTGCCCGGGGTCTGCCCCCCCGGCTGGGGCCCCAGAGCAGGCAGGAGAGAGAGCCTGGGCTGGGCGGGGCCGGGGGCCACCGGCACCACCAGGCTGCTCCCCTCGTCTGACCATGGCAGGCCCCAGACCCCCGCCCCCTCCTGTCCGGGACCCCTGCCTGTGGGCTGAGTCCCCGGCCCCTCCAGTCCTGGCCTGCGGGAGGAGACACCCTGGGCACCACTTGGCCCCAGCGAGCCACCCATGGCCCCTGCTGCAGAGGAAGGTGGCAGATCCCCAGGGCCCCTGCCCGGCAGACCTGGGGACATCTCCTTCCCGCCCCACACCTGGTGACCGGTTGGAGCCGGAGTGCGGGCCAGACCCCCCAGCCGCAGCCCGGGAAAGAACTCGCTGTGGTCCCCTCTCTCCCTGTGGCCCGGCTCAGCCCGGCCCCGGCCGTGGGGGTGTTGGCTAGTCGCAGTCAGGGTCGGGGTACAGGCCGCTGCAGGCCGTCCCCTCATGGCACCCTCCGGAGGTTTCCCCAGCTGAGTCCAGGTGTCTCACCCGCTGCTTCCTTGGGCAGAGCTTCAGCCATTAGCAACTGTTGTCTAATTTCAAGCCTGACCTTGCTGATGGCCAGTTTTGAGCCGTTTGTGGTTGAGCCAACACTGGCCCTTAGGACCCCCCCGCCCCCCGTTTATCTGCGGCTTCCTTTGGCCTCCTGCCCAAGTCAGCAGAGGCTCCCAAGCAGCTGAGTCCAGAGTAGCAGGACGGCGGGGGGGTGAGAGCACTAGCAGTACCCCTGCTGAAATAGCTCTGCCCCACATCACCAAGGCTCTTCTCTGGCAGCCCTTGCTCACCCCCGGGTACGAGGTGTGTTGGGCTTGTGATGAGGGGCATTAGCAGAGCTTTCTGTGTGTGGCAAAAATAGGGATGGAATGCTATGGGGTGGGGGGCAGAGCTGGGGCAGAGGGGTGGATGCTATGGAGTGGGGGAGGGGATGCAGGCCGGCGGGAGGGGCGTAGGCAGAGTTGGGGCAGACGGATGGATGCTATGGGGTGGGGGAGGGGATGCAGGCCGGGGGGGCGCATGGGGCAGAGTTGGGGCAGACGGATGGATGCTATGGGGTGGGGGAGGGGATGCAGGCCGGCGGGAGGGGCGTAGGCAGAGTTGGGGCAGACGGATGGATGCTATGGGGTGGGGGAGGGGATGCAGGCCGGGGGGGCGCATGGGGCAGAGTGGGGGCAGAGGGATGGATGCTAAGGGGTGGGTGAGGGGAGGGGATTAGCAGTGTACTGTGCTGCAGGAGCCCAGGGCTGTGGATTTGACCGGGGGCCCCCACAGAGCAATATGTGGAAAGCCCAGCACTGGCCTTGCCGGGGTACTCGAGCCACCGTGGAAGTGCACTGGCAGAGCTGCAGTAGGCTAGGGGCTGGCGTGCAGGGAAAGGCAGCAGCAGCCAGATACGGAGGCTGCAGCACATAGGCAGCATCGAGCTTCCCTGTCCCATTTCCACTGGCTGTCTCGCCCTCAGAATCGTGCCCTTGTGTCTGCGGCCAGCCTCCCCAGTCCTGTGTTCCTGTTCCAGAGCAGGCTGTGCACGGTGGGGAATTCCCCAGTAGTGGTTGGTTTCAGAGAGTGCCCTTGAGTCTGCGGCCAGCCTCCCCAGTACTGTGTTCCTGTTCCAGAGCAGGCTGTGCACGGCGGGGAATTCCCCAGTAGCGGTTGGTTTCAGAGAGTGCCCTTGTGTCTGCGGCCAGCCTCCCCAGTACTGTGGCTGCAGAAGCCCAGGACAGTTCCCCCACCGCCACTGACCCTTCTGCGCCTGCCGCGACCATGTGCCTTGCCAGGCTCCTAGCATGTTTTTCTTGGCCTCTGCCCCACCCCCACCCCCGCTTGGCAACCCTGGATTCCAGGGGGCAAACAATTTCTAATCTGCTTTTTAATCCAGCAGCGCCTCGCGCTGCCATTGGTCGTGGGCGCCCCAGTTGCTGGGGGTCTCCTTCACCAAAGCCAGGAGCTGTGTTCCTGTTCCAGAGCAGGCTGTGCACGGTGGGGAATTCCCCAGTAGTGGTTGGTTTCAGAGAGTGCTCCTTGCTGTCCGCCATTGGCCCCTCCTAGGGAATCACTGGCCTCCTGGAGGTTGTAACCCGTTCTCCGCTCACCCTGGGCATTTCTCCTCAGGCTCCTCCCTTCTACAAACACTTATTAGCGCCGTTTCTAAGAGCCCAGAGACACCAGTGATGGTGCAGGAGAGGCGCCCATGACATGCACGCAGGGTCTGTGTAATCCTCTGCAGACCGCTATGGCCAACTGACCATGTGGCTCAGCAAGTTTGGCAGCGGTGATACGTACGCTCAGGCAGCAGGCCCTCCCCTTGCAGGCCATGGGCGGAGAACCAGAGCCGCATGGTTCTTCATCAGCCAGACATCAAAACACAGGTGCTCCTCTGTCTGGAAGTAGCTCTGCCACCGTCCCTTCTCGATGGCCTTCGTTGGTCTTCCCCACGTGTCCTCCCTGTGTAACTTCGGTCTCCAACCCTGCCCTGCACAGCTGGGCAAAATTAATGCCCACCTGACTAGAAAGCAAGCGAGCCAGCAGCCTCGGCCTGTCCAGGAAACATCCCCCAGCACTTGCAATGTGCCCTCAGTGATGCTTTGTCCTCTCACACTGCCCATGACCACTTTCATGGAGCTGCTCTGCTGGTCTCATAGACATCCAGCAGATCTTGTGTCTTAAACTCACCTCTCTAGCTAGCTCTCCAGTTCTCCCTTATCTGACGCTGACTTGCCTGTTGCTCAGCCTCTCCTGTCCTTTGCTGGCCTCCCAGGCTGTGCCCCCACCTGTCTCACTCTGCCCAGAATCACCCCACTTTCTGGCCACCTCAGGCAAGACCCAGGTCTTCTTTTGTAAGGGTGGAGACTGCACGCAGTGGTGTTACCATGCTCAGGCACTGTCCTGCAGCTCTGCCCCAGCTCGGGAAAGGAGCAGATTTACCAGCGGGGCTCTGCCAGTCCAAGCAGCATGACCTAAGGTCTGTGCAGTGCTGGTGGCACCAGCTTGGCCAAGATGGGACTGACCCAGGGCCTGCTACAGAAAACACACCTCTCTGCAGCTCAAGCAGCTGGCCTGGGTGCTCCCCAGCTGGGGCAGACTCACCCCCACTGGGTCAGGTACAGAGCACACGATGACCAATGGGGTACACAGGCACCAAGTCACTGGCCATGCAGCTGCCGCTCTCATTGCACAGTCCTCACGCTGCAGAGTCCTCCTCTTGAGCACCTCCAAACCCAGCTGCCCTCCATCACCAGCAATGTTCCCGGGGTCCTCCAGCCTCCTCACAGCCTGGGCTGTCTCCAAGGAGGGTCGTTCCCAGCCGAAGGCTGTGACCCTTCCTGCAGCTAAGCCCATTCCTTGACTAGACCCTGCCTGTGCCCAGACAGGGCCCCTCCTTTGATCAATATTGCAATAGGCTTCTCCTAGATGTTGGAAGGGCTCCTGCAGGCCCCAGAACTGGCCCAGGAGCCATGGGATTCGTTCACAGCACCACCTTGTTCTGACTCTCCAAAGAGGCAGCACCACGTGAGGCATCTGGAGGGGCATCATCTCAGGAGAAGCGCAGAGATTCCTGGGGCTGTGGTGTCCCTGAGCTGGAGGGAACTGCCAGCATCATTTCTCATTGTGGTGTAGCAGTGCCCTCACCCCACCCCACCCCGCAGGGTCCTTCCAGAGCTCACCTGTCTTTCCTGCTATGCTGCATTAACCCTGGGGGGGCCTGGATCAGGGAAGAACAGGGGGAAGGGGACAGAGACTGATGCTGGGAGGAGCTTGGTGTGGAACAAGGCAGGCTGGTGCCTCCCGCAGTCATGGACACCTCCGATGGGAGGCACACCCTCGCACACGCACACTCCTGGAGACTGGCTGCACACATCTGCTGACATGACCGAGCTGCTGGTACAGTTGTGAGGGATCGCACGGAGCATGTTGCTCCAGGTCACCAAGGCCTGGCGCCTGGTGCTCACTGGACATGAGTACACGAGCGAGCACCAGCCTTCGGGGAAATGCTTGTGAAACCCCGGTTTGCACAAGCTTCCGCCTAAGCGATGACTGACGCCAGGCCAAGCCTTGCGCATGAGCTGCTTTTCATTGGCCTCCCAGTCATCCGGTCGGGCAGTGACCAAGCACCGCGCTCATCGACTCAAGGACTAAACCCTTTGTTGAGGCACGATTCACCTGCAAGCTGTGAACAGCTCAGGCATGGGCAGGAAGCCAGGGCAGCTGCCGTCCCTCGCTCGCCACCTGGGGACAGGATGAATCATTCCAACAGCGCCAGCCTGGGGTGCACATGATAAGAACGGCCATATTGGGTTGGACTGTGCTTCCCTCTAGCCCAGCAGCTTGTCTTCTGACAGTAGGCAATGCCAGGAGCCCCAGGGAGCAAACAAAACAGGTAAAACATCGCAACCCCTCCCCATCTCCCATTCCCAGCTTCTGACACACAGCATCTAGGGAGACAACTCCTGCCCAGCCTGGCTAACAGCCATGCAAGGACCTAACCTCCATGAACTTAACTAGTTCTCTTTTGAACCCAGTTGTGGCCCTGGCCTTCACAACCTCCTCTGCAGGGAGTCCCACAGGCTGCGTGTTGTGTGAAGAAATACTTCCTTGTGTTTGTTTTAAACCTGCTGCCTATTCATTTCGTTTGGTGACCCCTAGTTCTCGTGTCCTGTGAAGGGATGAATGACACCTCCTTATTCACCTTCTCCACAACACTCATGATTTTATAGACCTCGATCATACCCCCCACCAGCTGTCTCTTTTCAGTTCTCGTCTTTTCAGTCTCGCCTAATATCGAAGCTGTTCCAGGCCCTTAATCCTCTTTTTTTGTCTTTTTCTGAACTGTTTCCAATTCCAATATATCTGTTTCGAGGTGATGCGATCACCTCTGAACGCTGTATTCCAGATGTGGGCATACCACGGATTTGTGTAGAAGCAAGACGATATTGTCTGGCTTATTCTCTAGCCCTCTCTAATGATGTCCAATATTCTGTTCGCTTTTTTGGTCTGCCACTGCACGCTGAGTGGCTGTTTTCAGAGAACTCTCCCCAACGACTAAGATCTTTCTTGAGTGGGAACAGCTAATTGAGACCCCACTGGCAGAGCTGCTCTCAGGCAGGAACTGCCTCTCCCTGGTCGGTCTGGACTCAGCCTTGCAATGGTGGTAGGATGCCTGGAGCCCCCTTCCTTGACTGAGCTGGTAGGACTGTCAGTGAGCTCAGGTCAGGAGGCACCAGCACTCCAGGCCCTGCCTGTAGGCACTACACTTATCAGGATGGGAGCTAAGTTTGGCTCAGCTGGGTCTAGGAGTTGTCCTGCTCCCCAGCCATGGCCTAAAATACAGTGGAGAAAATAGCCCAGCAGCAGCCATTCAGCAAAGCAAACACTCCCCCACCCAGCTAATCCTTCGGAGAGGAGCCAGCCCTGCCTCTGTGCCACAGGCACCCCAACTGGGCACAGAGCACCCCCAGCAGCGCCCTCTGCAGCTGGGACAAAGGGAGGGGCCAGGAGGCTGGCACGGAGAGAACCAGACGGAGGAGAAGTCTCTTTCCCAGTGTGAGTCAGTCCGTGGACATGGAGAGGTTCTGCTCAGTAACTTGTCTGGTTCTGGTACTGGTGCCAGCCTGGCCTCTGAACTGACACTCCCAGAATCATCAGGGGCTCAGTGGTGGGTGTGGCTGCCCACCAGAGTGCAGGGTTCAATGACACTCACAGACTACACTCCACTGGGTTGGAAAGACTCCAACTGCACCTCTGCCCCCAGGGGCGCAGAGCAACTTCACAGCCCCAAACCAACCCCCAGGTTAGCTCCGCCAACAGCCGCCCCACGCCACCTTCTGCCAGCGCCGAGGATGGTTTTCCTACTATTCCCCGGGACTGGGGCTGCAGCTCTTCCAGGATCTCCTTTCGCATGCGTCCTCGCTGCTCAGTGAGCGGAAGCAGCCCCCCTTCTCCTTAGGCCTCAGCTCTCCAAGCGGCAGGCTGGGGCTGGTGCCAGGCTAGCAGAGCAGTTTGCCTCGGTCACTGGACTCCCGCAAGCGTCGGTTCTCCCCCGTGAACGGAGCCAGTTCCCTTTTTAACGAGCATTCCAAACCCTTCTGCGTGTTTGCGGCTCCCCTGGGAGCGCCATCCCATTCCCGTGGGGCCAAACAAACCAGCACTGACTGTCGGATTCCAGCTGAGGCCCGGCCCAGCCCAACGCAGGCCGAGAGGGAGTGAGCCAGTGGGGGCATAATGGACGAGCCTGTAATCTGCAGAGCGCTGGAGGGAAGAAATGGCATTTCCTCAGTGTTCCTAACCTGCTCCTCGAGCCTCTGGGCTCTGCCTGGCTGACGCAGCCCTGAACGAAACCGAGCATTTCCCAGGATCCCTTGGATGAGGAGTATAGGCAGGGACCAGGGGTCCCTCTAATTTTTTCCACCCAGGGCAGAATAATTTTTTTCCGTGCCCTAAGGCATGTGCAGATGTGCCCCACCAAATACAGACACACACTGCCAGCTGGGGGCGCTCTGCTAATCAGCTGGGCAGCACCTGAAGCTCTCCTGGGCGGCCGCCCAAGTGGTCAGCTGCTGGGGTGCACTGGGCGGGCCCGGTGCGAGAGACATGGTCATACCAGACTTGGCCTGCATGCTTGGTACAAGAGTGCTTTTATAAAACCACAACCCCCAGACACAGCCCACACAGACAGCGGCCCACTGTGCAGAGCCCTTGGCCTGGGACCCAGGAGCTATGGTTTCTATGCCATGTCCTTGGTCCCCTCTGTGCTTGTTACCCTTCCCCTCAATTGTGGGCTTTCCTGTTCAGACTGACCTGTCTGGGAGCTGGACTGCCTCCGACCGGGGTCCAGACTACTCAGGGATTTGGGATGCTCATGGTCATTGATGTCATGTGCTCCATGGATAGAAGCCTAAATCCCTTGGGGGCTCTGGGCTTGCAGATCCGTACAACAGCCAGCACAAGAGGGCCCTGATCTTGGTGGGGGACTTCAGGCTCTACCGGAATGGGCAGCGTAATCTTAACAAAGAAAATATGAGCATTGGCAACAAAAGCCACCCTGCTGGAGGGAGGAACACTGCACACCGCAGCTTCGCAAGCCCAGCATGAACGCCACGGAGCAAAACTGAAAGGGCCTGTAAGGAACAGTGACATTGACTTACAGCGTTTCCCTCCGAGAGCTGAGAGATGCACAATGAACAGAGTAAATAATGGCATGGTGGGAAATGTTCCGCTGAGCTTTTCTAGCCGTACGCTGGTTTTTATCATCCACATGTGGAATAAATTTTATGTGCATGGAGGCACGTGTGAATGAGCACCACCAATAGAAACATAAAACCTAGTGAACCAGCTGGATGGCATTTGAATGGGTCCTGGACAGCTGCACAAGCACACAGCTTACACTTACAGGCTACACTCGTGGTGAGGGAATCTGGATTTTAAATATTTGTTCGTTTCTAGGAATCAAAAGTGTTAGGAGTCACATAGATAACAAAATGTGCTGGCCCCACTGCATGATTCTTAAGCTGCCAGTGTCCCTTAAATACCAATCAGAAATTCATTGTAACTGTTTTTCCGTACCTAAGCATGACCAATCCAGAGAAGAATGCTGCCCTTACGGAAACGCAGCAGAACCCATGGAGGGTGGGAAGCCTGCACAGGGCACGGATTCTAAATTACCAGAGGATGAAGGGCCACTCAGGAGGATTCGGTTTATGGCAGAGCATGTTTTTAGTAATATTTGAAATATGAAAATTTGCTCCTTGTTATCCCGTTTGCTCTGTCTCACACGGTGATCAGTGGCTGTTTGAGCGCCAGCTGGCATGGCTGGCTGCAGTCTGGCTTTCAGGCTTCAGGCTTTAATGGGCCACACAGCAGGGTCCTTCCACAGTTGGATACACCTTGGCTTTTTGGAACGGAAAGGACACCAATGCTCCCACGGTGCTGTGGCTCTGGGAACGCATCACTCTGCCAGGCTGGCCACTTTCCCCCTCCCATGCACCAGTCCAGCTCGGTTCAGGGCCTTGCCGCCACCGCTACAGAAGGCAGATTGCATATGGGCCCGTTGTTGCTGCCGCCACTGCGTAAACAAATCAGGCAAATGTCTCAGGTTCCCACCATCCAGGTGCCGCCTCACCGGCTGGCGCCCCATCGTGGTCAGCAGGCGGACGTGGTTTTGGTTTGGGCACCAGCTGACACACGCAGGAAGGGCTTGCCAAGTCCTTAAAAGGATTTTGCTGACCGGGCTCAGCAGGGTGAGCAGGTGAATCTCCAACAGCTCTCCACCTGGATACTGAATTCAGGACCCTCCCTGGGCCAGCGGAGCCCCCCGCTGCAGGGGGCTGCACGAGCCTCAGCCGCTGTGGCCATGCGGCAGGGCCCAGCATCAGGAGGGCAGGCGACTGCCGGGGGCGTTCCAGGCTCAGTGGGCTGTTTGCATTGTTAGCCACAAAAGGGAAATGGGAGGTTTGAAGGAAGTGCCTCAGGTATCCCCCCCGTTGCCGCTTGTCCCACTAACTGCCCAGCACGAGCTGGACCTGTGGGGAATCGCATGGGCCCTTCCGGACTTCCGGAGAATGACGTTTTCCTCCAACCTCCTACACCAGTCAGCAACGGCGACTGCTGGGGAGGGACACGAGGGGGGTGGACTCCTCCCCGCACCACCTCTACCCTGGGGAGGGCCCTGCCAGTTCCTACCCCAGTCCTCCCCAGGCACAATCCCTGCTCCACCCCTTCCCATAAGCCCCCTCCCCTGCATAATGCGACCCAGGCCGTTAGCAGGGGCCCAGTGCTGGCAGCAGGGGTCTGGGAAGTGGGTGGGAGCCAGAGGTGTGGAGTGGTCTGCGGGCATTTCCCACCACCATGGCAGGCGTCAACTCCTACTGCCGGCGCCAGGCCCCAGCTAGCCCCCGGCTGCCCTCCCACAAAGCAAGGGGCCCAGGAAGGCTGCTGAGGGGCATGTGACCTATCACGTCCCATGTGTCGCCCCTAGTTGTCAGCCAGGTCCTCACACGTACACCGGGGCAGGGGGTCACCAGCCAGGCAGGGAAACGGGCTACAAACACAGTAGGAAATGAAATATTCAAAAGTTTAAGAGCTTGCAGGGGTGGGACAGGGGAGGAAAGACAGGCCACGGGTGGGGGGCGGCGCTCTGGCCCTGAGCAGCTCAGACTGAACACGAGGACCTCAGACCTACCCGATGGCCATCTCTCCAGCCCTGATCGCTGCAGCCTCTACGAGGGTCACACTGGCACCAGCACTATTCCTGCTCGTTCTGGGGTGACAGGTGTGCCAGGAAAGCCGCCTCTTTGGCTCGAGCCACCCAGGCATGGCCTTGACTGCATCCAACCCCCTCAGCTCGTGGGACCCAGGGGCTGGGCTGCAGCATAAGCAACAGGCTTTTTGTGGGGGGGAAGAGGTAACTGACTTGGCGCCAACTCAGCCACTGCAGCACTGAGATAGGAGCAGGAGGCAGTTGCCTATCCCCAGCTTAGGGCCGCATGGGGGCCCCTCACCCCATCGGGGTCCCCCCTTGCCCAGCTCCCAGCAGCTGCTCTCAGATTTGAGCATGGAGGGACAGGCTCTGGCCTGGACACTTGTGACAGAACAGCCACGGAGCCGCAGAAAGGCCCATTCCCCGCCCCCGAGAGACGACGCTAAAGGCAAGTCCGTGCCCTGCGGTGGGCTCAGCTGACCCTCTGCAATACGCTACATGGCGATGGGCCCAGCACCTCGGCTGAGCTCAGTGGCACCGTCGCCTGCTTCGTGCCTGGGGAAGGCGGGCACTCTCGGGGGTCTGCTCCCGCTCCCGCTCGAAGCCACCCGTCTCACAGCCACAGCAGCAAGCTGTGACCCCGGGGCTGGGCACAGGGCCCTCTGCCCCCTGCTCCCATTGGGCAGCAGCGCTGGAATCCAGCTCGTTAGAGAACAAAGAAAATGCTGGGGCAGCAGAAGCTGCTGGCAGAGCCTAGTTGCTTCAGCTCCCAGCCTCTGCTGGCCTGTTTTAAACAGGCTCCTCCCTCCTGGGCTGCAGCAGGCAGATTCCCAACCTGGCCCTTGCATGCAGGCGTCCTTAAAGGGCCAGAACAGCTGGAGGTGGGCATAGGGCTGGCAGTGGGGCATTTCACGTGCTCAGCGGAGCAGGTGTTCAGAGCAGGTGGGCTGCGGCAAGCCCCCTGCCTGTCATGGCTGCCCCCTTCCGCCACCTCCTTCAGTCCACAGCTGTGCAGGGCTGGAACGCTGAACCGCTCCAAGGGCAAGGGGGACAAGGACACAGCTCACAGGGCTCTGCACCCCAACACCGGCATCTCACACCGTTCGGCCAGCTGCAGTGAGGCTTCCTTCCGGCCTGCTGCAGGCTTGGTGCACATGGTGGCATGTGGCGGGGGGGTCCAAAAGGTCCAAGGCCTTGGAGCGGGAAGATCTGCCTGGGCATCTCTAGATCGCTGTCTCTTTTGACACCTGTCCCCCTCCATCCAATGCAGAGCTGGCCTTGACCCCACTGTACTGTAGTCAGCTATTTCCATCAGCAGCCCTGGCTCCCAGGCCAGAGCTAGAGGCACTCGGTTGGGCATCACTTGTTCTGTCCTGCTCTGCTCCCATCCTTGCATCCAGCCGCTCTCAGGGGCATTGCACAAGGGACAGAGGGCAGGATTCAGGTGGAGGCCAGGCGATCTCCTCCTCTCCAGCTTCTCAGGAGGAGACCAACGTGTTCTAAGCAAAAGCAGCAGCCGCAGACTGAGACATCTCCCCTTTCCCTGCTGCCTGGAGCTAGCTGCACGTGCGCAAGCCTGGCCTGCGTCCTGGCCTAAGCAACGCCCACTGAAGTCAAGGAAGGACCCTGGGCAGCATGGAGCACTGAGTGAGCAGGGACCTTGCATGCCAGGTGCAACAGGACCGCAGGGGGGGCGTCATTCCCTTCTCTTTTATACATTGCACTCAGGCAAAGTTGCTAGCAGCCCACACTGCAGGCACCAGTCAGCTGAAAGGTCTCTCCAGCACTGTTCTCTCAGGGGCCTCTCACTGGAGTACCTGAGCCCTGCTCTGGCACAGCCAGCACCACGTGTATTTTGTGTCCTCCACGTGACTGATTTAAGCCCCAGCCCAGGGGGCCACTGCCACAAAAGGCAACGCCCCTGCCAGTTGGTGAATGGGACACAGGGCTTTGTAAAACCCACCCAGGTTAGATCATTCCACAGGGGTCTTCATTCCTGCCTGGAAGCTGCTGTGCCCTGATGCTGGGAGCTGGCAGAGAGCATTTCAGAGATGGTGCAATCTCTGACCAGAGGCTGGGATCTTCAGCACCCAGGGCGCTAGGGTTAGTTTGTGACTTTCCCAGCGGTATCCCTGAGACTTGGACCCACAGTCGTCTCTCTCTCTCCTGAATACAGTGGTTTTATCAAACCCAGCCCAATGCTCTGACTGAGCTTGTTATCTCTAGCCCCGCTCCTGTCTCCTAAAAGGAACAGACCTGTGAGGTACAGGAAACTCTCACCTCCGCCATTGTCTCCTGGAACTCTCAAAGCACCAGCATTTTAACCATAACTAAAAGTTGTGTTTTCCACACGTACAGGAGTATGGAAGCAAATACAGGAAATGCAGTGCACGTTGACAGTGTACGATACGACTGTTGTTGGTAAGGTACTATACATGCTCTTCTTTGCTTAGTATCTAATCTTGTTTTCCTTTAGTGTTCGGTGTCACTAGCTGTACCTCTCTATTATCCAGACTATTTGAAGATCCATTCACCTCCCAGGCCCAGGGCTGCTGGCTATGAGTTTACTATATCTGGCTGTGTTTGTTCCAGGAGAGGCAGTCTGGGGAAATGAGGGATTGGGGTCATGCTGGAAACAGGAACTGGGCAGAAGCCGGGGGCCCTGCCTGGCAGTTGGCACCAGGCTGGGAGTCCGGGCAGCATGCAGAGTTGCAACCCCTCCCTGGCCTGGGTTGAGCCCCAAGAACAAGACAGCCTGGAGCCTTTACTCACTGGTTCAGTGCCCAAACAGGCCCAAAGAAACCTGATGCTTCCCCACCCCACCAGGTACTGAGGAATTTTAGCCTGTTTCCCATTTCACCCCCTGCCCAGTCATTCTGGACAGACACCAAGCAGAGCTGGGAGCATCTTCCTCTGACCACACCCCAGAACTCCTCCCCTCTTGTGCTGCAGCCGGTAAGGCCTGTTTCCAGCCTGGGCTGGATTAGCTTCTCTCTATTGCCGCGACCCCTGAGGCAGGGCCAAGGCCGACTCCCTGCCTGAGAGAGTTCTCCCCAGGGCTGTTCCCTCATTGCCAAGGCCGGCCTCGCCCAGAGTAACGCAGACCTGGCTGGTTTGCATGGTGGGAAGCAGACGCCCGGAGGCGGCAGTGGAAGGGGTGAGAGAGCTCGGGCTAGAAGTGACCCTCTGCTGCATTTCTTAGGAAAATACTTTATTGTGGAGCTTGGTATGGTGTGAGCTTTCCGCCCAGAATGTAAAACAGTCGGCTCAACACATTAAACCCCAAGGAGCCCCTGGCAAACAGGAGTCCCTACCTGTAGTCACGAGGGCCTCACCCCTGAGTGTCACTCACTGTACTGCAGCAACTCCAGCTAGTGCGGCGGCAGGAGCAGTGGGAGAGGATCGTTCCCAGCTGGGGTGATTACACAGATCCTGCTATTCCCAGGGAAGGTGGCAAATGTCTCACCATCCCACAGCCCAGCGAGAGCCCCAAGTGCTGTGATGGGGGGCAGGGCACATCAGATTGCACAGTTCCCTTTGGGCTGTAATCCCACCGCCTAGAGCAAGTTCAGAGGGGTGAGGTCAGGGTCTCCCAGCCTGGGCTTGCCCTTTGCTCCCTCACTCGGAAGCCGCCAGCCAGTAGTGACGCAGCTGCTTGCCGAGGGATTGCTGCTCCCCGAGCTCCTGCACATTTATTGGGTCAAAATGTCGGTTCTTGCCCTGGCCTTGGCTAAGGGAGGTAGCAGAGGCTGGTGCCATGGCTGGACCAGTGCTGCTGAGGAGGCAGGAGGGGGAGCTGCGTAGGGGAGCTCTGTCCAGCCCCCAAATGCAGCCAGAACTCCCAGGTGCAGATAGATTTAGAGGCCACAGGTCAGCCCCAAGCAGGCCCTATCTTCCCTCTGTGGCCCTGGCGAAGGCCCAGGGTCTGTCCCCAACCCCAGCGGCCAGGAGGCGCCTGCTCTGGGGCACTTATTGCTCAGAACAAGACAGCCCCTGCAAATGGGCTTGGCAGCATTGTCCCCCCCAGGAGCAGGAATTGCTCAGCAGGTGCTGCACCCTTCCCTGACCGCAGCGAGCAAACACTCTGCGTGTAGGTTCCTGAGTTCCAGCCTAGGCAAGACCAGCAGCCGCTGGTTCCAGGGACTCGCCCAGCCTGTTCAGCCCATCTCTCTAGAGGGAAACAGATTGAGAGGCTCAGATCTCACTGTTCAAAACCGAGCCCAGCCCTGTCCGGCTGGTGGAGGTGCCTCTGCTGCTCAGGCAGGCTTACAGGAAGCAGCTTTGAGCTTGCTAGCACAGCTACAACAGCAGAGCGCGCAGCGGCTACACACCGGCCCTGTGCTCACAGCGGTGGCTCACCTCCCAGTAGCAGAACTGCCCCTTTTAGCCACGCTAGCAGGGATCAGAGCCCAAGCGCCAATGGCCCCTCTGCCTGCAGTGCAGACCTACGCCACGGGAGGAGTTTTCAACAGCTCTCCAGGTGGGATTCTGCACCGGCTGCAGTCGGGCTGTTTTACCAGTGCCAGAGCCAGGCCAATGCCCACAGCTTCGGCAAGCCCAGTTCAGAACAGCCCCAAGCCTGAGCAAGTCATTGCCAGGCTTCACCAGCGGTTCTGGCCCCTGCCACCCCTCCCCAGGGGGAGGGCTCAGCTTCTCCCGTTTTCTAGGGGTCACCACTCTGTGACTAGTGCAAAAACCACAAGACCTCATGCAACACCCCCAGCCACTCCCTGCCTATGCTCCAGGCACTGCTCTGTGCTGAGCACCTGGGGACAAGCAGAGACCCAGCACCCCCGCGAGGCTGGCCCCAAGGAGAGGTGTCTCATGCACTGCTACTCAGCTCACCGGGGGGCATAGAGGCAGCTCAGTGCCCAGCAAGCTGGTGGCCCCAGGGTGAGCTCTCGCAGGGAGACCCAGGCAGCCCTCACCATTACAGCTTTGCTTGCTGAGCTCCAGGCAGGGCCAGACCCTCCTGGGCCTCATGGGGAAGGCACTGGGGGCTTTCCCTCTGGGGCCACAAAGGAGGGGAAGCAGCAGAGCATGAATGGGGCTGAAAGGCCAAGCTGCCCCATCCCCCTCTCCGGGGGCAGCTCAGCGACGGGGCAAACATGGGCACGGCCCATTGAGACGCCAGCAGCACCAGCAGTCTGGCATGAGTGCACCCCCAGCCTTGAGCAGGCAAACCCCAGACTTTAACCAGTTCCCGCTCCCAGAGGCCTCCACAGTCTCACTCATGCTTTCAGGGCCCAGCGTGATGAGAGGCTGACAGAGACACCCCCAGGGCCCCTCTGCAGGGCTGGAGCCAGGAAATGAGACTGGCCTGGAGGCTGCCGAAAACCCACGATGAGGGGAAGTAAGATCTGGCCAGAATCACCCCGTTCCCTGCAGCTCAAGCCCACCGCGAGGGGAGATCTGGCTCCCTGCTGCAGCCAGGGCTCCCGCCTCTACAGGGCCTTGGGCTTGGCATTCAGGCGGACGATCTCCTTGTAGTCCTTGACCAGCTGCCGCAGTTGGTCCATGTGGGGATTGACATTCTCCTCCATCCACTCCTCCACCGTGTCAGGGAAGTAGATGGCGTCCAACTGGGCGCGGAAGTTCTGCAGAAAACTCTCCCAGTCCTCGTGGAGCCTGGTGGCAGAAGGGGGCAGCGCATCAGAGCTGGGAGCCGTTGCCCCGGGGCTCGGAGCAGCACTGTCAACCGGACAGTTTGCAGAGCACCAGGGCCGCTGCCGCCAGCCGAGCTCCCGTGGTGGGGAGGATCTCCCCCATGCCAGGCATTGCTCTGCACAAGCAAAAGGCTCCGCTCCGTGAGCTCTTCTCATGGCCACCAAACACAGGGACAGAGTCCTTTCGCCATAGCTGGGGGCAGCTGCCTCCCCATGGCAAGCGGCAGGTGGCTCCGGAGCAGGCCCAGGCCCCAAACACTCTTCCGGAAGTTGACGATGCCCCATGAAGACTCTCCAGCCCCCTGTAAAAGGCCTCCTCCTCCTCCGGCCCCATGTCCCAGGGGGCAGCCGAGCACATGGAGGGCTTGGTCCAGTCACTTGGGAAGCTTAGGCAGGGCTAGGCCTAGAACCCAGCTCCTTCGGCTCCCAGCCCAGGCTCCTCCCATCATTTGCGAACTAACTCCCTGCTATGTAACCAGCCCAACTTCCCCCACCCCACCCCAGCAATGTGGAACCAGACTTGGACAAGCTAGCAGGTGATGCTCCCACATCACCAGGATAGAGACCCAGGGGCCCAGTGACCTCTAGCAGCTGGAAGGAGGATGCTGGTTCTCACAGGAGAGCGACCGGCCCCTGTGGTGAGCACTGCAAGGAGCCCTGGGCCCTGACACCACCACACGGATTCAGCTGAAGGTAGCGTGGCTCCTTTGGATGCAAAGACCCCACAGAGGCTCAGGGAAGCTGCCCCCTCCCCACACAAGGAGAAGGGGATCAAGATTCGGGCTTGGGAGAGACCAGCGTTGGCTCTCAGCACCGCAAGCAGCTTGCTTTGGGCACTGCCTTCCCAGGGCACCCCAGCGCTCCCTCCCCAGGGTGGGACAGGGGCAGGCCTGCGCTGCCCCTCTCAGCCCGTGCCCAGAGAAGGCTCATGCAAGGTTGACTGTGGAGCAGTGGCTCAGTGGCATGGATTACTGCTCAGTGGGGACCTCATGGGTAGAGGCTTCACTCACTGCAATGGGCCTTCACCCTGCCTCAGGAAGGCGAGCGCTGGTTCTGATCCCCTTCACCGTTAGGGTGAAAGCCCAGCCAGGAGTCCACCACGCAGAGACCCTATCCAGCCCACCCAGTGGTAAGAGCCCCATCTACCTCCGTTCCCCAGAGCAGACCCAGAGAGCCTCACGTACTTCAGAATCTTGCTGCCGAAGTTCTCCAAGTTGCGTGGGTTACCGAACCGGTGCTTCCTGTGGTACAGGCTGAACCACCCCTGGATGGCACTGACACGAGAGACGGACAAACGGACCCCATGTTGGTGGTTTTGTACCTACACCTCTCCCACTAGCGGGGCTTGCCTGCAAAGCCAACCCTCTGGGCAAGAGCCCCATAACGAAGCATCAGACAACTGGACTGTGGGCTGGCCTGGCTGGTGGCAACACTTCTCGCTGAGGGTTGTCCAACACTCCCCACTAGCTCACAACTTCAGCAAACATGAGCTGTGCGAGTTGAAGCATCCCAGGCCAGGGGTCTGCCTCAGGCTGAATTTTTAGGTTCAAGTTTTAGCTGAAAGGATTCAGCTGCTTCTAGTACTTGATAGGGAAAAATACAGTTGAAAAATAAAGTCTTACAACCGTTTGTCATGAGATGCCCTAGTGACTTTGTGCTTTGGGGCAGGGACGGGAAATCTGGCAGAGGATGGCCTAGTGTTAGGGAGATGATTTTTATCATTCCTGTGATCAACTACCCAACCGCAGCCAAGCTGTACGCCTGCAAAAAGGAAAATCTTCTCCATGTGCTCGTGCTCAGTAGAGACTTCTTAGAGTTCGGCAGCTAGGCCTTCTGAAGCTTCCGCCTGTACGGAGCATGCTCCATCCCCACACAGCTCCTAGTGCAATGGGACTGTGCAGGACTATCCCTGCCGCCCACCCGAGCCCGCCCTGTCCTGAGGCTGCAGGGCCTTAGCAGAACTTCCCCTGAGGTGGTTCCCCACAGCTGCTGGGCAGAGACCAGAGCAAGCAGCATGTCCCCCACCATGCACCCGAGGCATCCCCAGCTGGTGCCCAGGAGGAACAAGCCTGACCTGAATGCCGAGGTGACTAGAGCTGGAGCTGGGAGCGGGCTGCGTGTGCACACAGCAGAGAGGGGAGATGGGACAAGGACCCTGGAGGCTGGTCAGGGAGTGACTCAAATCAGCCAAGGGGCTTGAGAGAAGTCACTGATTCTGCACAGCTCTGGGCAAAAGCTGGAAGATGCTGTGGCTCCTCTCTGGGCTCTGCAACACCCCCCGGCCCCAGACAACCCACCCCCAAACTCCAGCGCTCTTCAAAGTCAGCCAGGAGCCTAGGGCAGAGCAGGGCACAGAGCTGCACACTGGCTAGTTACCTTTCTTCCTCCAGGGCTTTCAAGATGCTCTCTCTTAACTGGCTGTTGATTTTCTCAACCATGTGATAGACTTCGGAGCCTGGAAAGGCACCATTCCCTTCACTAGGAGAAGCACACAGCGGGAGGAGATGTGAGCCCTGGGATGGACACTGGTGCACCCACAGAAGCAGATCCCCAAATCCCCACGGGGGATCTGCAGAACTATCAGGGGCATCGATCAGCCATCGAATGAAATGGAACCAAAGGACGCCCGGTTTCCTGCTTCCAGGGGCTGGGCAGCCACAACTCAACCCCACCAGGCCTTCTTGGTTTTGGCCAACGGCCACAGCTAATTGCTATTTAATTAAGAAGGAGGCAGGCAAGTTTGCCAGCAAGACAGGAAAGATGAGACCGCCCCACCCCCACCAGGACTAGGCCTAAGTTGAGTCAGGCACAGCCAGAGCTGTGCTGAGCCAGAGACTGAGTCATCCCCTGGATAAGAGGCTCAAATCGATGGGGAGAGACTACCCCACTGGGGGGACGTCCCTGTCGCCTGTCAGTCCATGCCTGGGGTGAACAGTCACTGTACTCCTCACAGATGATTTAGGCATGTGAACAAAGGGGCTGTGCCATACGATGGAGATTTCCTTCCTGGTGGTGTCTGAGTTACACCCAGCTGGGCCCCCGCCAGCCCAGTGTTTGAGCACCTCAGTATCTGATTATTTACCCCCACAGCTGCCATGGGGCAGGGCTGTCATCCCCACCGCCAGACGGGAGCAGGGAGCTGAGCAGAGCAGGGGAATGAAGCAGCATCTCCCGAATCCCAGGCTACCGGTCCAACAACTGCACCCTCGGAAGGCGAGAGCTGCCCCTCCCCACAGCATCCCACGTGGGCTGGCTGGCCGGGGGCGGGGGGAGGCTGTTTGCCATGGGGCAGGGCTGTCACTCCCGCTGGCAAGGGAGGGACTGGAAGAGCCGGACTGCTCCGTAGAGCACTGTCAGTTTGGGTGTTAGGAGGCGGTGGCTGGTACATCAGCCCCAGGACAGGACTCGATTACTTTGCCCTTAGGGAGCTGATATGGAGAATCTAAGCCCAGGCACATGCATCTGCCTTTGAGGCTTTCGCAGCTAATGCTCTGAGGAGTCAGCTCTGGAGCACAGTTTGCCAGAGCTTTAGAGGGCTGAGAGGCTGCTAGAAACAAACCGAACCCCTCGCCAGTGAGCCGGCGGGCAATGCAAGCGCCGGTGTCAGGAGGGCAACACCTGTACAAGGCGCACGCCGCAGGGGGCGGGTGCTAACCAAGGGGCACTTGGAGACCAGGTTCACAGTGACCCTCTGGGCTGGGGCCCCAGCCTGTGGCAGGGGAAGGGAGATACCTGGAGGCTGCGGGGACCAGGCCTGCGTGCCAAGCACCTCCTGCCAGCAAGCGGAGCCTGCCCGTTTTGGAGGGAGGGCCACCCGAGAGAAGCAGCAGCTAAACCAGAATGGGTGGCTCAGATGGTGAACAGCTTAGCTCACCAGCTTGAGATGCAGGAGAGCCAGCCCCACCCTGACACACTGGCGGCTCTGTGCCCTGCCTTGCCTCTGCAGGGCAGGCACTTGGGCTCCGGGGCTCAGACACGTGCAGCAGGCACTGTGTGCTGGCAAGGCTGCCCAAACAAGAGTTACCAGAAGGACCAGGATACGTAGCAGCTGGCTGGGCTCAGGGACTGCTCAGTATGTGCTCACGTCCACAGCTCCAGGCAGCCCCAGGGACCAGCCGGCCAGCGGGAGCAACGTACCACGTGCCTTTCTCCAGATGGATGTTCCGGAAGCCCAGCACATCCAGGGTTTTCTTTTTGGTTGCTTCAGTAAATCCACCTGGCAGGGAAGGAGAGGACACACAGGTTAGGGGAGGCGAGGGGACAGGACAGTGCAGACAGAAGCTCAGAGAGCCTAAATTTTACCCCGAGGGACTCGCCTGGCAGCTTGCTACGAGCTCACTGCCCTTTAAAGCTCTGGCAAACTGCTTCCGAGGGGCACCTGCCTCTGCAGACCACATCTGCACACAGCACTGGGGACACGGCCCCCATTTGAGCCAGCAGGCTAGAGACAGCAGTGTAGCTGCAGAAGTGCAGGTAGCAGCTGGAGGGGCCATCTGCCTCGAGTGCAAACCTGCCTGGACCCCAGTGGTACATGCTTGGGGTGGCTCAGCTCGGCCTGGGCTGCAGCGGGTGCATGATTTTGAGCTGGCACGCATTACAAGGAGAGCTATCTAGGTGCGTTTCTGTGGGCTGGGAGCTGCCCCTGGTGCCAAGGCTGGCCAGCCCTTTAACTGAGGAGCCGTTTCCCCCAGGAAATCCTGGCTGGTCAGCTCCTGCCCCTCCGCCAGCAAGCTCAGGACACAGGAGCCTGCACTTGATGATGGAGGACAGTCAACAAGTCTCCGGTAAGCACCGGGAACTCTGGCCGCAGACTGGCCACATGGGGGTGTATTACGGCACACAGCTGCCGGGCAGACCCGTTTCCTGCATGGCCTCCCTAGGCACCCGAGTGCCACTGCAATGCCAGGCACAGTTAGTTAATTCCCAGGGCCACATCTGGAGAGCCCCTGGGTCAAACGACCTCCCGCTCCCCCACCGGCCCTCGCCCTGTTCCTGATGCGGCACGGCGAACCTAAAAACTACCGGGGATTGCAGAGCGCTCGTCAGCACTGGGCAACCTCATGGCTACGGCAGCGCACACAGCCCTCCTGCCTGCCGCAGGGGGCGCCCCAGCTGGGATCCCTGAATCCAAATGGCACAGAGAGCCAGAACACCCAAGAAAGCGCCAATCCCCCGGCTGCCAGCCTGCAGCTTCAAGGCCGAGCGAGCTGCGTTTCCAGGTCGGAGCGTTCACCAGTCAGGGGAACGAACCCCACTGCTGCCCCGGGCAGTGGGCAGCACTCCACCTGCTCAGCAGGCGAGACAGGCGGAGACGACGGAAACGGTGAGCTGGCCGGACGGCTGCACGGTACTGGTGGTACTCCTCTCCCCGAGCCCCAGCTCTCTAGTGGGGGCAGATGGAGGGATCAGGGCTGGCCAACCCGCAGCCTCGAGCCACGAAATGCGGCTCCTGCTCGGAGCCGTGCACTGGGAGTGCTGCCCGCTGCCCTGCATGTGTCTCCCAGTGCTTGGCAGCAACAGCTCTGGCGAGCTCCAGGCACTGGCTTAGGGCGGGGGGAGCGGGGCACGGAGGGTGGGAGGGCATTGAGCCACATATTAGAGATTTATATTTTTATCTAGCTAGCTACAGAGATACATAGGACATAGATCTACCAAGTACAGAATTTATTTACATATAAATGATTTTAAAAATTCTTATAAAATGACAAACAGAAGAGCCAAAAAAATGATATTATATATATATATAAACCTATCACAGGTGCTGCTTTGCTCTCTATCCACAGCTATTTTGGGTCTTAGTCTCTACCTGGTTGGCCACCTGATGAAGGTGCCTATGCCAGTAAAGTGTGTGTGTGCGCGTGTGCGCACCCACCCAGAGGATATGTTGCACAGAAGCACAAAGGAGACGACCCTTACAGCCCAGGGAGAGCTCTGAGGCCCAGGGCTGGCTGGAGAGAGGCTGGGAGTAATGAGTGAGGACCCTGCCTGCTGTTGGATCCCTCCCGTGTCCAGCGACGTGACCGACGTGTTCAGGCTTTGCCAATGTTGTAAAGAAACAACCGATTTCATCCCTTTGCCTCTGAACAGAAACAAGCCAGAGGCCGCTGAGCACTAACCCGCGAGGTCCAGATGCTAATGAGACTCTCTCGTCTCTATCACATGCTTAGACCAAACAGTTAAAAATCAGGACAAAAGCCCATTTAGACCAAGTCACAGAGGCCCGCAGAGACTGTACTACCCAAGGCCTCCAGGGCACAGCCGGAAACAGCCCAGGAGTCCTGGCTCCTAGCCACCTGGCCTAATCGCTAGCCCACACCACCTTTGGCATCCTGGGCTGGGTTAACGGAGGTGTGATGGCCCCTCACCGTTCACCAGCGTCTGCAGGCACACAGCCAGGGACGGGATCCCCACGGGCAGCAGCTCACACAGCACAGAGTAGTGATCGTACCTGCGGGGACAGCAGCACAGGGTCACGCTGGAGAACCTGCTGCCCCATTCTCCGCCTGTCAGTGCTCTCAGGGTAGTAGTGCAGATTATCTCCTACGGCCCAATGCCAGCTGCCCTGCGGCCTCGCAGCTGTCCCTTCAGCACAGCCCTGGGAGGTAGATGCACATACAGCCGCACACATCCCCAGAGCCTTCCACTGACAACCTGCAGGGTCCCTGAGCTGCCCTGAACCCCAGCAGAAACCCCCAGCTCCCCTGCCCTGACAGACCCTCCACCCAGCCATGCTGGGACCATTTCTCTCATCCCCCATAACTCTGCTCCCCAGCTCGCCAGGCCTTCCTGGTGCTCTACTCCGAGCTCCGGGCCATTAGCAGGAAGATGCACACGAAGGGGCTGCCCCGGCCTGAAGGCAGCATTCCTGCTTTGGCCACAGCACAGCGGTTCCAGCAAAGCCTGGGGCTGGTCTCCCCCCACTCAATCTCCCTGCAGGGGAGAGGCGACGTTCCCAGCAAGCAGTGCAAGTCAGGCGCAGATGGCCAGCTGCTTTCCCCACAGCCGCCAGCCGAGTGCAGGGCCTCACCTCTGCCACCCCGTGATGGCAGTTCCCTGGAACTTGATGTCTGGGTGCTTGGACATGGCCTGGATCACCTTCAGCCAGCTCAGGTGGTTCTTCAGGTGGTCATTTAGAGGGGTCCAGGCCTGCGTGGGGCCAGTGGTGCCTTTGAAGGCACTCGCAAACCACACGGTTTCAAAGCCGCTGTCCGCGTACTTCGAAACAAACGTGTCTGGAAGGGAAAGACCCCGAGGTCAGCAAACAGCTGGAAAACATCCGCCAGTGCCAACGGGCTGAGCTTCCGCCGGGCACTTCCAAGGGCAGCCTGGTGCCAACAGCGAGCCCCCAGGCGGGTGTCACCACAGGCCCCACATGGACCCAGTGGTGTCAAGCTGTGCAGGAGGCGAGCACGGCTCCAGCTGCCAAGCCGGAGGCATGGGCACACGCACCCAGCCCAAGAGCTGCCAACACCACTACACACCCACCCACTCATCTGGACAACGCTCCAAGCTGGCGGGTGGCTCGGAGCTTTGTTAGGCTCCGTCCTAGACCCTCTGCTACCTTTCGGTTACTGGCTCGAACGTGACCCAGACACTCCCCAGCTGGCAACCCCCATGCAGGGATATGGAGGGACCCCAGGATCTCCTAGGCACCGTGGTCCATGGCACAAAAATCACCTGGGACATAGTGGGGCAGGACACCGCGGAAACGTGGCCCTGACTTCCCTGGCGCCGTCCCCAGCTGACAACCAGGCTCAGCTTGGCCTTTGCCCCCAGGACACGCCATCAGGCACAGCTCACAAATCAGCACAGGAGAGAAACAGTCGCGGGCGCGGCCCCTCACCTATGAGCTCCAGGTCCAAGTCCGGGGAGTAAAACCACAGCACCGGGGAGGCATGCTTCGGTATGCCCGACTCTGCAGCACAGAGAAACCCGGGGGACAGAGAATGCAACAGCTTCCCTCCCCTGGGCTCCGGGGGGAGGACAGAGGAGGCCGGTGAGGCAACACCCCTGACCTCGTTCCACCACAAAGCACCAGGGTGACTGCGTGACTCCAAACTGCACCAATACCAGCACATCCGGATGCAGCGCCACTGCGGGTGGGGACTGGGGTGCTGGCAAGGGGAGTGGGGGCACAGCCCCATCACTTTCAAAAGCCAACGGGGACACGGTTCAGGCACCTGTGGCCCTCCCCACTTTTAGTGACGCCCCCAACCACCTGGGACACTCTAGCCTGCGTGCAGCATTTTCTCCCCTCCCCTCACTCCTCCCAGACAGCGCTGGGGGTGGTTGGAGAGATGCCCCAGGTAACCACCTGGCAGCTGGACCCTCACAGCAGCAGCATGAGGGGGTGACTGCAGGATGCTGCTGCTGAGACATGCAGGGGTCACGCCCCCCCCCCCCCCCGCAAGCTCCTCCCAGCAAGGAGAACGGAGCCAGCCCCACCTTGGATGGCTCCTACACTGATCTTCCTCAGCATGTCGTCCCACAGCAGGACCTGGAGCCCCTGGTACTTGGTCACGATGAAGTTCACAACCTCCTTGATGTGATTCAGGTACATCTTCCCCACGTCCCCATTGTTGCGGCTGATCCAGGTCTTGGACTCCATCCCCTCGCCGAGGTGAAAGACCTGGATTTGCCGGGTGGGAAACAAGCCTCAAGACCAGACACTGAATAGCCTCAAGGAGGCAGAGTCAGTGCGATGCATCGGCACCTCCCAGGGAGCAATGATGGGAAACTGCTCCCTGCACCAGGCCCACAGCACTCGCTCCTCTCCTCCATCCTGCTCAGCAACTGCATGCAGCCCCCAGCAGTGCGGGAGCATTGTGAGGAGCCGACATTGCCCCGACCCGTTTCCCCCTCCCCCGGGGGAAGCCAGGAGAAAAGCCCTGGCACAGGGCCAGCAGTCAGGACCTGGGCCACAGGGCTGGAAGCAAAGCTCCCCAGCATGCAGGTAGGCAGCTGGGACATAAGAACAGCCATACCAAAGGTCCATCCAGCCCAGTAGCCTGTGCCAGGTGCCCTGGAGGAGGTGG
The DNA here is from genome assembly GCF_033958435.1 of Carettochelys insculpta. Classification (NCBI taxonomy): domain Eukaryota; kingdom Metazoa; phylum Chordata; order Testudines; family Carettochelyidae; genus Carettochelys; species Carettochelys insculpta. The sequence goes on from NC_134152.1 coordinate 36,866,283, forward strand.
ACCAAAGACAACGATCAAGTGATTTGTCGCCTGCCATCCGTCTCCAGCCTCTGACACCCAGAGGCCAGGGACACCTTTCCTACCCTTGGCTAACAGCCTTTTATGGACCCAACCTCCACGAATTTATCTAGTGCTTTTTTAAATTCTCTTATAGCCCTAGCCCTGGCCTTCACAGTTTCCTCTGGCAAGGAGTTCCACAGGTTAACCACGCGCTGAGTGAAGAAGAACTTTCTTTTATTAGTTTTAAACCCGCTACCCATTAGTTTAATTTGGTGTCCTCTAGTTCTTTTATTACAGGCACAAGTAAATAACTTCCCCTTATTCACTGTCTCCACACCTGCCATAGTTTTATGTTCCTCTATCTGAGCAGCTGGGAACCAGTGTGCAGAGCTGGCCAGAGGTCCCCAGCCCCTGCTCACCGGCGCTGGCAGGGAAAGAAGCGGAGGCAGACGGCCCTAGCCCCACAGTTCCAGGGGAGAGGCAGGAGCATGAGGGGGCGGCGGTACAGCAAAGCAGCAGGGGCGTCTTGTGAGGGAGGGTGGGGCGGATCCCCAGTGCCGGCCCTCAGCCCTGCTAGCCCACTGGGCCGCCTCACTTGGGAAAGGAGGGGCAGGGGTGGCAGACGGGCCTGGAGAAGTGGAGCAGCAGTAGCGTCCTCGGGCACAGGCCGTCGGCAAAGCACATGGTGTCGGGGAGGCAGCTGGGACCCTGGGCACTAGGCCAGGAACCCAGGGGAGCTGCCCACCCCCTAGTTCCCGTGCCCACGGCAATGACTGGGTGACAGCATCCGACAGGATGGGCTCAAGTGCCAGCAGCATTTGGAGGACATACAGCTCGAGTGTCTTTCGGCAGCCACGGCCATAGCTCCCACCCATTTGGCCCTGACCCTGGCCCCAAACAGAGCAGGGGACGACGGTGGCAGAGGAAAGCTCCTTGCACAGGGCTGGATCCTCGCTCCCCCAGGAGCTAAGATGCACGCCCCAGGCAGCCTCCGTGGACAGAAAGAGGGAAAAGCAGCCGCACCTACACACAGGGCCACCCCCACCTGAACAAGGCCCCAGATCACTGGGCAGTCAGGAGTCAGGGCAGCACAGCTTGTTAGCTCTTCAATGGGGCAAGAGCTGCTGGCTGGAGAACCCCATTCCCCCACTAACCTCAAGTTCACACAGGCTGGGCCAGCTCAGTCCTTCCCCCTCCAGGGCAGGCAAAGGGAGTTACAGGCACTTTCCCAGGGAACGCTGCAGCACGCTTTGCCCAGGGGACACCGCAGAACAGGCAGGAGTTTATTCCTGGGTAAGCTGGCCAGAAATGCCACCACCTGCCAACCTACTGTTGGGCACCAAACAGCTGTGTCCCGGCAGCCGGCGGGGAGGGGGGCTACATTTCAGCAGTGCCCTACACAGAGGGGGAGATGCTTTGGGGTCTGTAAATGGAGGCCATCAGCGGTGCAGAGCCTGCAACGAAGCCCCTCACAAGTGTGGGCGACAAGCGTGATGGAAGGCAGAGCAGCTCTGCAAGCCTCTTCTCCAGGCGTTTCCTGTCTCCGCCCTTCACTCCACCCAGAGGGGCTGTCACAAGAGATGGGGCTGTGCACCGAGAACTGGGCCTGTCTAGGGCGCCCATCCACAGATGGGAAGCTTGCTAAGGCAGGGGCAGTCTTTGGTGCGTGGGGACAGTGGGCTCCTGCAGTACTAAAGGGCACAGTGAGGGGTAACACCTTTTCTCTGTGCCATCTACCCACTCTGTTTGCTGAGCTCTTCTCGGTGATTGGCATCTTTTCGCCTGATCTCTAAGGGACTTGCCTCTAAAAGGCGCGACAGCCCCAGGCGGGGAGCCCTGGGGGCATCCAGGAAGATGGGGAAGCAGGAAGCGAGTTGGCAGAGGAGCCAACGAAAGCAGGGTACGTGCTTTTGAATGGAAGGAGCAGCCGCAGGCACGGCCCTTCCGGTTTCCTGTTGGCAGCAGAAGACCTCCTGGAAGGACACATAAGAACCTGGAGCCAGGCAAGGGCTAAGTTTTAAAACTACAGAGACGCCAGAGCAGGAAATGTTTAGTCAGACGCAATCAGGTTCGTCGGACTGCTCTGCGCCGAGCACATCCCACGGCCCGGGGACACTGGAACTCGCCAAGCTGAAGCTATTCTGAGTTTTTAAGCCTGTTTCCACGTGCTCTGCAAAGCCGAGCAACCATGTGCTGTTTCGCAAACAGGTTCCCTTCGTTAGCTTACACAGCGCTCTCTCTTTTGGGGTGTGATCGGATTCCTCTGTCGCAAAGGACGAGAGGCTCTGGGTGCACGTTTCTAAGACTGCCCAGACAAACTACCAAGAGCAATTCGAGGTTCCCCCGTCAGTGGATCTCAGCAGCTCACTTTCATGCACTCTCCAGAGGGAGGGCTGAAGGAGACTGAGGGTTCCTCACTGGAAGGGATTCCCGGGCGCCCTTTCTCGGCTTTGGGTAGGAGCAGTGATACTAATCCGTGGCTGGGGAATCTCTGAGACCGGGCAGCTTCAGCTCACGCCTTTAGTGGTGAGGCACTTTAAAGTCTTCTGCGCTCCAAGTGCAGCGTGGGGAACAGCGCCAGCCCCGAGCCCACAGGGGGTTGAGAGCAGAGCATGAGGTGCCTCCCCACCCTTACCTCGTCGGCGCCGATGTGGATCCAGGCGGAGTGTCTGTGTTTGTCGATCACCTGCGACAGCAGGTTCTTCAGCAGGGACAGAGTGCCTGGGACGTGGGGGTTGAAGCTGTTGGGGAAACGCTCCACCTCCCGCAGGTACCGGTACTTGTCATGCTTGAGGATAAACTGCCGCATGGAAGTGCGTCAACCCAGCATCAAACCCAACAGCAGCATGCACAAACCCTGGGCAGCCCCCGCTCAGTGGTGGGAGGAGAGCAGTTTGACGAGGTGGGGAAGGAGTAACAGGGAAGGAGGCAAGTCTCTGATCTCCTTCCCAGGGGCTCTGTCTCTCTAGAGCCATGCTACGCTCTGGGGGCACAGGGCCACCTGCCAGCTCCCCGAGGCATTTGATTGGCACCATGCAGGGTTGTGCCTGCCCCTTGTGGAATAGCTCCAGCTGAGTGCACTGGGTCAGAGCCCACCGGAGCCTCCCCAGGCTCACTGCCAAGACCTGTGCAAACGCCAGTTGTTCATGCACAGGGAACGCGCAGGTGGAGCTCTGTCTGGAAGGAGCCAAGCAGGACCCCTGGTTGGCCCCTTGCCAGCTCGCTCCCAGCCCCTGGGAGCCCGCCTGCATGAGACAGAGGCAGCTGCCCTGTTACAGGGGAGGAAAAGCCAGTTCTGGCTAGCTTGGGGGCAGAGACCAACACCAGCAGGCTGGGTTAGCGAGACGGAGGCGGCAAGGTGAGGGAGAGAATGAGAGACCCCTCACTTGGCAGCAGAGAAACCCAAGAGGCCCAGAACCCACGCCGGGTTCAGTGTGACCAGATGCGACTTGCACGGCAACCAGAGAGCTTGGCGCCTCACAGACCACGGTCACATGAAGCCAGTGGTGTGACACTGGGCTGAGGCATGTGTTTTTAACACGTGGGTTCCCAGCCCCACAGGCGCTTCAGGCTTGGAATGATACCAAGTCCCCGGGGAGAGGGAGACGTTTGCCTGTTCAGATCCCACAAACATCCATCCTTATCTAGACCCCTTTAAATGCTGCCCCCGGGGAAACATAACGAAGGGCAATGGACTGTCATTCCAGCCCCACCCTGCCTGGCAAAGGGAGCACAACCACAGGGCAATGGTCTGAGGGCCAAGAACTCACCCGGCTCCCTGAGAGGCAGAGAGGTGAAAGCCCTACAAAGAGAGCCCTATGTGAGCAGCCCTGGGGACACTGCCCCCCCACCAGCAAGTCCCATCACATGCCTTCCCCACCCCCGTCTACTGCTGCCACGGGTCCACCTCTAGGGCAAGGCACTGAGGGCCCATGGGAACTGTAGCGCCGCAGGGACACCTGGTTTAAGCCCGTAGATAATGGAGCTTTTCTGGGCAGAGCTCCGGGGTGGGGCCGTGTCTGAGCACCACCAGGCCTGCCTGAGGGAGTGAGCAGGGCTTCAGCTCTACGCAGAGCTTGGTACAGCCATGCCGGCACCTGGGGCCAGCCCTCTTCTAGAGGACGTAAAGCAAACGGGATGGCCTGACCTGCCTTTCACCACCCAGGTCTCAGCCCGCCCCTGCGGAAGGGTTGACTCACACCAGGACCAACACCTACCTCCACGTGCCCGAAGGTCTGCACCAGGGGAACCACCTCCAGCCCGTTGAGCTTTGCTAGCTGCTGGATCTTCTCAACATCGTCTTCACTGCAGGGACAACGGCCAGGTCAGAGGCTTTGTGTTTGCCAGCCAGCAACTGCCCCACTCAGGCCATTCGCTGACCCCAAGCCAAGCCGGCCCCCGAGTGTTAAATCCAGCTCAGAATCGTGGCTGGCTCAGATCTACGGCACTGTGCCAGCAGGGCCACACCCAGCCTTGCCACCCCTCTGGTGCCGAGCTGCAGTACGTTTGGATACCCACAGCCGACAGACAGAGCCCAATGCTTCCTCCTCAGACACCTCCAGCCCCCCGGTGGCAAACCGCTGCCTCCACACCTGCCCACTCAGCACCTCACCTGTATGCATAGGGAGCCTTGAGGATCTCCAGCTCGCCCTTAAACGGAAACATGTCTTCGTACTCGACCAGGACCCCATTTGCGCCCAGTTTGGAGAGCAGAGGAAACACCTGCAAGGAGAGCAAATGCCCGAGCCAATGGGCCAGCCCACCGGGTCTGGAGAACGCAGCGGGGAGCCAGAGACCATGGCCCAGACTCGGCCAGGGGGTCTGTGGATGCAGTCCCCTGGGCTTCCAGGGAGCTGTGCTTATAGCATCAGACAGCCCGTGGCTTTGCCTGGCTAGAAACCCGCCTCGGCAGGGCTCCACGCCAGGCGGCTGGGTTTCAGTGCCACAAGGGCAGCAAAGGAGTCAGCCGCCCTGGGCTGCTGCGAGTCTCTCTCATGCTGAACGCCAGCCAGAGCCACCCTGTAACACCTCTGGGCTGAGTGTGCCATGGCCCCAGGGGTGGGCAACACCCCAGGTTCAGAGAGCCCCCGTGGCAGGCCCTCCGCTCCCTGACGCCCTGCTGCTCACAGCCACCTTGCGCCCATGGCTGGAAGGGGCAGCGTGCGTCCTGGGAGCACAGAAAGCCAGGGGCTGGGCTCTGGCACCCACCAGATCTCCTCGTAACCACTGGGACGTTCCCTCCCTCAGCGGGCCAGGGCGACTGGTGCGGGGGCAACCGCCGGCTGCCCACCTGCTCCAGGTAGGAGACCTTGGGCGCGGCTCCTTTCAGGTCCAGGTGGACGAGCCTCATCTCCGTGGCGCTGAAGTCCTTGGAGAGTCGCTTTTTGGTGTCTTGCTTTGGATCCGGCTCCTTTGCCGCCGAGAGCTCCAGGGCCTGGCTGTGGGTCTTGGCCTCTCCGCCCTTTCCCCAGAAGTTACTGTTCTTGCTGATGTTCTTGTGCAGATCCAGAGCACCGCTGCCATGCAGAACAGAGCAGCTGGCACCAGTCAGCAGCACCCCAGTGTACCAGCCCCCTCGTGGGCAGCCTTGGCAGAGGGGCCACAACACCGAGTTCCCTCCCTGCCTGGGGGGCTCCGACGGAGCGGAGGAAAGCTGCGCTGAAGACAGGCAGGGCCTTCAGCCTCCAGGCTGTCAGTGCGGCTGCTTCCCCACTCCTAGAGGCACCCAATTAACTGAAACCAAAGAGGGGTGCCCTGCTCTAGCCACCCCCAGGACAGCTGCTGGCCCAGTAGAGTGTGAGCAGAACAGCCCCACCTACTGCGTGTGCTCTGCAGGAGAGTCCCACAGACACCGCCTGGGGCTGGTCACTCAGTCCCTGGTCCCTGCAGTCGCTGGCAGACCAGGACACTGCCTCGGAGCTATCAGTCAGGGACAGCTTTTATGGGGCAGAGCTGACACTGCCTGTGGGCAAGCAATGGGGTCTCAGGACACTCCTGCCCCCAGCCAGAGATACTGCAGCTTCCCAGCAAGAGCCAAGCCGCCCCTCCGGTTCAGAAGGAGGGCTGCAAATCCATATGCCTGCGGCAGGCGCAGTTGGTCACGCCAGCGCAGATTTAGGGCCAAGGGCCAGGGAAGGACCTAGGTGCCCCCGCTCGACTAAGGAGCTGCCTTGGGGCTGGACGGCAGGACCTCCGCTCCAAGTGGTGGGGGTGGCAGGCTCCTCAGCTGGCCCAGCCCTGCCCCCAGAGCAGCCAGACATCTTACCTGTCTCGGAAAAGAAATCTGATGCCTGCTAAGGCCACGATCAAGAGCACCGTGAGGCGCAGGAGGTTCAGCTTCTGGATCCGCAGGAAGGCCATAGCTGCAAGGCGAGCAGGAGAGCCAGGTGCACTGCAGAGCAGCAGGTGAAGCGCTGGGGAAATCGCCACCCAGGGCCAGGACCTACCGTCCACGTGGGGGGAAGGGACACGGGAGGAGAGCTCAGGCCCTGGAAAGCTACACGCAGCTACAAGGCAGCGCTGCAAAGGAGCGTGGCAGGAGGGCCCAGGCGAACCAGCCCTAACTCACGGGGTTAGGCACACCCCGGTACAAGCTGTATGCACCAGACACCCTTTCATGGGCCTGTGCCAGCTAGCTCCCATCTGCCAATGTCCAGTCACCTCTCGGGCCGCTGCACTCCACTTGTGCCATGCAGGACAGTCCTGGGCACTGGCCTGGGGCCCAGGAGATCTGAGTACAGCTCTCAGCTTGGGTGCGCTGATCACCTCTGTTTGCACCGTGGAAAGTCAGGAGACTAATTTCCACTGCCCATCTCTTGTGCTCAGGTCCACTTGACACTGGCTGGGACCTGGAGGATCACTTCACCACTGTTCAGCTCTCATCAGCAAACTCCCTGGAACAGGGATGGTCTCACCATGGGCCCCTGCTCCAGGTGCCATGACAAGGTAAGGCAATGTAAGCCTTGCCCAGATGAGCTCACCCGCCTGTCTGGGGAGTGTGTCTGAGCTCTGCCTTGCCAGCCTTCAGGCTAGGCCCTGGCTCTGTTCTTGCTTCGTATCCCAGCCAAGACAAAGGCTGGAGGCCAATGTTCTCAGCAGCCACCCTGAAATGCTGCAGACGAGATGGATCTCTCTCAGGAGGCAGCTAAGTGGCGGGCAAGGTCTGATGCCCTGTGGTTTTTAAGCTAGTGCTACTAGGGTGCACAGCAGAGCCCAGGCAAACTGCACAGGACCACCTTGGACCCAAGGGGGCCTGAGCTAAATTAGACAAGGACTCAGCCCAAGTAACTAGCAGGTGCAGAAGCAGAGAGGTAGAGGCGGCTAGGAGAGGAATACTGCTTTGAGAGGGCTCAAGACAGTGTTGCCTAGTGGGCCCAGCACTGGGCTGACTGACCGACCTTGGGTAAGTTAGCATCCCAGTGCTATGCCTCAGTTTCCTCATCTGCACACTGGGGATGGGAATTTTGTGAAGCATGCTGGGGCGGTCGCTGCTGAGAGCGTATCACACAAGCACATTCATTCTGCACCCCTGCCAGCTCCACAGGACATGCCAGGGACAGAGCACCAGGTTCCCTGGTGTTTGGGCCTTTAAACCCAGCATCAGCCAGCAGAGGAGCAGGTTCATTAGCAGAAGATTTACTGCAGCTCAGAAGACGATGGTTTTTACCTGGACACCACTGGTGGCAGCTGACTGGAAAAGCTTCCGGGAGGTCACCAGCATCAGGGCAGTTTTAAAAAGCAGCCATCCTCTGGGGAGGAGCACCCTTCACTGGATTAGCCCATCCAGGGAACCAGCATAGTGGGAGGGCCCTGCCCAAGGGGAAAGAGAGGCCAGTAAGAAACACAAGCAAAGTGTCTCAAAGACACTGGAACAGCACTAAAGGAGGGATGAGGCTGGGGCCAGAGAAAGTCACTGAGTGGGGAGAAATTCAGCTCCGCCCAGATACTCCTGGGGAATCCTGCACCCATGCACGTGTACAGAACTCACGTCTCCCAAAGAAAGCCGACTTTTGATGGGGGACGCTGCAAGAGAAGCGCAGGCAGGCCAGGGACAGAGACCAGCAGGACGTAATGGCAGGGGGTGGGGGGCAGCCATGGATGGCACAGATGCTGTCCCCCTTGCTCACTACTGTGGCATGGCTGGCGGGCAGGGCAGGGTGGGGGCATTTCGGAGGAGGTGGATGAGGATAGGCTCTGCCCTCTCCAGCAGGGCAGAACGTAGCAGCCTGCCTGGTTGGTCCCAGTGTCGTAGTGAGCTTCCCCAGGAGCATAATACAGGCATACAAGTTCTGAGGCTCCTGTACATTGCCAGAGTGATGCAAAGGACAGTGTGGCCTTGTAGATGCCTGTGGTGCTTTAGGGATTAGAATGTGTCTACATTTTTTAATGGAAGTTTGCTTACTGCTCGTTACCAACATATCTGGAGACGGTCAGTAACCAAAGCTAATGCAGTCTGACTCCTCCGCCCTCCCTTGTCTATGATGTAACACTTAGCATGGGGCTGCATAGACTTGTTGACTAATAACAAGAAACACAGGGTCAAACCTAATCATGCTGCTATGACAGAAAGTGGGGACTAGAGACTTCCCCCAATGCGCCCCATTCTCCCTCCATGTTATGTCATTAAGCAAAACTACCAAAATATTTGAAAGCAGTGTGATTGCAGCGTCTGATTCCGACTAACACAAGAGGCTCAATTTTAAAATGGCGTGAGCAGGGTTTGGTTTTGTTTTTTGTGCACAGTTGTTAATATTTGGGCCCAGGCTCCCCCCAAGACAGTAAAGAGCAAACCAGCTGCCTTCACTCTAGCCCCCTCTGCCCAGCTCCCACTTCCCCCTTGTACAAGCTGAGGGACCAAAACCCCCCAGAGTGCCGTACTCCCAGAGCAGCGCCACCAGCCTCACAGTGACCAATCACACAAGGAAAAGCAGCAGAGCAGGCTGAAGTGATCTGACTCGTCATAATCTCTCCCTGGGCAGGAGCTTGCTCATGGCACTTGGCAGGTTTTCATCCATCCCCGATCTTGCATTACACCCACCGGGCTGGGATACGATGCTGGCCCCAGATACAGACCAGGCAGTTGGCATTTGCTATCATGGTGGCACAACGAGGCACTGGGGCTGTTCTGCTTGCAAAGGGCGTGTCAATGCTTTCTGCTTTGTTAAGGCGGCAGCTTGCCCTATTGGGAAACCAGCCCAGGAGCAGGTGAGGTACATATTGACACTTCTAGACATAGCACCTCCAACGTACTTTTGGAGTAGCTGAAGCCAAGGGTAAGGAATCCTCTCTGCTTTGCTGTGGCCCTGCTCCATACAGTGCTGCAGACTGGCCTTGCATAGACAGAGAACAGCGCTAGCCTCCGGACACGGGGCTATTCAGAGACAAGGGTGCGCCAGCTCAGGTTACTGGCCACATGTGTGACAAGAGATGAGCTACAAGAGGTAACAGGAACCTGTAGGCACCTCAGGGTAATAACTGAGAGTCTTGTGCACCAGCGAGGGTGGCTACACATCCCCAGCAGGGACCCCACACCACAGTGAGGGGTCCCTGGGGAGCAGGTCCCCCTGGGCAGTGAAGTGGGGAGCAGACTGGAGAGCTCATGGTGGCTCCTGTGCAGCCACACCTGCTCCCAGCCAGCCCCACATGGGCCCCCCACACTCCTCCACCACTCGCTGCTCCCTGTAAGCTGGGGTCTTGTGCAGCTGCTCAGGAGACAGCCCATGGCTGGGTTTTGTTTCGACCGGGGTGCACAGCCACGCATGCCTCAGCGCACAGAAAAATGCATTTTGCACACAGCTGGAAAAAAATTAGAGGGAACATGGACCCCATCCCACCAGTGGAGAACCTGAAGCTGCCCCACATAGGCAGCAGCTCCTAGGGTGTAGCCTGAGGCACGCCTCCCTGATTTAGCCACCACCTAGCAGCTGTTTAAACAAGTGTGCCCAGCCCAGGAACTGGGCACACAAGACTGCTTTGCACCACTGAGCCAAGCCCCCGGTCACCACAGCAATACAGAGCTGCACTCACACAATACCAGCACCAGGGCTGTGCTCCCAGATGCTCTTCTGAGTCATTCCCCAGCAGAAAGCAAAGTCATTTATTAGGCAAGAAGCTTTCCTGGGACACACCCACTTCTGAAGTGGAAAGTTCCTCACCTAATCCCTTATTTTGTTGAAGTGCTACAGGACAGCTGGTTTGTTCTGTTACAATACAGACGTTGGGCTGCCTCCGTTACTACCCAGCACAAAGGGCAGGTGAGAGCCTTTTGCACCTGCCCATCTCTCAGTGCACTCCATGGACCTGGCAGGGGGTTGTGAACACTGCAACTGGAGAGAGAGCTGCACAGCTCAGCCCACCTGCTGGGGCAGGCAGGATGTTCTGGCCAAAAACAGGGGCTGCGGCAGGCACGGAAATGAAGGGAGTTCACGGCAGAGCCCTCGGCTGTCCATCAAACAACACCAATGGGCGCGTCCAGCCAGGGGCCATCTCTCTGGGGCTGGCTGCATATCACCCAGCCTGGCAGGATCCTGGTGTCGCTCCAAGCACAGCCAAGACAGAGGAAAGATGCTGCAGACCCCATCCCCCACCACTCTGCTTTTCCCCGCCTCCGTGTGTGGTGCTCTCCCCACCTAGCCAAGGGTGGGTGGGTGGCTACCTCATCCCAGCCCACGCTGCACAGAAATGGAGGGATTCTCACAGGCAAGGCACAAACTACACACCCATTTAAAATATTTGGCTGTAGAACAGCCACTAGGCACTAATTTAATTCACATTCCAATAAAAGAGCCCGCTCCAGCCACGCACCCCCAGGCAGTTTAAGGCCTTAAGGACATGGCTTGCCAGCTTGCGGGCTTCCACCTCATTCAGGCGCTATCTTTTGGGATCAAGCTTTCCAAGCATCACATGTTGCTTGGCTGTGTTTGGTGTTGTTGGAGCCCTGTGCAGGGGGGCTGACAGCTTCCCCAGGCAGGGTGTGAGGGGGGGGGGGGGTGTCTTAGCTCTGCCCCTGCCAGAAGGGTGGGGCCAGGGGATTCCAGCCCTTCAGCAGCACCCAGAGCGCACTGGCAGGCCCTGCCCCATGCCCTTAGCACCAGCCGCACTGTGCTTCTTGGGACATGATGTAAGGGGCCAGGCCGCCAGCTGTTGCTACAGCAGCAGTGGCCAGGACCCCCAGGCCCCTCTGAATCACTGCCCCTTTGGTGATTTCCCCCCCCGCGGTGGCCGGCCTGGCCATGTTAAGAAGGATGGAGGCAGGGGAGCGGGGAGAGAATCTCTTTTACTGGACACACTTCTGTTGGTGGGAGACACAAGGTCTCCAGGTACTTCCCCTTGGCTTGGGGAACAGTTTAGCCAGCAGCAGGGCCATTAAGGCAGCAGGGGCCAAGAGGAACTTTGCCTTGGGTCCTCTTCAAAATGGCCCCAGACTGAGATCCAGCATCACTCAGCTCTGGATCAACAGCCCCACAATGGGGGGGAGGGGCTAGGCTGGATGTGAGTGTGGTACAACCTCCACCACCACCCCCACACCCCCTGAAGGACGAGAGCCCAGCCTCAGTGCACAGTGAAATAGGGTTCTGGCTTGCTCTATAGCCTCTGCCCCCAGGGCCATCCCTCAGTGGCTATGTGTAAGGCAAGGAGGCCCCCTCGGCTTTGGCCCCATGCCTCCAAAAACCTCTGCATGGCCCTGGTTAGGCATGCAGAGAGCATTCTCTTTATTTGGACTAGTTCAATGGTGAGAAACTGAAAGCGGAACAAGAACAACTTTCTGCTCTTCCAAGTCACAATCTACAAAAACAAGGCAGGTGGGGTGCAGGAAATTTAAACTCAGAAGATCACGACCAGCATTCCCTGCAAGGTGAGCACTTGGGCAGCCACCCAGGAGAGGTTCAAGTGCTGCCCAGTGTCTGATTAGCAGAGCACCCACAGTTTCTAGGGGTAGTGCACATCCACACATTAAACTTTATTCTGCACATGGATAGAAAGAAAAATAAAAAGCCAACAACAACAGTGGGAATATTGGTCAGACCACCAGATTTCCAAAGACATTTAAGCTCCCGAACATGCAGGCAGTGCAACCCTGGGATTTTCCAAAACGTGTACCTGTGGCTATAAGGGTTTAAATGCCTCCAAGAATTCAACCTATCAAGAACGGACAGGTTTTAGCAAGTGACCAGAAACATTTCTCATAGTTCTCATCATTCAATTTAAAATGTAAAAGCAGTTTTCAAGAAGCCATCTTCTTCTGCATGCAGCATATTTAAGGAAGTGTCATTTAATGACAATTTCACAGTGCTGCTGTTGTACATTTGTAATTTAACCTGGTTACCATACGAAGGCACCTTAATATAGATCCCAGATAAAAACAAAGAGCCCCAATCTAATAAAATAAGAAATGCAGCATTCACCATTCTCTAGTAAAACCCTCAAAAGTTAAAAATCTGAATACGTACAGTGCGCTACAGAACTGCTTTAATAACTGTGTAAGGACAGAGCAGTGCTTTGCAAGTGGTTGTCTCCAGATCTCCAGGGCTCCTCAGACTATGCCCGAGATTCCTAAAGGGGTTGAGAGCCATTTGAAATGTTAGAAGTTAGTCGTTCTAGTGCCTGGATTCCCCACAGGAGTCCCAGCCCTGCTGTGCTAGGCACAGTACGTACGGTGAGACAGTCCAGTGGTGGGAAGGGGGCAGAAGCAGAGAAAGGGAATGGACTGAGGTGGCCCCAAGCCCCAGTCAAGACACCAGCCCCTAGACCTTGCAGCCTCTTATGCAGGAGAAGAGACCATAGTGGTAGAGCGTCTGTGCCTCATTTACACTCGCACGGCCAGGGTTGTTAGTGCTGGTAGGTGAGGGATCCTCATTCCACTAGTGCTATGGGAAGCACAATCGCTGCATCACTCAAACGTCTCTCCTTCGAGAGTGGGGCCAGCAGGAGAGCAAGAAAACAAGGCCTGCTCCTGAGGGAGCCACATGCAGGCCTCCCTGTTAGCTGCAGTAACAGGAGTGTGTCCCGGAAAACACGTTCTCCAGCCGCGGCGTCTCCCACTACCCACACGTTCCTCAGTACAACCAGGCCACATCCTGCCAGCCTCATGCAGGCAAAGCTCCCATTCAGATCAGAGGGATGAAGGCTGCAGGTGAAGCCCTGCAGCCCCACGTTCCAGGGCACTGAGCGACAGGAGCTGTGGTTCCTTCGCACAACACAATTCACCTGCAGCTCATCCCCCTCCGAGGCCACCCTGCGTGCATCACCCAACTGTTGGGCACAGCCCCAGACAACGTGCTCACCCCCTCGGCGGTTATACCGCGCCCAAGAGGACAGTCCCAGGGGCCCATTCACCACTTAGCCACTAGCCTCATGCTGTCCCAAGTGGAGAGATTTACTGGCAGCTGCTGCTCTGCAGGTGTTCTAGAATAGCAGATTGCTCTGGGTGGGGGAGCAGTAACAGCCATGAGCCCTGCTGGGCACCACTTACCTCCAAGAGCAGGTGGCTGCATGAGGGGAACCGGGCCGCCCTGCAGCACTAGCAAGCTGCTTAGAGAAAGGAAAGGGGTTAGCCCCCCACTGGCTGGGGATGTGGCTATTCCCTCACGCCACTGGTGTGTTACTGAATTAATTGGCTGATCGGGGAGCTGGTCTGCACACGCCGCAGAACCAAGAGAGCTCCATGGAGACAAGGAGGGAGAGACGCTTCCTGAATCAATTTCCCTGGGTGATGTTGAGTCCTTCTCTAGTGGCTCCCAGCAGAAAGCTCTCACCCCCTGCAGTGCAGACACCAACAAGGACTTCCATGCAAATCACCCAACAGAAGCCAAGGACAGGAGGCACTTGCCTTAGAAAGGTCCTGAGGTCCATTAAGTGTCAGTGCTTGTGAGCCATCCAAGCGAGGGCTGTGCGAGTGGTCTCAGGAAGAGTTATTGCGGGTCCCCGTCCAGCAGCGGGAATTACTCACCAGGACAGCTCTGGGGCGGATGGTGTGGCTGAGCTATAAATACTTCCCTGGGAAAGTTAAGACACAAGGAGTTACCTTTTTGCCGAAGCCGCTTACCGTTCCTGCGCGGTTTTCTCTGGTTGCTGTTTCCAGGAGCTAAGGAAGTGCTCCGCTGGTACCCACAGCCCCAGAGACACTGGAAGCCAATGCGACTCTGAAGGCTCCCCAGGCCAGGCGCAGGAGAGGCTGCAGACTGGCTAGACCAGAGCAGTTGCTTGGTGTCTTAAAAGGGCAAGAACACTCCACTCCTGGGTAGCCACTGACTAGTCTTGTCAATGCACCAAGCTGCTCCGGGCACTAAGTCAGCCCTCTGTCCACAGCACACCCCCCCCCTCCCGCCAGCACCTTGACCAGCAGGTTGGAAACTGAACATGAACAGAGAGCAAGAAGACAACAACTGTGTGCGGAGATTAGGGGAAGCAGCCTGCCCAAGAGACAGTCTTGAAAGGCAAAAGTGGGAGTAGGCAGAAAGGAAAGAAATGGACAGCAGGGGAACAGGGAAGATCTTCAATTCTAAATAAGGAAGTGTCCAGAACAGGTTATAGAAATAGATCCCCATCAGAAAACAGACATTTTAATGGATTTAAGCTCTGCTGAGCTCCCAGCATCCCTTGTCACAAGGTTTTTCTGCAAGCTCTACAAACTCCCTTGCCAGAAGTCAAGTCAATTACATTTTCAAAAGCCCTGCAAACAGGAAGTCAGTTCTCCTCATGTCCCATGCATCCACTGCTCTTACTGAATGTGTGTTTTCTGTAGCACCAAGAGGCCTTAACTGAGATGGGTCTGGCCTGTGATGGGGCAGGGGGTGTGTGCGCGCATGTGCACAAGTCCCTCTCCCAAAGAGTTTACACAAGAGACAAAAACTGGTGGCGGTGGGGGGGAAGCAGGAAAAAAATCAGAAAGAAGAAATTACGTCCAGGAAAAGAGTAAACTTCTAATTTTGTGTTGAACAAGTGTCTCCGCAGAGCACAGCTAGCTATGCCTAGATACCGTGCTTTTCCATGGCTTACCACCCAGCATTTAGGGACAGCTACTGACCTTCCTAGCTCGGATGAGAGAGAAGCCATGAAACACACAGCTCAGGAGTGAAGTGGGCAAAAGGCTAGCTGGATCATCCGCGTTCTGGCCCTACGATGCAGGACACAGAGTAGCCAGAAGCAGGTGTCCTGCACAGAAGAAAAGCAGGAGGCACACGGATTTAAAAAGGCAGCTTCTGCAGAAAGCACACTGCACTCTGACTATTTTGTGTGTGTGAATGGTCCTGCCTCACACCAGCACAACTGTTTCAGAGGACAGTCTGCAATTCCATTTGAAAACATTCTCCAACAGCCATCAGCATGTACATTTCTTCTCTCCTAAGCGTGGTGAGTGTGTAAGAAAGGACCCCCCACACACACACGTCTAATAAATTTCACCTTGGCAGAGGCAGACAGTACAGGCCCAGAGAGGACCCATCCCCGGAATCCCACCAAAGCAATAAGGCACTCACTCAGCTGAAAGAAGCCTTACAAGGTCATGGGGCACTGGCACCAGAAGCACATTTAATAATTAAAAGACCTTACTCAAAGCTCCCTCCTCCCTCTAACTTGGCGAGGCGAACCCTCCTCCAGCAGAGGCACATGCCAGCCGCCCAGCGCTTTGTGGGAACCAGCCATGGGGCAATGCCAGGTGCCCAGGTTTTGTCAGTTACAGAATACCCTCAAGCTAGGTGCTCAGACATGCTGCAGTGGCGGCAGGATGAAGACACAGACAGATCGTTGCCAGCTGCCATCTGATAAGCTGCTTTGAATGGCGCCTGGTTAACAGGATGGCAAAAGCCAGACAAACAATATACCCTTGTAGGATTCAATAAGTCACTGTCACCATCCCCTGCTCTGCAGGATTCCCGGTGCCCCTGACTGCTCTGACTCCAGAAACACCAGTCCCCCGGGGCTGAGGCACACAGCAAGGCCAGAAAGCTGGTCCCCGCCCTGCCAGCATCAGCCAGTCCCAGGAGCCAGGCCTGTAAGAGCACAGAGCCCTCCTGCACACACAGGGCCCGGGGACGAGAAGCGGCGTGGCCGGCTGACTTTCCAATCTCGCTAGAGCCAGCGGTAAGGCCCAGTCCCTGCCAGGGCACTTCCTGGGGACCCTGCACAGAGCACCCAGCGAGCCCTCCTCCCGCACAGGGGGGGCCTGCCTGGCACCTTCTCAGGCACCTGCACCTCCTCCCCGAGCTCCCACTGTCACCTGCCCACCCCCCAGTGCTCCCCACCCCGACGTCAGCGTCCCATCCCCCCAGTGCAGGCGCCCCCCCACCTTAGCCCGGCTGTGCCCCTGCCCAAGACACCCAGCCCCGGTGCCCCGGTGCCCCCCCCCATCAGTGTCCCCTGCCCAACGCCCCCGGAGCCCAGCCCTTGCACAGCACCCCCACTGCCCCCCCCGCCGGCACTCGGTGCCCCCCCACTACCTCCCACCCCCCGGACCCTCTGCCGGGCACCCCAGTGCCCCCCTACCGTGCCGTGCAGGCGGGGCGGGGAGGAGCCCGGCCCGGGGAGCCGCCGCCGCAAAGCCCCGCTCCGCGCAGCCAGTCCAGGAGACAAGCGGCGAGAGCGGCCGCAGCGCGCTGCCCGGCCCGCTCTTAAAGGGCCGGAGCCCGCCGGCTGCGGCGTCGCATGCGGCCCGCCTGGGGTGGGGCCGACGGAGGTGTGGGGGCAGGTGAGGGCGGGGCACATGGAGGTCGGGGGCAGGCAGTGGGTGGGGCACACGGAGCTATGGGACAGGTGGCTGCACGAGGGGCAGACGGGGTGAGGCACATAGGGGTGCGGGGGCAAGTGATGTGGGGTACATGGGGATATTGGAGGCAGGCAGGGGACAGGGCACATGGAGATATGGGGCAGGTAGTGAGTGGGACACGTGGAGGTATGGGGGGCAGGCAGAGAGGGGGCACATGGGCATGTGGAGGGTAGGCGGGAGCACAAGGTGGAGCTCTGGGAAGCAGGCAGGAGTGTGGTTGGGGGTATTGGGGGCATGCAGGGATGGGGCATATTCAGGGCACTGGAAATAGGTGGGTGGGTATCTAGGGGAAGAGGCAAATGGAGGGGACATGTTTACATGGGGCAATCCAGGAGTGTAGGTGGGTATATGGGAGTGTCACAGGGCATAGAGGGGAGGGGGGTAAGTAGAGGCATTGGGGTGTACGTGGTGAGCTTCGGAGCCTGACTGCCTCCAGTTGTGCAGCACACTGGTGCAAGCGGGGCCCTGTGAGGGGCTGCACCGAGTTCCCTTTGCTAGCATTGCAGGTGAAGATGGCGGAGGGGGGGTAGCCATGTGCATCCCACCATGAGCCTCCTGTCCCCTGATTTATACCCCCCATGAGCCACATGTGAGCCCTGCCTGGCAAAGGCACAGCTGACCTGGCCCTTGCAGGCTTTGTGCAATCTGACATGAGAAAGGGCCCAGACATGTCCCTCCCCACAACCCAGCCCCACTAGCTGCCTCCTCCAGCCTGCCTCCTCCCTGCCTCCAAGCCACTTTGGTGCCCCTGTGAAGTGCTGGCCACTGTGGGAAGCTGGAGGGCAGATGCTGACAGGCCACTTGCCAAGCCAGGGCAGAAAAGGGCCAGTTGGAAGTTCTGCACCCCGATGGCATGGCATGAGAGAACAGGGCCAGTGGGGTTGGGCAGGAGGACCATTTGGCCTTGGCCTCAAGTTCAAAGGGGGTGTCAAATTTAGACACTTGTTATTTTTTCAGCATTTGATGGGTTTCGTTTTTATGGGCAGTAACTGGTGGATTTGCTGGTGTTTATTCGGTGCCTTATTTTGCTTTTATGTGTCATTTTTTCTTTGTGTTGTGGCTCAGGGACTCAAGAGCTGGACGTGGCCTGGGCCCCTTGACCTCTGAGAGGGCCTGTGAGAGAGGGAGGCAGACAAGGAATTAGAGGTGGCTGGGGGTGCGTATTTGTGAGGGGCTGCAGAAGTGCAGGACTCTAAAGTCACCCCTGTGCAAAGGGACATGTCAGAGGGAAGACAGGTGCATCAGTGAGGAGCCGTGAGAGCCAAGGGAGGAGGGAACCTGTCTGTGCTTTGGGAGACGACAGAGCATCCTAACACCGGCTCATCCCTGTGGCATAACACAGGTGAGGCAGCGCAACCTTGCTATGGGCACCTGGGCCTGGTTTGCTATGCCAGTAAAGCTCCTGCAACGGAAAAAGGTGTTTGCATCAGGTCTGGCCAGCCAGAAGTGGCACACACATTTTTCAGCTGAAGACCTCAGTTCTGCTTCAGATCTATCCCCCAGGTGAAAAGGCTTTAGCTGAATCCAGTCCAAGTTCCTACCCCCACAAACCCACGGCAGTGCTCACCACAGATTGGTGCACAGATCTCTTTCCAGGACAGCAGGGCGTATGCAGGGCAGGGCTGATGTATATTAGCCGGGCTGTGTAAGGAACATTTGCCTAACTATTTTCCCATTGACTCTGTCCCCAGCTGGTGCTCTTAAACACTCCTTTTTATGAGCATTCTGTGCCTTCACTATGAAGGAGTATGTGCGATACCAGGAGCTGAGTGAATTATTCCCAACACACAACATGTACGATGATGCATTTTTCTCTGCATGAAGTGCCTGGGAGGAGTTCACAATATGCAAGAGACTTTCTCTTCTTGTTTTTACTCTATGCTGGCTCCTATGATTATTTTGTTGTGTACTACTTTTTGCTATTGGAGCTATGCTGGTTAGCTGTGACTGGTCGGATGATTTACACGCTGTGTTTTTGGATGGGCTGCTTGGAAGCAGTTCCAGCTAAGATATTTATGCAGACATCCTCCTGACCCCCCCAGTACTGAGCCATTTATTTACAACCCTCTGGGGGCACAGCAGTATATCAAGCTCACTTTCCAGAGCGGGGGGAATGATGCACAGGGAGAACAAATCCCAGATCCACAAAGGTATTCAGGTGCGTAATTCCTGCTGAAATCTAAGTGTCTTGCTCTGTTCCCTGTAAGCTGAGTGCATGGGTGGCCGCACAGAAGAGATTCAGCTGCTGACCAGCTGATCAGCAGACCGCCCACAGTGGCCAGTGTGTGTTGCTATGGGTGGTGCATGTCTACTCCTGCCTTGGTGCACGTAACAAAATTTATTCTGCCCATAAAGGGAACACTATTGGCTTGCCCCAGGTCACACAGGACATCTTTTGACAGTGCAGGAAATTGAACTGAGCCTGCTCTAACCACTGAACCATCATAGTGCTACGTGTGTGCATGCTGCAAAATGTAACTGGTTAACATTGTGCTGATTGTATCAGTATGGTTTTGTATAGACAAGTTAAACCTAAAATCAAAAGGCACCTGTGGATGTGCACCACCATAGAAACACACAGGAGCCCTCAACAGAGCAATGTCTGTGCAAGATAAATCAATGTGTCCCTTGAGCTTTGCCCAAGTTGCAATATCTCCTCTCTGATTTAAGAGAAAAGAGCTGGTAATCATAACACTGCCTAGACAGTCAATTGTTTGCTGCTATTTAAAGCAGGCTCTACATTTCAGCTGTGTGTGTGTGTGTGTGTGTGTGTGCCAGTGGAAAAGAGAAGCAGACGGACTATAGGTTTATGGGAAACTGTTACGCTGCTGGATGAATGACAGTAGCGTGCAGAGACTGAAAGCTCCCCCCCAAATCTCTCTTTGCTCTCTTGTGATTGGAGAGTATTAAAAGCACATCAGTGCAGTCCGCATCCACTAGGGGAGCCTGTCCTTTGTGCTTTCTCTTAGGGTTAATAAATGTATTAGCCTGGATTCAAACCAGGAAGGTAAAATTATGGGCTTTGATCAGAGGAGGTAGAAGGCATTATGAAAGGCAATGCGTATTTAATAGAGTGCTAGATGGGGTTTCTTTTAATACCTGCAGTGAAGAGGAAAAAGTCTGCAGTACTACTTCACAAAGGAGAAAGGCCAGGCACCGTTCCCTGTCAGCTGAATATTTGGGCAGCCTCCCTGGAGAGATTCAGGTGCTGTCCAGCTGATTAGCAGAGCACCCACAGGGGCAGAGTGTGTTTCTATGGTGGTGCACATCCACAGGTGCCTTGGTGCACATAACAAAATTTATTCTGACCATAGATGGAAAAAATTAGAGGGAACATTGGTCTCATGAACTTGCAACTCAGCTCTGTAGTTACTCAGACATACTCACAAGCACAAGCAGCTGCCAAGGGGTGCAAGAAAATAGCAGTGTGGTGAAGGTTTAACTCTTGGGATTCATTTTCTTCACTTAATTTCTCCCTTTAAAAACCAGGGTAATGGAATGCTCTGTAGTGGACCCCAATGGAAGGTGCCACCCACCGTGTGGGTTGTGAGCCCTAAGAAGGCTGTCACCATGCTTGGTGTTCCACAAGTATCCTAGGCACCCCAAACACCAGCCCTTACTGGGTCCTGATGACGCTCACATTTCAGTAGGGATGAGAGTAATAACAGATGCAAATACCCTAGAGACAAGGACTGCAACACTTGTACATCAGCTCTTCCTAGTGGGGGCCGCAGAGGGGGAACAAAGGTCACACAGCACCCTGTGGGACACCCCGTGCATCATACCTGGGCAACTCCCTCTACTCTGTATCACTCCCCCAGAGGTCAGCAAGCCCTGGCTAGCAGACCCTGCTCTCCAGAGCCCAGTTCTTCTGTCCAGGGTCTCCTTGGAGCTCCTTTGCAGAATCCTACTGTCCCACACATCCCATGGGCTGACCACAGGCCTGTAGCCTGTTGATCCCTACCCACCACTGGCTGCTTCCCTGCCTGGCTCTCAGCTGTTGCCTACTGCCATTGACAGTTCACCACCAATCCAGTTCCAGACGATGTCCAGGAAGACTCCCTTTTCGTGTTCTCTAGGCACTGCAGAGATCCCAGCTGAACCAACGCTAGGGCCAGTTGAAGGGGCAGGTGAGCAAGGCAGGTGTCCTGGGCACCAGCTTCCAAGGGCTGCTGTGCCACACAGGTTCTTTCCCTTTACTTCTTCAAAAACGTGTTCTTCTGTGGGCAGCAAACTGGCTAGCGCTGCCCCCGTGTGACTCGGTGCCCTTTGTCGTGTGGAGCCGCGCTCTCCAGCTCTGCTGGGGTGAGGGGCCAGTGTCTGGCATGGTGACCCAGCAGGTATAATGCATCCCTTTCCTTTGGGCCTTCAGCTGGAATGCAGAACAAGTGCTGATAAACCACCTGGGCCCCATTGCCCTCTGCTGGACAGAATCGGAATGGAGCCCCGCTCTGCACAGGGCCAGGCAGGGTGCCAAAGGTGGTGTCACTTGCCAGTTCCCACAAGTCTACGGAGAGTCTTTAGATGTCTGGACTTTTGTGAATGCTCCAACTCCTGCAGGCAGGTGATCAGCCAAGAGGCCGCAGCCTAGCATGCCGCCTGTTACTGTCACGGCCTTTCCTTGTCTTCCCCGTACGTCTCCATCGCTGGTCTCTGTCTTAAGCACTGAGCCTGCCTGGGTACAGACGTGTGTCCACTCTGCGATCTGCAAAAATTGGCCGTGGCTATCTGCAATTACCCAGGAATGAGCAGAGTTCTCCTTTTCCTGGCCAGGCTGAGGCTGTGAAGCACACCATCCCCTTCCCTCCCACTGGAGCTGGGCTGGGGAGAGCTGTGGAGGCAGCGTTAGGGAGCTGTTCCCCACCCTCCACCTGCCCTCAGCCAGGCAGGGAGACTGAGGGATGGCCCTGCTCTGGGCTTTTCTTCTGGCAAAATGCACCGGAACAGAGTTCCAGCACCTTTTGCCATTAGAATACCAGTAAAATTTTCGCCACCGGTCCTGCAGCAGTGCAGGGACCGGGGCATTAAAACTGAACATTAACCCCTAGGAGGAATCATCAGACTTGAGTTCTGGCACCCTTTTTCCTGGAAGAAAAGCACTGGACGTGGTGGGGGGCTGGTCTCAGCTATCCCCCTCTGCACCATGGGCAGTGGAGGTCTGCCACAACTGCCTGGGCTCCCCCAACTGGTCTCCATGTTGTTCTGGCTAGGACAGTCCCCCCTGCGGGTACTCACTGCTGCCCCCCTGGCTCTTACCATCAGAGCCATGCATGGATGCAAAGTTTGTATCTGCATCTGAGCTGCGATCTGAAAAATGGTCTGCAACGATCCACAGCTGCATCTGCAGATGCAAAGCAGATATCCACAGATGCAAAGGCCTGTGCAGTGCTCCTACCATAAACTCCTTAGCCGTGTCTACATGTGCATGCTACTTCGAAGTAGCGGCACTAACTTCGAAATAGCGCCCATCACGGCTACACGTGTTGGGCACTATTTCGATGTTAACATCGACGTTAGGTGGCGAGACGTCGAAGCCGCTAACCCCATGAGGGGATGGGAATAGCACCCTACTTCGACATTCAACGTCGAAGTAGGGACCGTGTAGTCGTTGCGCGTCCCGCAACATCGAAATAGCGGGGTCCGCCATGGCGGCCATCAGCTGAGGGGTTGAGAGACGCTCTCTCTCCAGCCCCTGCGGGGCTCCATGGTCACCATGTGCAGCAGCCCTTAGCCCAGGGCTTCTGGCTGCTGCTGCTGCAGCTGGGGATCCATGCTGCATGCACAGGGTCTGCAACCAGTTGTCGGCTCTGTGGATCTTGTGTTGTTTAGTGCAACTGTTTCTGGGAGGGGCCCTTTAAGGGAGCGGCTTGCTGTTGAGTCCGCCCTGTGACCCTGTCTGCAGCTGTTCCTGGCACCCTTATTTCGATGTGTGCTACTTTGGCATGTAGACGTTTCCTCGCAGCGCCTATTTCGATGTGGTGCTGCGCAACGTCGATGTTGAACATCGACGTTGCCAGCCCTGGAGGACGTGTGGATGTTATTCATCGAAATAGGCTACTTCGATGTAGGCTTCATGTGTAGACGTAGCCCTTCCTAGCCGGTATTCCTTAACCCGGAATGCTCAAATAACCGGCACCAGCCGCTGCTGGCTCCGCCCCTGAGTTCTCCCGGCTGGAGCTGGAGCTGCTGGTGTAACATTAGTAACTGCTGGGGTTCCCCGGCCGGCCAGCCAAGTCCAGGCCTGCTGCAACTGGTGGGGCTCCATCCACTGACAGCTCCTGGTAATCTCCTGGCCTGGGGCTACCAGATATGAAAGGAATTACTGTATGTAGATGGGAAGCACTGTGGGGCAGGGACTGTCCCCTTGTTCCCTCTGGCTACGTCTACACGTGCCCCAAACTTCAAAATGGCCACGCAAATGGCCATTTCGAAGTTTACTAATGAAGCGCTGAAATACATATTCAGCACCTCATTAGCACGCGGGCTGCAGCGGCACTTCGAAATTGACGCGGCTCGTCCCGACGGGGCTCCTTTTCGGCTACGTCTACACGTGAAGCCTATGTCGAAGTAGCTTATTTCAATGTAGTGACATCGATGAATAACGTCTACACGTCCTCCAGGGATGGCAATGTCGACGATCAACATCGACGTTGCGCAGCACCACATCGAATAGGCGCTGCGAGGGAACGTCTACACGCCAAAGTAGCACACATCGAAATAAGGGTGCCAGGCACAGCTGCAGACAGGGTTACAGGGCGGACTCAACAGCAAGCCGCTCCCTTAAAGGGCCCCTCCCAGACACAGTTGCACTAAACAACACAAGATCCACAGAGCCGACAACTGGTTGCAGACCCTGTGCATGCAGCATGGATCCTGCTGCTGCACACCGTGACCATAGAGCCCCGCAGGGGCTGGAGAGAGAGTGTCTCTCAACCCCTCAGCTGATGGCCGCCATGGCGGACCCCGCTATTTCAATGTTGCGGGACGCGGATCGGCTACATGTGCCCTACTTCGATGTTCAACTTCGAAGTAGGGCGCTATTCCCATCCCCTCATGGGGTTAGCAACTTCGACGTCTCGCCGCCTAACGTCGATGTTAACATCGAAATAGCGCCCAACACGTGTAGCCGTGACGGGCGCTATTTCGAAGTTAGTGCTGCTACTTGGAAGTAGCGTGCACGTGTAGACGCGGCTTTCGAAAGCACCCCGCCTACTTCGAAGTCCCCTTATTCCTGTGGGCACATGGGAATAAGGGGACTTCGAAGTAGGCGGGGTCCTTTCGCTACGTCTACACGTGCACCCAACTTCGAAATAGCTTATTTCGATGTTGCGACATCGAAATAGTCTATTTCGATGAATAACGTCTACACGTCCTCCAGGGCTGGCAACGTCGATGTTCAACTTCGACGTTGCTCAGCCCAACATCGAAATAGGCACAGCGAGGGAACGTCTACACGCCAAAGTAGCACACATCGAAATAAGGGAGCCAGGCACAGCTGCAGACAGGGTCACGGGGCGGACTCAACAGCAAGTCGCTCCCTTAAAGGGCCCCTCCCAGACACACTTTCATTAAACAGTGCAAGATACACAGAGCCAACAACTAGTTGCAGACCCTGTATATGCAGCACGGACCCCCAGCTGCAGCAGCAGCAGCCAGAAGCCCTGGGCTAAGGGCTGCTGCCCACGGTGACCACAGAGCCCCGCAAGGGCTGGAGAGAGAGTATCTCTCAACCCCCCAGCTGATGGCCGCCATGGAGGACCCCGCTATTTCGATGTTGCGGGACGCGGATCGTCTACACGTCCCTACTTCGATGTTGAACGTCGAAGTAGGGCGCTATTCCCATCCCCTCATGGGGTTAGCGACTTCGACGTCTCGCCACCTAACGTCGATTTCAACTTCGAAATAGCGCCCAACACGTGTAGACGTGACGGGCGCTATTTCGAAGTTACTGCCGCTACTTCGAAGTAGCGTGCACGTGTAGACGCAGCTTTCGAAAAGGAGCCCCGTCTGGTGGGAGAGCCGCGAGGTGGCGAGCCGCATCAATTTCGAAGTGCCGCAGCCGCCCGCATGCTAATGAGGCGCTGAATATGCATTTCAGCGCTTCATTAGTAAACTTCGAAATGGCCATTTGTGTGGCCATTTCGAAGTTTGGGGCTAGTGTAGACACGGCCATTTGCAGCAACTGGCTTTCTGAGCCCTGGGGCTGGCAATGGGCAGCGCTCGGGGGGTGGGGTGGGGATTCTGCAGAGCTCTGCTGCATTGCTGCTGGAGCTGACATGGGCAAGACCTCCCAGTCTGGGGCTACACACATGGGGTACGTCCCCGCCTTGGCCCTGCCACGGGGCACCCCCACCCCTGCAGCGAGGGGCCTTTCTGGGTGCGGAGTTTTTCCACCTGTGGAATAATTTTTACGTGCACGAGGCACGTGCGGATGTGCACCACCGACGGGAACACAGCCTGGCTGGGGGGCTCTGCGGCTCCGCCGGGCAGCATTAGAACCGCTCCCGACCAAGCGCACGAGCGCCCTGCCCACGGGGCACGCGGCTCTCTGGCGCCCCTCTCTGGGGTCGCGCACCGCCAGAAACCCAGCCCCGCCCCCCACCCGCTTGTTTCCTCCCATGGTCTCGCCCACCTCCCTGACATGGTATCACCCACTAAAGCTATTGACAGGCGATTGCAGTCTGCGCATGCGCTCTCCAGGGTCTCGCTGGACAAGGCTGGACGCATGCGCATCCCCCTTGGCCCGCTCCTGACAAGCGGCACGGCTAAGCGCATGCGCATCGCCTCCTGGGGCGGGGCGGGGCGGGGCGGCATTCCTCGCTCTGCGCTTGCGCTGCGACTTCCTCTTTCTACCCCCCCGGCCCGCCTGCCGGGCCCTGCAGGTAGGGGGGCGCTCGCCGGGCCCCTCCCTACAGCCCCGCCCCCGCGAGAGCCCGGGCCGGGGGCGCCTCGTCGCGCCGGTCATAGGCCCGCCACGATGTCAGTGCAGGGCCGGGGGTTCCGGGAGTGCGCCCCCGTTCGGAACCGGACCGGGCCGAGCTTCGGGCGTGGGGGAACCGGGCCGGGTCCTGGGCCGGGACCGGGGAGAAGCGCACCGGGGAGGGGACCGGACCGGGCAGGGAACCGGGCTGGGGAGAAGTGGACCGAGATGGGACCAGACCCGGGGTGAGGGGACTGGACTGGGAATGGGACTGGGGAGGGGAACTGGGCCGAGATGGGACCGGACCGGACTGGAGGTGAGGGAGCCGGACCGGGTCTGGGACTGGGGGTGAGGGGACTGGACTGGCGAGAAGGGGTCCGGGATGGGACTGGACCGGGCAGGGAACTGGTCCAGGGAGAAGTGGACCGAGATGGGACCGTACCGGCTCTGGGACCGGGGAAGGAACCAGGCCGGGAAGAAGTGGGCTGGGATGGGATCGGACTGGATTGGGTCTGGGAGCAGAGTCTCTTCCCCAGTCACAGCTCTCACTGCCCCTTCTGCTCCTTCCCCGCCAGGTGTGGGCCATGAATGCGGCTCAGGGCACGGTGGGCAGTGACCCAGTGATCTTGGCCACGGCTGGTTATGACCACACGGTGCGATTCTGGCAGGCGCACAGCGGCATTTGTACCCGGACTGTTCAGCACCAGGACTCTGTATCCTTGTCCAGTGGAGGTCACCCTGGGCTGGCTCACCTGTTGGGCTGCCACTTGAGTTTGTTTCCTAGCCTGGCACCCTGCAATGTTGCGCTTTCCCCAGTGGGGTGCTTCGGTCACGTGCCCCATGCAGCAGGGCTGATGGCTGTGGGAAGCTTTTGCACAGCCTTGACAAGTCTCTTCCATCTCCACTTCACTAAGCAAACCTCGGTTTTTCTCATCCCCTCTCCTTACAGAGTGCCTGCGTCTCTGGATTATGGGCTGGCTCATAAATGGTCCCCAGATCAGAGGCTTGATCCAAACTTCAATCCGGACTTCAGTGAGCTGTTAGATTCTGTTTAAGGCTGGGAAACTGTCAATGGCCTTTCTGTTTAGTACACAGATGCAGGATAGCAAAGTCATGTATATTTCTGTGCAGTCCCAACACTCTCCCAGTGTGCTGTGTGAAGTGTGGATGTGCCTATGCCGGAGGCAGTCTTTGTGTGTCACTTGAGACTCTGTAAAACAGCAGTCAGCTGTGGTGGGAGAGTAATTGTACTCTCTCCGCAAATCCCACAAGCCGGAAGTGACTACTTGGATGTAAAAATATGATGCAACAATAGCTTCTGTAAAACTGTTATGCTTTAGTCTGGTGGGGTGGGGATTCAAGGGGAACACAGATAACTTTCCCTTATTTATATGCTTGCTTTGTAAAAAGGTGAAAAAATTTGTAGACTCTACAGAAGCTAGGCTAGTTCCTCCAACTCATCATCAGCCAAAGTCAGTAAGATAAAACACCAGGAACAGTACAAATGCTTGATGGTATCATGCATTCAGTTATTCCACAGACTAGGAAATAAGAAAACAAAACACAACTGTGCTGCTTTCTGCTTTGGTAGAAACAGAAGAAAAAATAAATACTAGTAGTGTTTGACAAGGGGCAAAATGAAACAGGCAAAGCATGAATGTATAGGAAATGGTCTTGCTAATCAATGAAGAGTAGCCTATGTAATCCCAATGCATACACAAACATATTTAATAAGCAGGAGTTGGTCTGTGCTTATAAGAAAACAGCCCCACCAATGATCTCCTTGTTTCGCCTTCCCTACAAATCTTTGTAACTCCTCAACACTGAGTACGTTTTCTGAGAGATTTTGGAGGCAAAATGAAGAGCTAGATTACTGCTTCTGACAATATTTGATCCCACTTTAATGCTACCAACAGGAAATGAAAACCTGGAATTAGAAAAGAGAACAGCGGCAAAAGTAGAGCACAGTGGGCAGAGTACTGTGCTGTTTTTAGATAGGGAAGCATGTTATACTTAAATCAAGTTGCACTAACACCTAGGGGGCAAGGCAGGGGAAAAAATAATGCTACATAAATTCCCTAGGGTGATTGTAGACTCTCCAACATAGGAGATATTTCGGAACAGATTAGATAAATATCTAGCAAGGGTGATCTAGATGGTGCTTGGCCCACCCATGAGGGCAGGAAACTGGTCTTGACCTCTTGAGGTCCCTTCTGGCTCTATGATTCTACATCCAAAAATATGACTCTTTTTTGTGACCTGCTTTTTAAATAAACATTTTTTTGAGACAAAGTCCGTGTCAGATTAAAGGTCTAAACAACTCTAGTGATCTGAAAATCTCCCCAAACACCACGGTGTGTTAAAATGCTCCTTTTCGAAGAATGGGTAGCCCTTAAAGAAAGATTGTCCGGTCAGAAAGTCCTTGCTAACCTTACTTCTCTCAGGGCCCTGTGAGTTTAAGGTAACGCTTTTGTTCTGCTTAGGAGCTAACTGCTCACTTTTTTAACCTTAACCAGAACTACTAGCAAGTAAATGCTCTGGAGATTACCCCAGATCGCAGCATGATTGCTGCTGCTGGTGAGTCTTGTGAGGGTCTTTTCCACCCCCCTTTGTTATGCCTGCAGAGTGGAAATTGTTGTACAGCCTCTGATTTTAGCCATAATGCACATTTTAATAAGTGTGTCCCATGAAAGCTCACCTAATAAACTATTTTGCTAGTCTTTAAAGTGCTACTCAACTGCTTTTTGTTTTGTCAGTGTAATCCCTGTGAGAAGTGCATGTGCATGTTTGGAATTGCAGCCTCTGCTGATAGCAACCAGTCCTGTGGCACCCAAGAGGCTAACAAATGTAATGGGTCATGAGCTTTCAAGTGGGTCTTACCCAGGAAAGCTCATGACCTAAAAAATGTGTTAGTCTCTAAGGTGCTAAAGGACTGTTTATTATTTGTGAAGCTACAGACTAACGACTTGTCCCTCAGCCTCTGCTGAGGTGACTCAAATGGTAAAATTTGCCTTCGGCATGGGTTAGTGGCCCCAAATGAAGGAGGCTGTGAAATAGGAGGTTGGCAGGGTCTTCTGAGAGTCACGCCGTATGTTTGCTATTAGTGTCAGGCATGGTGTTTGGTCCTGCCAAGGGGGCAGGGGACTGGACTAGATGACCTCCCAAGGTCCCTTGCAGTTCTAGGAGATGTGTATCTCCAATATATTACTTGTTTATTTTATGTTCACATTTCTGTCATCCAGGTTACCAGCACATTCGGATGTATGATCTGAACTCTAATAACCCCAACCCCGTCATTAATTATGACGGCGTAAGTAAGAATATCACTTCCGTTGGATTCCATGAGGATGGACGTTGGATGTACACAGGAGGAGAAGACTGTATGGCGAGGATATGGGACTTGAGGTAATTGCTCTGTGCTGGGCCATTTGGGACAACGTTCCTAGGAGAGTTGCCAGTTCCATAAACTTGGGCTTTGAGACTGTGAAATCTCCCAGGCTAAGCCAGGCTGATGCTGGTCAGAGATGGGAGATCTCCACGGAAATACCACGTGTGACATGAAGTTACTCTGGGGATTCAGGAGTTAGCAGTCTTTCCCCAGAATGGATATGGAGACAATATATGATGTTATGGGGCTGCTGGAGGTGCCTTATTTGCAAGAGATGCAAAATCAAGGTCCTGGCCAGTTTTGGTCACTAGAGATTCCAAAGCCACTTTAACAAGAGTAGGAATGTTAACCCTGGGGTTCTGGGCTAATCCCAGGTTGGATAGCTGCTAGTTCTTGGGATATCCAGACCATGTGTTAGTCTGTTATCCTCTGTTCCTAGTGTAAGGTTGCCTTACCTGTGCCTGGCTTGGCATCAGCCCTGTCACATCACCAGCATTTCAGTGACTTAAGCACTGTCCTCTGGGTCATGCTGTGCAGGTTAACATTAGGTGTATTCCCATGCTGTAGTTCTTCTAATAATTTTCTTTGCTCTCCAGTCCCTGACACTGGCACCTCAAGATATCCAAGATGCTCTGTCCCCCACAAGAGCAGTGCGCCCTAGTTTATCGGCTTTCTCTGTAAACCGCTGCTCCTCAAAACCACACAGCGCTTGAACCTACTCTTGTTTTTACTATATGCAGAGCCGGTCCTAGGGGCAGGCGAGCCAGGTGGTTAGCCGGGGTTGCCAAAAGGCCCCACACTGCCCACGCACCTGGGCAGCCCCTCTGCTTCCAGGCTGGCCCCTGCCATGCTGCCGGGTGGCCTCCACACTCCCGGGCAGCCCCCACAATACACTCCTGGGCCAGTCCCTGCTGCTCTGCCTGCGCTTCTGGTGGACTCTCCACTCCGACTCTGAGTAAGAAAGAAGAAAGACTTAACCAGAAACAAAAGAGTGGTGAAAACAAGTGGTTACGATACAAAAGCATAAAGCATGAGCTTGGGTCTGTATTTATGAATGTTCCTTGTCTATGTAATAAAGTAGACTTTGGTTTAGTCTGTGGCATGGCTAGGTGGCTTCAGAAGAACTAGAATCCAATTTTTCCATGAGACCATCCCTGCTCCCCAAGAGGTCTCCTCAGTGTAAGGATACAGAAGACTTCCTCCTCCTCCGGTTTATAGTGAAATAGTCTTTTTTTTCTGTTCATAGTTAGGGCAGACCTCATCGTATTCTTTTCGAGTTTGGTTGCAGTTGTTCTGTGATGTTTTCCCACTGAAAGTCTTGGTATTAGAAAAAGTTAAACACTCAAGCCTTGCATCACCAGCTAAACAGGAAAGGGTGACAGCTTGCATCTGTCTGAATGCACTATCTCTTAGACCTGTTACCCCCAGTGACTAGGTTTTGCTCCAGGTGCATAAAGCATGTTTTCAATATTATCCCTTAAATATTACCTGTATGTACATCTCACAGTGATTCTAAATCTAGACAAGGGCTGAGCTTTCAGTAGCTGCGGAGAAATAACCTGTATGACATGTTTGGTATAATGTGTTTGTCAGGTGTGGGATGAACTGTTCATAAAGAACTGGGGACCCTTCTGCCAAAGGGTTCCTGTGTCACAATAATTACATTCTGTCTCATTAAAATCCCTTCTGAAGTTTCAGTTGGTGATGGGATTCTTCATATCCTGTTCGGAGCTGTTGTGCAGAATGGTACGTGTTGTGAAACAACTGCTATGAGTAAACACGGTTGCAGTGTTAATCATAGACAACCCTAACACCTAGAAGTAAAGTGACTTGTTCAAGGCCACAAAGCAAAGAAATGAAAGATCTCAGTGTAAACTCTCCTCTGACTTCTCTTGTTTGGGTTCATTGTGTTGTCAGGTCACGTAACCTTCAGTGCCAACGCATTTTCCAAGTGAATGCTCCTATTAATTGTGTCTGCTTGCATCCCAACCAGGTAAACGGTCTCTTTTCCACTTACCAGACTTACTTTTGATCAAGGAAGTTTTTACAGATGTGCTCTTCCTTGTTAAAAATCTGATGTGTGACCTCATTTTATGGTGGCAGTCATTGCAACAAATGCTCTTGAATATGATAATTTTTTCTGCTCTGTTTATAAAGCTGAGGGCTTCTTGGCTGTGATAGTCAGGTAACTAGTGTCAGCAAGATCTGAGTTTCCAAACTTGTAATTAATTTATTACCTTCTACTCTTTCTGCTGTAGGGTGATAGAGTGCTTTACATATGATGCATCCTCCAGCATCTTAAGCCAAGAAACTGCGGCCTGGTTTACATTAGAAAGTTAGGTTTGTTGGTTAGATGGATGAAAAATCCTCACCCCCTGAGTGTCGTCATACTGACCTAACTCCTTCTGTAGATAGTGCTAAGTTGACAGAAGAATGTTTCCATGCACCTAGCTACCACCTCTCTGTAAGGTGGAGTACCCACACGGATGAGAACCATTCCAGTTGGTGAAGGACAATGATGTCTGCACACAGAAGTAAGATGATTTTGTTGAAGGCCACAAAGCAAGTCAAGGACAGAAACTTAGATTAGAACTTACTAGCCTTGACTTCCAACCCCTCCGCTAACTATGGATGCTGGTGTTGCTACATAGGATGGTCAGAGTCAAAGATGTAGTACTTTTGAGCCAGGTAATGATCCCTGTCTCCACACAGAGCGAATTTGTGTGAGTGCGGTCAATGAGTTACTTTTGTGATTGTTCAGTGCTTTGCTGAGCACTAGATGGCACTACTGGATAAGCACCATACCGTGTGATTGGTATATAAGCAATATTGCCATTTGTTGCTGGAGATCTGCTTCTCGGTGTACTGTGTCTGGTGTCTATTTGTTCATTGTGCAGCTCTCAGGCACTCTGCTCCGTGGCAATGTTCTTCACTCGCTGTGTTGTGAGAGCAAAACGTTCCTCATACAGAAAATAAAAAAGGCACTCTGAACTGTTTCATTTTTTTTCATTCCTAATTGGATTGCTTGATGGAGTCTTCCAAGGACATTTTGGTGGCTGATTTTGAATTGTAATCATATATAAAAATTACATATTTCTGCTGGCAGAGGCTGCAAACTTTTAACTTGCACATTAAACATGTTTGAAACCATAGCTGTTATTGACCTGATATTCCCTTAAATTGTTTCTGCAATAAGAGGAAGAGATATTTGCATGTGGGCTTTTTCTTTAAATTTTGCATTTCACTCTGCTGAGACAATGCAAGTAGACCATTTGATTTCACTACTGTTTTAATAATCCATGTCTCCATATTATCTATAGCTCAGTGCTCCGATGTCTGAGTTGAAAATGTTGTAAGAAAAGTTTTACTTGTTTTGAAAAACAAATCATTGTCATTTTAGGGTGGAAAAAAATCACAAACACGTCTTTGGCCTCCTTATGCCTTTCTATTCCATGTGAAACATAGGGATGTCACTACTGTGTTCTCTCTTTGCTGGTTTTCTGCTTGAGTCTTAGCCTCTTCCCATGTCATTGTTGACAGCTTTCAGTTCTGCTTCTGTTGTGTTTCCATGTTATCCTTGATCTACCTTGTCACCTCTTGCCTTGGTTCTAAGCCAATGCCCGTCTTGCTATGTTGTTCATATCTTTCTCCATGGATCTCCATTTCTGTTTTTATTTTCATGTTCTATCAGTTTCTGTTTCATCCTTCTTCAGAGTTCTTGGCTTGTAATTTTTTCTGCCTGTCTGGTATTGAGGATTTTTCTAAAGCCATGAACCATGAACACTTGGAGTTTAGGTAGAAAAGTCTAAGGAAGTCTTCAAGTTTCAGTGCTGTATAGTAAAGATCAACTTTCCATGATGCTTAAATATTTAAGTTTAGTTTGTAGCACAAGGTTTCAGTTGCTTCAGATGGATTATAGAGTTAAAGGCATGTTTGGTTTTTGTTGTTGTAGCTTTAATGTCTCTCTCTGTTCCCCCCTCTAAGTACTCGCAATGCTGCCAAGGTGGGTGAAATATCAAACCTCTACTGTATCAGCCCCATGAAGTGTTACTGATATCAGGTGTTGATTCTCATGGTTTTACATTTCTCTGTGTTGTTCAGTTCTCTTGTGCATAGGTGTGAAAAGTTTTGGCTTTGTAAAAGCTTAACTTTGCAAGAGCTCAATTTTGGAATAAATCAGTGATTACATTTACCTAATTAATACTGTTTGTATAGTAGCAGTGCTTTGAAAATGGAAATTTTTGTATTAACGTCCATAATTTTTGCATTTTAAAAGGTGGGTAAGCAGAACACTACAGTAATGTAGAAAGGACATTTGTTCAGGAGAAAATCAGAATAAATTAGCACAAAGAGGAGGCAATAACTTATTCATATAGTGTTATTAACCCATATAACTTAGTGCTGCAGGTGGTCATTGGCTCAGGTACTACAGTTTTATTTAAAAAAAAAAATCTAGGCTTACATAATTTAATGACTTATCCTAATATTTGGGACAATTACATCTCATGTTTCGGGGGAAAGCTGATCACTGCAGATATCAGGGAGAAAGTATTGCACTGCATCATTTGTTAATCACAGTATGGGTCATGGTAATCTTTCTCAGAAGCAACAGTTATTGGTCACTGTTGGACACAGAATAGGGGACCAGATTTCCAAGTGATATGATCCAGTATAACACATTCTATAGTGACTTGTGACCCAGAGGAACTCATTTAGGCCTACAATTTGAAAAGTATTCACTAATTTCAAATGCTCCAATTTTCAGTATCTACCTTGACCTCTGGAGCCTGATTTTTCAGCAGTGCTGAAGTGGACTTCAGTTCAAGTTGTAGGTGCTCAATGCTTCTGAAAATCAGGTTCCAGATGTCTGCAGAAAATAAGTGGCCACTTGAAAGGTAGGCCTCATCTTTTCTGCCAGAGTTTCTCATCTCTGAAATGAGGATATTTCTCTAGCTTGCAGCCTGCAGTGAGGCTTAACTGGTGAACCTTTGAACAGAGAGAAAGAGCTATCTAAAGAACTGCCTTATAGCTGAATGGGTGGATGGAATAGGAAAATCTAGACCTCTTAAATGAGAGTGACAGCTCAATTTGGTGCACTTTTTGTCTGGTGTGCGACAGACATTTACCCCGTTGATGTTTCTTAGCATTACGGAGAATGTTTGCTTCTTGCAGGCTGAGCTAATTGTAGGTGATCAGAGTGGTGCCATTCACATCTGGGACCTGAAAACAGACCACAATGAACAACTGATTCCAGAGCCTGAAGTTTCTGTCAATTCAGTTCATATTGACCCAGATGCCAGTTACATGGCAGCTGTCAATAGTTCGGTAAGTACAGCTGGAGAAAGGGAATATGAATTGTCACTGCTGCAGCAGCGTATTAGAAGTTGGCCTGCCTTTGCACGTCGACAGTTTGCGTGTGTGTCTGTGATGTGCAAAGTTCGTGGAGCAGGAGGTGGTGAGTATTTGGGGATAAAGATCCAAAGTGTGGTGCCCAGCTCTTTCCTGATCTGTTACAGCAATAGCGTCTCTTTCTCTTTGTAGGGCAATTGTTATGTCTGGAATTTAACAGGTGGCATTGGAGAGGAGGTGACTCAGCTGATCCCCAAGACCAAAATTCCAGCACACAACCGCTATGCTCTTCAGTGCAAGTTCAGCCCCGATTCCACGTGAGTGACTTGCCAACTTAGTTATTTACTAGTGGCTAAAACAAAAGTGTCCTTTCAAGTCAGGCAGCCGGAGACTGACTGTGCCCCCAGCTGTTGACATAATGTTGGCTCCTTAGCAGCACTGCAGCTGCCCGAGAGAGAAATCAGATCAGGACAGGAGGCAGATCAGATATCAGCTGGACCACTGTCACATATTTCCCTGGTTTTGCTTACTGATTTCAGAAGTGCTGTGGGAAGCATCAGCACTTTTTGTGGTTAAGAACTGGTGCCGCATTTACACTAAAGATCTGATTTACTGACCTCTCTGACAGGGAAGGTCTCCCCGCCCACATTTACCTTGTGGGAAGGAAAGCAGATTGCAAGCAGTCTCTTCTAATACTCAGTGAGGAAACAGACTGTGAAGACTGCAGACCCCGGCATACAGTGCAGCAACTGTTTATTGTCAGTGCAGAATCTGCTTTGTGAGTCATTTAGAAGCATGGCACCAGAGAGTAGATACACATACACATGTATCTCTCCCCTCTTTCTTCCCTAGGCTCTTAGCTACGTGTTCTGCAGACCAGACGTGTAAGATCTGGAGGACTTCAAACTTCTCTCTAATGACAGAGCTGAGCATTAAGAGTAACAACCCAGGAGAAACCTCCCGGGGTTGGATGTGGGACTGTGCCTTTTCTGGGGACTCTCAGTATATTGTCACAGGTAAGACAAGTGTCACTGGCCAGTTATCCCAAAAATTCCTTGGAGGGAGGCAGCCCTGTACAGCATCATGGGATTTGTTGACTTCTGTAGCCAAGGTGCTCCAATTCAAATGTATCTGGTGCAAGAAAAGGGAGGGTCCCTTCCTTCTGTACCCAGCACAGAAAGCCTGTGATGTCAGCGATATCACTCTTCTTCTATACCACGTAGCTGACGTCCCCTCCTCCCCTTACTGTTTTTACAACACACAATTTATTGCAGCTTATTTTGATCAGACATAAGCCTGATACTTGCTCTGGTGTTGGTGGTATCTTGGTCCCAGGGTATGAGAGGCAAGTTGGGTGAGGTAATATTGGATCTACTTCTGCTGGTGAAAGAAGTTTCCAAGCTTATGTAAAGCTCATCTTTAGGCCTGGACCTGAACCTCCTTCAGACCTAGAGAAGAGCTCTGTGTAAGCTTGAAAGCTTCTCTCTGTGCCCCAGGAGAAGCTGGTCCAAGAAGTTGCCTCTTCCACCTTGTCTCTCTAAGATAAGATTAATGGGCATTGTGTTTTTGCCATGTGATAATGAAGTAGCCTGAAACGTATATGGCCATTTTGGTCTTTTCAAAGCATTTCCTGTGAGTATTAAGTTCTGCATGTTACCCTGCAGCGCATATCCCAAAGGATATGCGCAAGACAACAGACACAAATGTGACATTTCATATGGTCAATATCTCTTCACTTCCCCTTTCAGCCTCCTCAGACAACCTGGCCAGGCTTTGGTGTGTGGAGACAGGCGAGATCAAGAGGGAATACAGTGGCCACCAGAAAGCAGTCGTCTGCCTAGCTTTCAACGATAGCGTCTTGGGATGACGTGCGTGCATGGAAAGAAGGGACCTCTGCTCATTTAGTAGTCTTCTCATGACAAGCATCCAACCTAGACTATGTGGAACATATATTTGTAACCATTCCCTCTCTCTAGTAGGAGACAGCTGAATCTTCAACAGAAGCAGAATTCAGCCTGGAATGAGAATAGTCTTCAGCTCTAAGCAGAACAAAACTGAAGTAATGTTAAAGGGAGAGGGGCTCAGGTGGATGGAAATGGGACACAGTGTCTTTCACCTCCAGTTTGCTGGTTCAGATCCAGCTGAGGCAGTTAGCAGCTGGATGCAGTTTTAGGCAGATGGATTTTCAGGGCCTGCGTGAAATAGGCTGATTCGCTCAGTCCAAATCCTGGTGGATGCACAGCCAAACCCACAAATATCCATTATATTTGGCACTAATTGGTCTCCTTGTTCAATTTTAGCAGCAAGGCAAGGGACTGCATAGGCTGAGCAAACTGAATTCCTCTTGCTGCTACAGAGCATCCCTGCAGCTCAGGGCTGAGGAGTGCTGGCCCTGCAGTACCTCTGAGGACAGAGGCCTTCACTCTCCAGGGGTGTAAGTCAACAGCATGACATATCCCATTACTGTTTCAAACTGAAATGGAAGCAGTTGGAGATTGACTCTCTCTGATTTGAGCAAGATATGATGTCACAAGGGCAAACATCATCCAGCAGTTTTTTTTTTTTTACATCATAGCTGGGGCATGGCGGCACTGCCTTGAGTAAGCTCTCCCACTAGTGGGATTGCATACCTATTTTCTCTTTGCTGGGGCAGTGCTACCCCAGCAGGATAGATAGATGGCTCCTCTTAAAGGATCCCTTCCTTCAGACAAGTGGTTTGGAACTTGCAGTGATGTAAGCAGAGCAGGAATAGAGGAGAGAGAATATATAAAGGAGATTCAGGTAGGCACTGCCTGTAAGTTTAATGCACCAAGTATCCTGAGTAATGGACTCTACCTGGGATGCTCCCCCCGCCCTTTTTTTTTGTTAGACTGAAACAGTACATGTAATGTTTCCCTAGAGTGAAAGGAAACTGTCCCCTTTTACTCACCCCAGCACCTTGTGAAGTTCAGCAAGGTAACCAGCACTTCTCACTGGGAACAGACTGTGAAATGAGGTTCAATAGAATGCCCAGCACAGAGGCATTTTATGAACCCCTGGCCATGCAGCTCAGCTGAGCCCCCATACAGCCTCTGCAACATGGACAGTGCAGTGAAAGCCCTGAGACATTCTTGTATGCAGGAGGGAAGAAGCAAGTATCCTCTGGGCAGAAGCTGCAATGAACAGTTTTGAAAGGGGAGCAGAGGAGCAACAACCATTTCCTCATTTTAGAGCCAGTTTATTTAAATCAGTTGTAGAGCCTCAGTGGGGCCTTTAAGACAATCAACTTAACTGATTAAAAAAAATTGTTGAATGCTATTACATGCAGCCACACAGCCAGCTTGTCCCATTGCTATGTGATGTAGTAATTCTATGTGAATGTGTACAGGTCACAGCCCAGGCATATGGTTGTAAATAAAATGTATATATTGACAGAGCTGCAGCTTGCTGTTGGAAACAGTCCTGTTTAATTTGAATCCCCTGGCACTTTCCCAACCTCTCAGATTGCACCAGGAAAGCAGGGGTGGAGCCCCTCTCCCTCAAGTTATCTGAATAACTTAGACATTAACGTATTTAAGTTAGGCTTTTCAGGATTTACATTCAAGTACAAAGAGAAGTGGGGGTGTCAGTCCCCTGGAAGCAGGGCTTAATCAGGAAGGTAATAAAAGCAGACAGACAAGCAAACATTGCTTGGAAAACAGATGTCAATGCATAGGTAAATGAGCCGCTTCTTCACAGGGCCTGCAAAAAAACAGAGATAAGATGCACAGGAGGAACTTGGCCTGTTGCAAATCCTTCAGCTGAAGGAACGCAGCGAGCACTGCTGGAGAATGAAACCTGTGCTAAAGGTCTTCCTAGCTCAGTTGTCAAGTGCTCACTTAAAACCACATGCTCTTCCATGGATCACTTTTGGGAGGATGGGATGGCAAACATGAAACTGCCAAAGCCATTGAGGTGGTGCAGTGGCTCCTGGGGATGATCATTTTTGACTCCACTCCATGTGTGGCATGATCAAGCCGGAGCAGTAAGATGCAGCCTTTCCTCACTCATTCAAAACCAAGCCAGCTTGATGTGGCTGGAACTTGATAATATCTAACTGCACTTCAGTGACTAGTGAAAAATCAGGTATTTGATTTTAGGACAGTACCTTGCCCACATTATGCAGTCAGCACAGCCTGCCCTCTTGTTTAGGCTTAGCAAAGTGGCCAGTAACACACAGTCATGGTGAATGAGCTCAGCACTGGAGGGGTTCCTCTTGTAGGGCAAAGTTAATGCTCATTATGAAACAATGGTGCTGTTTGTATTAGCACAGCCCCATGTCTGTCCGGGGAGGCAGAGACCACTTTGTGCCTCAGGGTTGTCAAGCTAGTAGCCATGCTAGCCTGCACTCATGGCACTTCTCAGTATCTCTTGTCTCCATATGTGACTTGCCTGCCCCGCACCCCGTCTGTTTGCGCAGGTTTTCATCTGAGTCCATGCTCCTCACTTCAGAGGCAATGGCTTCTGCACTTTGAAGGGCTGTTCCACTGACTTACCATCCCCCTTCCTGACCCAGTAGATGGAAGTCTGTTCACACAGGGCTCCAATAGCTTCCCCCACGCTTCCGGCATCTGCTTGTCTCCCTGGCAGGATCCCTAGGAACTCTCTGTAGTACTTGGTTTGATTATTCTGAAGCAGCAGCTGATTGAACTGGAAGGAATATCACAGCATGGCTTACCATAGGAAAGTGCCCAAAGGGACTTCTGCTCCTCACCTGCTCTGCTCCCAGGCTTTGTTCACAGACCCACTAAGGCAATCTATGACCTGGGAGCAAGCACAGGGACCTCCTATGGAATCTCCCGTCTCACAGGCACCTTCTTGCTAGGCAGAACAGGATGATCAATGGATGGATTGCTGGAACCCCTCTGAGAGGTTCAGCAGAGGTTTTGCCAGAAGAGGCTTGCCTTCGTCTCAGTACTTTACCTCAGGGTAGGGACACTT
The DNA here is from genome assembly GCF_033958435.1 of Carettochelys insculpta. Lineage (NCBI taxonomy): Eukaryota > Metazoa > Chordata > Testudines > Carettochelyidae > Carettochelys > Carettochelys insculpta. Next base: position 36,905,661 of record NC_134152.1, read on the forward strand.
GGATGCGGGTGTCCCACACTGAGGCCTGCTTTGGGAAAGAGTCCCTTCAGCACCAACAGCAAATGTGAGAATGTCCCTTTGCTCTTCCATAGCACCTTCCACACAAGTATATGCCAGTGCTCCGTAGACAATAATTGTCTCTCACGCTCTCTGCCTTACAGATGGGAAATTGTGCACACACCGGTATGAATCTCTTCCCTGCCCAGAATACCAGGGTATGACCTTGAGGCTCCACACTGACTGACTAGCAAGAGACAGGACTAAAATCAGGCCTGACAGCTGTTTTCCTGCTTAGCACCAGATGCGCTGCTTCTGGGGCTGTCATTTCTTTAGTTTCATTTAACAGCCCTGTGGAGGCCACAAAGCCAGAACGCAGTTTCTGCTGAAGGGCTGTTTTTCCTGGGTGCATTTTGATATTCTCAGGGGTGTCTCATTCCTCTGTTAGATTATTCTAAATGCTCCTAATTATCCAGTGGGGTGGGGAAAGCCAAGGACAAGTTTGTGTCAAGCAGCCCCCTTTAACAAGGCAGTAAGGAAATCCAGCACGCCCTGGCCCAGAGCTTAGCATCTCTGCACTGATGTTCAAAAAACAGAACCCTCTGTCTTCTTGAAACAGAATCTGTCTTTCCCCTCTATTAAATCAATTAACATTTTGTTCAGAAGGTTGTTATACATCATTACGCAAAATTTATTTCACTGTTGATTTGCTAACAAAACCACCTTTGTGTCTTCTTCCCCAGAATTATTACCACCAGGTAACAGAATCTGCCAAGCCCATACAGTGGGTCTAGGTATTTTTAAAGCCCAGTTATTCACATCCCATGGCACAGCACTGGATTGCCCTTCCATCGCCTGTCTTTTGTTTTGTACAAAAAACAGTAACTCACTATAAACCCAGTCACCCATTTCTTCCCAGCGTCATTTGAACTGTTCTGTCACAATCCAGCCTGGTGCATGGTGGACTTGAGTGGCACCATTCACAGAGGGAAAATATCGCTCTGCTTGCATTTTAGAAGGATAAATTGTACAAAATGAGGAAATGCCAAAAAGTTCCTTTAGCTTCACATGCATCACCTCAGTTCAAGGCATAAAAACATTCACTAGGAAAATTAATCCAGGCAAGAACAGGAATTTAACACAATTCCAGAGAGCTTTTGGGAAGCTGATGTCTGTTTCCTCCCCGCTGCCCAGCCCCAGTGGTTCAGCTACTCCTAATAGATGTCATGTAGCTGCTCACCCTGTGCTCAGACAAATTGAAAGACATCTGCAGATTCTCAAGATCCCAATCGTCCATCTTTCGCAGGTAACATGCATTTTGGTCTGCGGGTTTATAGCAAACATAGCCCTGTGCAAAACAGAACACAGAACAGCATATGCTTAGTTGACACAATATGTATGTGTATGCAGTGCATATCTATAGTTAATACTTAAGAGAAAGTCTTCCCTTTGTCCTGCCTTGCTTTGGAAAGCAGTAGCCTGAGCGGCTGTCTCGCACTGGCATGTGGAAATTATGTGTGAGTAGAGTACATATAGCAATGCTCTCAAACTGTGGTCTGTGGAGCAGCTGGCAGCTGCCTGTAGAAAGCTAGCTAATCAATGTGAGAAAAAAAACTACCATTTGAGCTTTAGGCTACTGGTACTTTTGCATGCAAGTAATTGCTGCAGTTGCCACAGAGATGCTTGTAACCACAGTTGAGAAGGAAGACAAGGTCCCTGTAACTGTGAATGGGCATCTGTGTAAGAGCTGGAGTGAGAATTCAAGAGTTCTGATCCCATGCTCAGACCACTGTCTCCATCTCTAAAGAACATGCTGCAGAGTCCTGTTGCCTGGTCAGCAATATGGGGAAGACTAGGGGATAACATGGAGGTAATTAAAATAACTTTAGACAACTTCTCATCTTGGGCACTGGAACTCGAGCTTCCTGCCAGGTGGAAGTGCGCACTGCGTAGCTTTCCCATGGAGCACAGCAGCAGTCTCCAAAGCCACTTCAGCTCTAGGAGTTGTGTAAAAGCAGCTGATGCACAGGGACAAAGAGGGCGTCTCAGAACTGGTGCTCTAAACAGTGTGTATTATCGTCTCAACTGCCTGTATGAAAGGCAAACCTGTGCTTCCCTATGGCTCCTGAAAAGGACAGCTGGAAAAACCAACCGAACATCATCACCCCGTCATCCGCACTTACCTCCCGAACCAATGGTCAGACACATTTTAGTTTAAACTCTTTCCTGAGACATTTACTCTTTTAATTGCAAAGTCACCCATTTCACCCGAAGTGATGGCAACACCAAGTCAAGCCCTCCTGCTCTGCAGCACTCACATTCTTGCTGTCGAACAAGACCATCGTTGTGTGGTTACTTGGCAAAGTTACATGATAAGTAACCGTATTCCTGGACTTGTCAACAAAGGCAGAGTGATTCGTCTGGGAGCCCGGGTGATTCTGAAACGTTAGCCGCACAATCTGCAAAACAGGCTGAGCACACACACAATGAGACCAGTGGCTGCGCTCCCAGCACCAAGGAGTGACTGGTTAGGATTCCTGCTACGGAGCCTGTAAGAGAAGCAGCCAGCCCAAGGGAGGTACATTCTCCTCTCTAGTTGTTTTCAACTGTTTGCTGGAAGGAACATGCACGTACTTCTCGCTTATTCAGAAAATAACCTTCCTTTGCTTCCACACATTCTTAGTCTGAGATGTTTAACAATGAACAGAGGCAAGCAAGACTGTCAGAGCAACAGGCAAGCAGATCCCAGAGATGAGGGCTTCCATCACCAGCCATTCAAACTCAGGGTGTCTGAGCATGAGAGCATGAAGTGGGCAAGAGGTGCTCTCAGCTGGGGGTCGCAGTCATGGGGCCAGTGGGCAAGTTCTGAGCAGCAGCATAACACAGGCCAGGCTTGCTCCAGGACAGCCAGCACACGGGATGGTTACACCAGGGTTGCCTCTTACACCCAAGCAAATATTCACACTAGTGAAGGGCAGTGCTGGATTCCTGCATGGCTCCCAAGGAGCAACATCAAATGGAGGGAGCTGCATGGAGGTGCTGAAAAATAGCTCACTTCCCCCACCACCAGCACTGCTTGCTATGGGGGTGCACAGATTGTGGTTCTCCTAGTGGCAGGAGGTTGTAATCAATCCCACATGTATCCTGTTTGCTTAGAAGAGAGAAGGGCAGCTATTGCATTTATTTCAAATGGGAGATTGAGATTCCTTTGATTTAACCATCCTGCACAGATGAGTTCTCCCCAAGATGTAAATATTACACCAGGCTGCCTGCACCACTCCTGGAAATGGACCCCCACTTGGACATGACTGTGGTACCACAGCTGCTGTAATGTATTTATTAAGGACTGCTATGGCAGGTTACCTTAAAAGTGACAATGAGACAGATTAATCCCTGATCTCAGCTCAGTGACTGCAGTAGAATTACACCAGGGGAACAGGCAGAGTAGACAAGTGCCCTTGGGACGAGGACATGCTCCATTCTCCATAGTCCCGTCCTCTGCTTCTAGAGACACAGGGGCCATGGCACAGCACCCTTTTTCCCTGGCAGGAGTAACGCTCTCCACTTAGGGCAGCAGGAACTCCTTATTACTTAAGCCCAGTAGCAGGGGTGCATCTGTTTGAGGGTGTGGGGTTACTGCACTCTTCTTCTGTCACACAAGGAAACCTTAACTGCAGAGGCCTCCAGACAAGAGGGTCATGGAGTTAACACATCCCTGAGCTGAGTGGGGCAGTTCAAGCTCTCAGGAAAGTCACACATCCACGACTTACATCAGTCACACTTGGATCAGGTTTTCAAATTCTTGCTAGAGCCATTAAAACTCAACATATACTTAAAAAAGAAGAAAGAAAACCAATTCAGATGTAGTCCTATAACTCCAAAAGATGGGCTCTCAGCACATTGCCTACAGTGCTGGTTCCTTGACCCGGCCTTGCCCAGCAATGAATTGGCCATACTTGTTTGATTTGATTTCTTATCTAAGAGCAAAACAAATAAATCAATATTTTTCATTTTACCTTTGACCGTTTGCCAGATTTGCAAAAAGAAAGAAAAAATATTCACCACAATCCTGACTGACTGTGACAATGGAAAGTGAAGTTGATGTTGCTGAGAGGCGGTATTTATTATGAGAGAAAAATTCCAAGAATGGTTAAGAAAAGTTGAAGGTCTGCTCTCAGGAAAGCGAAAGGCATCCCTTGGATAAAATTCTGACCTGTTTATCCCTACTGACTCCAAGTGTAATTGAGTGCAGAAGCTGACATGAGCCCAAGCAACTGGCAAAAATGCCCACATGTTTATTTATAAGTAACTGTACATTCGTAGTATTTGGTCTCTTGTAAAAAGCAGGAGCAAAAAAATTGTAGGTTTCCTCTCCTGTCAGATCTATTCTGAGATATTTCTAAAGGAAACTAAACTAGGTGCACGAGCCATAGTGAATTAATTCCTTACCTTGGTAGTCCTATGGGCAAAGCTGAGAATTACCACAACACTGATGCCGACAACAGCAGAAAACAAGATTACAGACAAGATAACCCAAAATATCTTGGAAGAAGTTTTGGATTCTGCCAGAGGTCTTCTCTCCTATGAGCCAAGACACGGATGGATAAATAAAGCAAAAGGAGTTAAACATCCTCACGTACTTTATTTATTGAAGTTGCAGAAGTGAATTAGTGCTCATGAAAAGTACTTAATGGGCAGCTCTGTGGATTAATGGCAAAAGTGTTAGGGCTTGTCTAAATGGGGAAACTGGCCAGCAGAACTTCCAAAGCAGGATAATACTGGAGCAGAGTCACTTTTACTCCAGAATAGCATGTGTCTACATGGACCATTACCAGCATAACCCATGGTAGTTCTGTCAGCAGTTTTGCCATGTAGGTAAGAAGCCTTAAAATGTTTGTACAGTTACTTGAACCTTCCATGCTTCCTGAGCAGAAAGGCTGCTACCTTACTCTTCATCATGGGGAAGAGCTAGAAGAAAGTCATTTTACTATTAAATTCCATTGTTTTGAAATATATATATATATATATATATATATATATTTAAATTTCCCTGTCTATTAGAGCAATGGTCCCTTGCCCCTCTTCTACAAAAGGTTTTAAGTAAAACAAAGTCAGATAGGTATTTCTAATGTTTTCATAGTATGTTTTGATAAACAGAGCATTTTCACTACTGCTTGAAAAAGACTGTCTCACTTTTATGCTTGTTTGAAATACTTTTTGTAGTAATTCAACAACAGATTGTAAACGATGCTCATTATGCCAAGAAAATACAATAGCAAAATGCAGATTTTTTTTTAAGAAAAATAACCTACTTAAGCTTCGAAGCACAGTGATGATACAATTTCAGGTGAGTAGATGTGTTAGAATCAAACAGTAAATGATTTTTTAAAAGTTTATCAAGTTGGTAGAATTATTTTAAACACATACTATATTAACCTTTACAGATGATCTACTGTATATGCTAGAAAAATTCATTAAATGTTAAATCACCCACATGCTATAACAGAAAAAATATTTACATTCAAAAGCCTGTTTGAATACAAATTTGCATGATAGTTACTGGTATGAAACTTTGAAGTGCAAGTGGAATTCCCCTGGATTATAGGTGCAGATTTACATAGACACCTGGACAAGGGAACCTTCATATAAAGAAGGTCTAATGAAGTCCTGCACATCTGAGCTCCTCCCTCAGTGGATAGTACCTGCAATATGCATGTTATGCTGGATTGCTATCACTGCCCTTTGATTTCACTGCATGCACGTCTCTGGATCCTAGTTCATTTTATGTGTGTTCCATACTCTGTACATAGTGGCATCTGCAACAAATCAGCAGACGATATAATTCCAACAAGTTTACAGGAACTAAGATTTCAGTCCAACTAGTTGGGTCAGTGATAGGCACATTGGAAATGCTGAGCACTCATAAATCTGATATCAATCTAGGTGAGCTGTCGATGCCCAGCACCTTGGAAAGCTTGGTAACATCCATCCCAACAATCTGCGAACACACAGAACTAAAGACTCTGCAGAGGCAAATGGTATTGAGGTCCTTGGTCTGGATAATGCCAGCTGTAGCTTGACCGAAGGGATACTTACTGCAGAGGTGGGATTGCCAGCACTGCTCTTTTCCTCCTCCATCCTCCCACTCTAGATGCAGCCCTTGCTCCTGCAGCTCTGTCTCCTGACAACATACAGGATGTGCATGATCAGAATCCTCTGAACATAGCTGGATGTGTCCATCACAGCCAAATAAAATCCCTATCACAGCCTCACGGCTCAGAGAAACACACCTGGGAAGCTGAAACTTTAGATCCAGTAAATGAGGGCAAAAACAGATACTGTGGAGAGATACTGTCATTGGCCTAAAGATGTTCTTCCTGCCTCCCCTTGCGAGTCAGCCAAAGGTACTCGGTTGGAGCACAATCACTGGCTTTGTACAGAGCCTTCTGTGTTATCCAGCCACACTTATGGCAGCTGCCAAGTCTTATTTATTAAGACAAAATGAACAGAGAAGAGCAGCCATTTGCCCTTGTCATCTAATTACTTTTACATTTCAAAGTGAAGGTAACGCTGGTCAGATTGCTCTGCGAGGCTGAAGTCAAACCCTATCTCTAGGACTGATCAGAGTGAATTGATTTAAATAAAAGTTACTTTAATAATGATTTATATCAGCAAGCAGAAAACCTTGATTTAAAAAAAATCAATTTTAATCACATTTGGCTTTTGTACTTTTTAGTTTTTGTCCAAGGAAAGGTTCTCATTGATTATTACTCTTTAAAACAAGTTGCTTGCATCTAAATACAGCATTTGCACTGAACTAGTGCTTCTTTTGGCTAGCCAGTGAGAGGAAATGTATCCATCCACATTTATTTTAATATATACCTAAAAGCAATGCTTTCGTGTTTATAAAAAAAAAAAAAAAAAAAGAGGAGCTGGTACTCCGCTGGCTCCCTGTTCCCTCCCCTTCGGGCAATCCCACGTCTGGGGCCGCCAAGGTACTGGTACCCGGTATAGGCACAAAAAAATCATCACACCCCCCCCTGCCTAAAGGTACATTTATGTAGATTCAGTAATTTCTTTCTAGTGATTTACATGAATATTCAAATTTAATGTGAAATGGACAAAATAGCAATTCTAAAGAAGTTACCTTAAATGTGTTGCATAAATAAATGTTTTAATAAACATTTTTTCTTAATACTTCAGTTTTAAATACAATGTAATTAGTTAATTGAAAAATCATTTCTGGTCACGTCCTTGAAGATTTTAGATCTATTAACTCTCCTTCTGTCACAACTATTGTTTTTTCAAACATTAGAAGAGGAAAAACAAGTTTTCCAGTGCCAGTGGGTTCCTAACTTTGTGTGAACTAGTCAAACCGAATTAGTTGAATACATTGAAATGAGTAGTAGAACCCTGCAAATCCACAAATTGCCACAGGTATCTGCATCTGTGGATGCCAGAATCTGTGGCTCATTTTTGCAGATGTGGATGCACAGGGCTCTGTGAATAAAATATTCTCATGGCAACTGCAGAATTATGGTTATCATAAGCTAATTTACCACTTCAACATATTCTTCTTCCAGGTGCATAACCAATGACTTCTAACTGTTCAGAGATCTGACTCTTATTTGGCAGCAAATAGGTACATCTAAATGTTTTTGTATTTAATGTAAATGGTTTTCACAGACTAAGTACTTTAGGTCTTAACATGGTTTAATTTAGAATTACTTTAAAAATAATTAAAAGTAAATACTTTTAAAATACATTAATTTTTACTTACACTAATTTTTACTCACTCAGACTGATACAGGACACTACATGGAAGGACAAATTTGCCCCAGACTCCACCTACATATCTCAGCCACTTTAATGGCTCAGTCCAGTTCCCAAAGAAGAGGTTTCTGCATTGCAAAGATACCACCACCAGTTATAAACACTAGCAGGTAAAGACAGGATCTGCATGTTATAGTTCTTAAGTAAAGAGCTTTTCCTAGTGGATCAGTTTTATAGGTTGACTGATACCCAAAGACTACACAAGGTATTCAATTAGCTAGATCTCAGAAATGGGGTCACATCAAACCCAACCTCTTATAATAAATGCTATCAGGCTTCTTCATGGCCTAACAGATGGCCCTCTTTAAAGCAGATCTTAAACAACTAAGGCTTTTGTAAGTCATATAACTATCAATTTCCCCAGAGGTGATCTAGAAGAGCAATGCAACAGTTTCTTTGTACTCCTAACACCGTGAGCATGTTGTTTTGATCAAACTTCATAAACTTATGGTAAGGCTAAGCTTTACTGCAGGAGCAAGCCCAAAAGGGTTGGTCATTGGTTTTTCCATACATTTTGAAGCACCTGCCCTGGTTCCCCACATTATCTCTCAATATTCAATTGTGCAGAGAACCAAAGAGGGTTCCATACGTTATTGTCTAGGACTTACAGGTTTATATCAGAAAGGAAAAAAAGGAAGGGAATCATCAGTGGTGAAAACTGTAGTTCTCATTCTGTTATGTCTGAATGACTTAAAAATTCAGAAGACAAAAAGCAGTCATGTAGCATTTTAAAGACAAACAAAAAATTATGTGATGAGCTTTCATCTAATAAATTTGTTTGTCTTTGAAGTGCTACATGACTTTTTTTTGTTTGTTTTGTGAAGATACAGACTAACATGGCTACCTCTCTGACTACTGAAAATTCAGGGAAGTCAGTGACATTAATGTATTAGAAACCAAATTATACAGCCGTAATGGACACATAAGAAGGCACGCCTATTTTCTACTAAGCCTAGAGGGTTACCTTGCCACTCTTCTCATTCCTTTCAACTCTTAAAAGCAGTAAGGAGGAAACAACTCATCAATACATGCCAGCATTGCGAAAAACTGTAGCACATGTTCTTTAAGGAAGTAGCTTGGGCTCTGATGGTGAAAGCGTAAGCACTGATGCAATTTAGTTACATTGGTTCGTTGTGCAAGTGTAACTGCTGACCAACATTTTGACAGCCCAGCACTGCCTTCACACACCCACTTTACCCTTCTTTCATACAAGATTATACCACATATATTCTCTCAGAGACAGAAGAGTGAAATCTTTCACTAATATATCTAAACAAAAAGGGGCAGGAACCTACTTAGCTATGCTGAGTAAGATATTTTGTTTGAAAAAGCGATGTGGAAGCCTATGATGTAGATGGTATCTTCACAACCTACTCACTGCTGGATCTAGGTATTGAAAATGGAGACTAAGTGAAGACTACTGCTAAAAATTATATTTAGCAATAACAGCATTTGTATTTCACCCCTGTAGATGGAATACTTCATTGTGTTGTCACAGACCACATAAACAATAAGAGAAGCTAGAGGAAAAACAGGTTTGTAAGTTTAATGAAAATTAAAGTATAGGATTGACAACTTCAACACAATTTATATGGAGACTCCTGAAGCATAATGAATGCTTTTACCAATACAGTTCCACAATACTTAGGGGAAAAACACAGTGAAGAGAGGAAACAGCGTCATTGTATACGGTGTAGTTCTCAGGGATCATGTGCAGCTGTGATGTGGTCTAGTAACACACTGATATTTACTTCTTTACTTATCAAGTTCTATAGCAGTTCAGGAAAATAAGTCTAGAAAATAAATCAAAGAACATTGTCTGAAGTCTGCCTTAACAGTAATAAACCCACTATGTCCATTTCTACATTTACTAGCGTCAAGAACAAATTCTACATGACGCATATGTATTTCAGCTAGATTCCTTCTGAGGCTTACAAAGGAGACATAATTCAAGGAAACAAGATATAACTTATGCCTCTTACACACTTCCAGAGTTACAGATGAATGAATGTGAATGCTGACACCCATTTATAGCTAACTTTTTGTAAGAACATTTTCAGCTCATACACTAGAATACTGAAAGATATTATAAACTGCACAATTATTGCTGTATGAACACAACGATACGTGTACACGTTTTAAGTGTTTAAGTACAAGGAAATTACACTGATATATGCTGCCAGACTTATTCAAACTGAACAATGAGACGTAAATTAAAACATGGACTCTCCTTCAATTGCCAAAAGAACTTTTGTGAAATAACAAGAATACTCAATTTGTATATATGATTATGAGTTACTTTTTAAAATATAAAAGCTTAATATATTCACTGTGACTGTTAGTGCAGCAAGAACAAAAGCTATTTGTGAGGCCTATTTTGAAGTTGCGAAGCAAAATAACCTGAGCATTCATTCTTACCTAGGCAAGCAGCTGGTGTCAGGCCCTCACACCAGCTCTGCAAGGAAGGTATTAAAATCAGAAATTGAAAGGAAGCACCATGCAGTTCCAGTACTTAAGGTAAATCTTTCTCCTGGGTGGAATAACGGTTATGTACCACACCAGTTCCTCAAAAGAGCAAATTTAGAGTTTGGAGCTGAAGCACAGGCAAAATCTGCTTTGGTATTGAAAGACTAGGGAATACTAAGGATGATCAGAACTCAATTTTTAAAAAGTATGTTGATATAATTCTTTCTTGCAAATGATATTAACATAGGACAGTTCCATATAATTACATCTACTGCAATATCTTACTAATATGCAAGTCCCTTTAAAAAATTAACCATTTAATAAAGAGTGAAGCACATTTCTTATATCCTTCCTTTGGGAAAGGAGATAATACATTGAGAATTTATGTTTAACATATACTTTAAATACATTTCTAATATATATTTAGTGTGAGGGTAATTACTTTATATATCACATATACTTTACATAGACATCCAATATTTAGACAAATACAACATACAGAATATACCATTAATATGCTTTGCATGTAAAATCAGTTTAGTTTGTATCACAACTGTAATTTATATAACCAAATACAGAACAGATATCTGAACGGCTTTTCCTTGAAGTTACACCTGCAATAAGCTGCATGTGTATAACAGGACATGAATAAGCACCAAGAACCCAGTATGGGACCAAATTCTAACTGAACCAGCCTGTGAAAACATAGAAGATAGCCATTTGACAGCTATATACTCAAAAAGTTAATTCCCTGAATAAGCTATAACTTGTCCATCAAAATATACCGCAAGATTAGTTGTTTTAATAAAAAAAAAAAAAAATCTATTCCATTTTCCTTAATCCAGTCCACCAAAACAATACCCTGACAATCAATATTGCAAACATTTGGATGTACTTCTTGGCTTAAAAAAAAACCCTACACACAGAAGACTGGGTAACAGCATAATGCCCTCATTTCAAAGTGCAATTTAAAAAACAAGATTTGTAAACAAAATTACAATAGGACTCAAATTGAAGATTAAAAGCTAACAGTTTTCAATTGCATGTGGTGTCATCACACTGTGTGTTAAAGTAATCAGAGGTGATATTAACTGCTTGCTGCCCTTCTCTAACATGGGTACCCTTTCAGGAGTTAGAGGTTTTTGCTATTTTAATCCTGAAGTGCAGGAAGAAGGTCAGCTATGCTATCAACATAGTAATCAGGAACCAGGCTTTTCCTGGAAGAGCAGTCACTGTCCTGGTGACCTTTTACTTCTTCCAAAGTGGTGACTCCAGTGAGAGTCAAGAGGGTGGTGAGGCCACAGTTATTGCCCATGAGGATGTCTGTGTCCAGTCGATCTCCCACCATGATCGTACGGGCAGGATCGATTTCGAATTCACTTGCCACACAGTCGAAAATGTATCGGCTGGGCTTGCCTATGATGAATGCCTCACGTTCTGCAGCCATCTCCACTGCTTTCACAAGACAGCCAGTCCCTGAGGGGAGGAAAAGAAGAGCTGTGAAATATAGGACAGAACTTGTGCAACCCTGATGAGTCAGTGCTGCATTGCATGGCATTTCAGAAGCATGACACCTCAGTATTAAAGACCTAATGATGGACAAGAGGCAGCTTGCCTGGTGCAAATTAAGGCAGAGTAGGGAAGTCCAACCCTTACGCATAATTTGTAAAATATTTTACTCTGCAAAAACAGTGCGGATGAGCTACCCTGCAAGAGAAGACGTGCAGAATGATTACTGACACACAGACCTCACTGCTGTGCCTCCATTCCACCAGACTCCCCAGTCAGCTGCAAAGGGGTGGTGCATATTGCAAGAGAAGAGGGTAAAGGTTTTTCTAGAAAATCCAGTTCTATGACTGAAATAGGATCCACAGGTCAGCCAGAGTCAAACCCCTCAAGCTTCTCACTTTCCAGAGTAATCCAGATTTAGAGTGCCTCATTTGTTCTAACTGGAATTGAAAAGATTCCACTTGCGTATTCAACCACAGAGATCAAGCTATTGGGGAGGACCACTGGGCCCCCCATAAAGACTCAGGCTCCACTGAGGAGCAGGTAGCTCTGAACCATGAAACAGTGGGGTCCCCAGCCTTCCAACATTAGAGCGATAGTTTCTAAACAGCTATAGTCAGTGGACTATATACAAGACACCTGCCCCTCAACACCTGCAGTGGCACTGAGAGCCTCCCACACAAGTAGCATAGATGTCCCCAGACACCCTCTAATAAAATACAGGAAACTCGACTGAAGCAGAGTCATAAAAACTGTAGGTAAGGCCATCACACTAACATCTCTTGCAACAACCAACAACAAAAAGATCAAGGAACTAAATAAGCTAATAAAGGAAATATGGCTTGTGACAGCACTTTTCACTCACAATAACTTGGAGCAAGCAGAAGCGGAAGGCAGCAGATAGCAGGGCTAAAGGAGAGTTGGAATAGCAACCACAATGTGTTCTCCAGTGCTAGAACATGGAGAACTCCTGAATGGCCCTTTCTTCACTCCGACACTGGAGTGCAGAGGCTGGCAGGGATGTGCCATGTAGTTGTGCAGCAGATGTGACCATTGGCACATGACCTGGTCAAATGGGTTACAGATATGGCACAGAAATGCAAGAGATGGGACATCAGGCATCACCACACTGCCTACCTAAGGAGGCTGCCGACAGTCATGAAGCTGTGACCCAAAGTAACAGTGCATCACCTACCCAGTGGAGCTGGAGACAGGGCACAGCACCGCATGACCCTGGGTACCAGCACATGACCGAGCCAAGGGACTGGCAAAAAGGGCATGGAGTGGTGGAATAAGTTTGACCCTGCGTGCCAGCTTGTCAGGCCAGACTGGCTGCCGGACATATCACGGATGGTTTTTCAAGCGCCAGCCACCCCTTGTGCAACGCTGATACCGCCGCTGTCTCGCAAAGAGCAGTCTAGAGCAAGAAGCAATCGCGCCCGCCCCATTCGCACGTGGAGCGAGGCAGGAAGGACGACCCTTCGGCGCCCCGGGACCCCGAGCACGCGCCGCTCCCGCCCCGCCCGCAGCCACTCACCGGGGATGGCGGCGCCGCCCTCCAGCGGCAGGCGGTGGTCGCGGTTGGTGCCCACCAGCAAGCAGTGGGGGCCGCCCCGCTGCAGGTAGCGCAGCGCCTGGCACAGCTTGGCGTAGCAGAAGTGCTCGTCGAAGCCCACCAGCACGGCGCGCACGGCCGGCTCCAGCGGCGCGCGGGCCCAGTCGGCGGGGCCGGGCCCAGGCAAGGCGGCGGGGCCGGGCCCCAGGTGCGGCACGCCGACGGCCCGCAGCTCGGCGCTGAGGGCGGGGCTGCCCAGCACGTAGGCGGCGGCGCCGGGCGGCAGGGCCTGGCGGAGGTAGCGGGCGGCGCAGTAGGCCGAGCCGAAGACCTGGCGCGGCTCGGCCGGCGGGAAGCCCAGGCGCTGCAGCTTCTCGGCGTAGGCGTCCCGCGTGCGGCTGCTGTTGTTGGTCACGTAGCAGAGGCGCTTGCCGCGGGCCTGCAGGCGGCTCAGCAGGGCCGGCGCGCCCGCCACCGCCGCGTCGCCCCGCCACAGCACCCCATCGCAGTCGAACAGCAGCGTGTCCGCCGCGCCCAGCACCTCGCGGGCCGCGGCCGGCTCCAGCCGTTGGCAGCGCCGCTCCGCGCCCTGCGCCATGGTCTCACGGTGACCCTCCTCACCTCAGCCGGCGGCCGGCAACCCGGCGCGCGCGCTGTAGGTAGGCGCCGCCCACGCTGCTGCCCATTGGGCGGATTGGCCAGGGAGCCCCGCCCACACCGTTGCTCGTTGGAGGAACGGGAGTGGCGTCCCGCCCACTCCCTACCCTAGAAGGTGACAGGTCACGTCGCGGGCGCCCCATCCGGCTTTCAACTCCGCCCCTACCTGTCAGCGGGCAATTGCACTTGGAGCCTCTTTAGCCCATTGGTTTAAGTCTGGTCTGGTGTCCCGCCCCCTCGCGGCTTGCGGCGGTAACTGGTCAGCTGAGGGGGAGGTCAGGGCATCTCGCAGACGTTGGGGGAGTGGTGTATCCGCGCGCAGCTCCTGCGTCGCACCTCCCCGAGGCATGCGGCCCGTTGTTATGACGACACGGCCGTAAAGCCGCCATCTTGGTGGTGCGGCGCGTTGCGACATGGAGGCCGCGATGGCAACGAGCGCAGGGCCGGCGGGGCTTACGGCAGCCGCGGCCGGGGAGCAGGAGGGAGCGGCGGCTGCAGCTTCCAGCCCGGCCCAGCCGCCCGCCGGCCCCGCCGCCTTTCTCAGCCTCCCGGCGCCCTTCAGCGACGAAGGTAACGGGCCTAGGGCGGGCGCTTTCGCCGCCGGCCCCCGAGGGGAGAGCGGCCTCCTGAGGGGAGCAGTGGGGGGCTCACACCACACTCCGTGTCGCGCGCGGGCTCGTTCAGCGCCGCGCCCGCAGCCCTCCCGCCCCCCGCCCTACTCGCCGCCTGTCGGCCCGCAGCGCTCCCAGCACTGGTGCTAACGAATCTCTAACGAGTGGAAATCCAGTTGAGACCTCCCTGGGGCGGGGAGAATGAATGGTCTGACCTCTGCCTGCTGAGAGTGCCCTACACCTTCCTCTGAAGGGTCTGATGCTGGCCCCAGTTGGGGACGGGGTACTGAAGTACAGGTTGTACCTCCCTCATCTGGCACCCGCGGGACCTGAGTGGTTCCAGAGGGGATTTGCCAGGTGAGGGGAGGTCAGGCTGGCTGGCAGGGGGAGGACACTCGTGCAGGGCTACCCCCCAGGGCTGCTGGGCTTCCCTTGTGCGGCAGGGTTTCCTGCAGCTGGGGCTGTTGCAGGGGCTCTGCACCCCAGCTGGCTCTTAGCCCTGGTTATGGCCGTATCCCCAGGGCTGTGGAGCTGCCGGTGGGGCTCTGTGCACTATCTGGGCTCCCAGCTGTGGGGCTGCTGGGGTTCTCCTGGCCAGGCAGACGTCTCCACAGCAGGGGGCTGCCAGCAGGACTCTACACCCAGCTGGCATCTCACCTCAGGACTGCTGGTTCCTGTGGCTGCTCTCTGGTTCATCGATATCCATTATCCTGCCGGACCAGAGAGTGCCAGATGAGGGAGTTTCAACCTGTAGATGGATCTTAGGTCTGATCAGTACAACCATTGTCATGCTCTTACAAAGCAGCTGTCTAGACATTGTAAGTATCCTTTCAAAGTAAGGATGTTAAAATGGATAACTGGTTAAACATTAGCAGTTAACCATTTAGCTTAGGGCCTGCCGCTTGCTGTAACCATGGGGACAGCCCCTCCATGACTGAGGCTTCTCCAGCATGGCCGCTGGCGTTTACAGGCAAGCACTGGTTAACAAGTAAGCCTCATGCTTAGGTTAGTGGTTATCAGGTGACTGTTTAACACCCTATTTCAAGGGCTGTGTCTTTGGTTTTATTCAATGTTAAGGCTTTCTATCCCTTTCCAAATTTCTTAGGCAGCTAGGAAGGTTAATGTTGGCTGTAATTGGAAATGCAGTAAGGCAGCTTTTAAAATTTTTCACTCTCTTTTGGAATGAGTAATCCCACTTTTGGGGGTAGGGGGTCACAAGTAGCACCTCACTAGATTTCTTTTTAATATAATCTGCTCTGTTGTCTGGTTTGGTAAATGTTCTTGATCTTTTTGCAATGCTGCACAAAGTATTAATGTAACTTGACTTCAAAAACTTGGAGCCCCTTATCTCATTGTGCGACCTGTCCAGTTCATATCCCTGTGATGTATAAATGCCACAGTGTTGACCCTTAAGCAGATGAAGAGCACAACCCTCTGCAAAAGAAAATACTATTGTAGGAGAAAAAATTTTCCTAATGGGATGGAAATAGTCCTAATTTTTATCCACACTAATTCCAGCATATTCTCTCCATTTTATAGGAGATTTAGCAGATTAGGTGGCAAAAAGTTGTTGTCACAAAGTCTTAAACACATGCATGTTTACATTCAGATCTAATAATTTCTTATTTTAAATTGCAGATGAAGATGATGTTCACAAGTGTGGCCGTTGCCACTCTGAGTTCACCTCTCTGGAAGACTTTGTACAGCACAAATTACAAAAGATCTGTCAACGAACTCAAGAAGTCATTACTGCCACATCGACAAGTCTTCTTAGCCAAGATGTACAAAAGGTGACAGCAGGCGTTCCCTCAAGCAGTAGCTCAAAATAGTTAGAACAATAATTTAATATAAATGAACATGATACACTTTTAACTTTTCCTACTAAAACATTATCTGTTACAGCAGGTTGTTCCTTCTGTTGAGGAGTCCATAACTGTTGCTCATATAGTTGTTGAAGCATCTTCAATAGCTGAAGAAATCGGTAATGCATCTTCTATAGTAGGTAAGTTGCAAGGTCTTTATGGAACTGATTGCAGCTTTTAGGGAGTTCTAACTTCCATACCAGAAAGTATATATATTAATGTGTACATTTCTCAAGAAAACTTTGTGCACATAAGTTCACATAAATGGCCTTGATTGTTTTAAAAATAACTTGGATCATCTTGAGTGAAATTCTAAAATGGAGACAAATATTGTAACTGAGTAAACTTGTGTAAGTAAGTTCTTGTGTGGAGGTGATAACTCTGCAACTAAAGGTGGTTTCTCAAGATAATTTAGTTCAAATGAAGTTACATTAAATTGCAAATAATAATAATTAGTAAAGGAAATATTTTGGTTTTTGAAATAAAGACTGTTTTTGAAACCTTACTTCTCTTATGAATTTCTGCATGTATTCATTTTGTAAATTAGTACTTTTTCTATTGGAGCTGTACCCAGTTTCAAAGTTTTCAAATAAGCTCTTGTCAGTTCTCCATTGTTCCTTTATTACTGTATCTTTGCCTAATGTGGTTTGGCAGGAGTACCTTTCCCCCCCCCCCCCCTTGTCTACAGTGCAAGTTGAAGTCACACTGCATTTGCCTATTATCGGTAGAAAATAAATGCATACTGTGGGCAAAGAGACCAGATTACCTTGTTGCAGGTCCCTTCCAATTCAAATGATGGTGGTATTTACTTTAAAGGTCATATTAGATGACATCCCCGTCATAGTTTTAGATTAAAGAAGGCCTTGTCGATGAGTCTAGTCTGTGAAACAATGTGTTAAATTGTCGTATAGGGGCCTGTGTGTTGCTCCTGCGCAGTGGGGCTTGTAAAACTAAGGAGTCAGCATGCTAATTTCTACAGTTATTGTGGTGGGTTGACATCCTGCAAGGCACCTTTACAGGAAGCACTTTGAATATATTTAGTATGTATTTCATTTAGATTTAAAACTCCAAAGAACATGACTCTTGCGAGAAGGAAGAGAGGTTGATTCCAAAGAACTCCAAAAAGAGTGCCGTAAATCAGTCAGTATTGACTTTGGCATATACCATTCATGTTTAGTTACTGGCTTCTCTTTTCTTTCTATTATTTGATATGCTAAAAGATTAACTCTATCCAGTCACGTGAACCTGTGTTGTGTAAAGAGCGTAGCTGTCTTCATATAATTTTCCCAGGTAGTGGGCACATCAAAGAAGTCATTGTCACAGGAGAACATGTTTTTGAAAGCCCAAATGGCCAGATTGATGGTGAGATCAATGAAGGGCAGGGCAGCCCCAATGATGTGGAACAAGATGGCTCCACAGAGCTGATCAAGGTTAAGCTGCTGGTTAATAAGGAAGGTCGGTATGTGTGTGAGTTATGCCACAAGACATTTAAAACGGTAAGTTATGGAGCTGATAACTGCAGTCTACTTTTGTAATGTTCATATGCAAACTTGATGGAAAACTCCTTTCCTAATACAAAATCTTATTTGGAGATTGACCTTATTTCAGAACTAGTGCCAGTTGGTCACATTGGTTCTTCATATAAAGCTTTAATTACTACCTACAAAGGAATTGCTACACTAGATCTTACCAAGAGACCATTATCTTTATTTGGTGTCCTGTCTTTGAAAGTGGCCAGTAAAGAAAGTGTAAAACCTCTATGATGGACAGTCATTGTACAATTAGCAGATGAAGCTTCTGCTTAAGTGCAGTAGTTGGCTTAAGTCCTGAAGCATGAAAGTTTATGTAACTTACATAGATTTGCATTAGGTTGTATTCCAACGTGTTGATTATCTTGCAAATTTAATGATACAAACACTTGTTTAATCCTGGTAATGGTTAGAATTTTTTTTTCTCTCAACTTTCTAGCAGTTCTACAGTTAAATTTTTGATTAATAGTATGAGTGTTCTTTGAATGTTTTTAATTTGTTGAAAGCTAAACAATAAAGGAGCATTTCTACAAATTCATATAAATCAGTTTGGCTACATCTATACTCACACCACACTTTGAAATTGCCATGCAAATAGCCATTTTGAAGACTAATGATGAGGCGCTGAAATGCATATTCAGTGCCTCATTAGCATGCTGCCAACTGCAGCTCTTTGAAATTGCCGCTTTTCACTGCCACGCGGCTTGTCCAGACACGCCAACTTTGAAATCCCCTTATTCTTATCAGCAGTAATTAGTAATCTTCAAAATGGCTATTGGCATGGCCATTTTGAAGTTTGGTGCTAGTGTAGACATGGCCTTCTTGTTTTCTAGGCCAGCATTCTTAAAGCTCACATGATCACTCACAGTAGCAGGAAGGATTATGAATGTAAACTATGTGGAACATCCTTTAGGACAAAAGGGTCTCTCATTCGGCACCATCGACGTCACACAGGTAAGATTCTGTTAGTTTCAGTAGAGTGGTTCCTACAGCTGGAGTAGGCTGGACTTGGCTCCTCCATCTTGCCTTAATGATGAGGTGAAGTGCTGTACTTTCCCACCTTCCACTGAATCTAAATCTCAGGTTGTTGCGGGGCTGCTCAGAAGCCTCGTTTCAAAAACTCTTGTCATTGCAGGTTGTGCGTGTGAGTTGGATAGAAAGTAGGGGGCACAGGCAACTGCACTTGCTCTATAAAGTTGGGAAGTGCTGTACTAGAGGTCTATTAGATCAAGTGATGGAGCTGATAGCATGAGTCATTACACTAAACATATTCTTTCTTACATTTTGTCAAGATGAGCGACCTTACAAATGCAAGAAGTGTGGGAAAAGCTTCAGAGAATCGGGAGCTTTGACACGGCATCTGAAATCTTTGACACCTTGCACTGAAAAAATCCGTTTCAACATGAGCAAAGAAATAGTTGTTAGCAAAGATGAATTGCCAACAGGTCAGTGAAATACCAAATGCACATTGTGCATCAAAGTGTAGGTTATATGACATTCCAGGCATTCAGATGACAGTATTTTCATTCATATTGATTTAATATGAATGTGTATTGTGGCGTCTGGCTCTCATGCTTTAGCGGCGCAAAAAAAAAATAAACAACCTGCTACCTTCTGGACAGGCAGCCAAACTATCAATTCAGATTTTACATGGACTGAGGCATACCATGGCTGAGTACATACAGGTCATAGATGGGAAGACTTACTTGAGACTCTGGTGCTAAGACAGTTATAGTAAGCTCAAAATTGACATGGAAATCACTGTTGAAATTTATCTGCAAAAATGATGGGTGTTGTATGAAACAGTGCTTGAAAAGAGTTAAACAAGGTAAAGGCAAAAAAGTCTTTCAGCAAGAGGTTAATATTTCTAGATTCCTGCATAGGATATGATGAAGTAGAGTTGAGTCAGGTGGCTATGTAAATAAGGTTTAGCTTCATGTGAAGAACGAGAGTGGTTGTTTTAATGCTGTGCTGCTTTTCTTGAAGAATCCTGTAGTTCAAACACAGAGGCTGCTTCACCTATACCAAGTGAATCAATTGAGACTCCCCTGATTCACCTACTAACAGATGCAAAAGGCAATGTCCTTCATGAGGTCCATGTTCAAATGCAGGAGCTTCCTGTTGATGCAAAATCCTTGGATGAAGAGGTGAGTGTGTTTTTTCCGTTGGCTACTCTTCACACACATTACGCAAAGAAGCAGAATAGCTATTCTTTGACCAGGTCTCTTGAGTTGGAAGGTCGAATTACTCACAATTTAACAGTGAGCATTGTTTAACAGGACTTTCTGAGATTGATGAGCTAAAACTAATGGCTTCATCTTAGATTCTGATTTTTAAAGTTGTCTTAGCACAGAACAGCTGGCAGCATGCTTAGGAGGATTGTGTAATGGTTTAGAGAGGACTTTCAAAAGGAGGGGAATCTAAAGAGGGCTTAGGAAGGTCTGCAAAGGGCTTAAGCCTGTGTAGCTTAATTTTAATTCTGGCTATGTCTTTGCTACCTGGAAGATGGATCCTGTCATGGTTGATGTGACAGGGTTTGATTTCTTGCCCCTAGAGGGGATGCGTGAAATCAAACTGTCTGGGTCAACACTGGGACCCTGTACTCCTCAGTCTGCTGAGGAATAAGGGAAGTTGATGGGAGAAGCACTCCCATCAACCTTCCTCTGTGGGGACAGCCAGGTAAGTCAACTGTAGATAAGTCAGTTCCAGCTATGTAAGCGCCGTAGCTGCAATTGTGTATCTGTGATTGACTTTCAAGCATAGCATAGACCTGATCTCTGTTATGTTCAGTTGCTGCCTTTTCTGCATCATTTCTGTTCCAAACATTCTAGACTCCTCTGAAAATAATGACACAGCTCATGCTGGTGGCTGGTTTGTTACAGAACTGGGATTGGTAGGGCATCTGTATCAATATATCCTCATGTTTTGGGGATGGCTAATGTTTTATTTACTAACATCTTCACTTGAAAGAAGCTAATTAGCCAGATGTAAATAAAGGTGAGGAAGCTTTCCTGTTTCTGTTGTGAAACTGACCTCAAAAGCACATAGGAAAACAGGTTGCATGCTCAGTGAAAATTAATGGCTGTGTAGGTTAGCAGACCATTTGTTAGTAGAATTTAGTTTCTATAGTAAAATTGATCTGTAATGCATCTGTGTAGATCAATAACCTATACAGTGACCTGGAGTGACTTATGATGCCAATATTTTATGGCCACTCCCCTGAAGTTTAGACTCCATGTGACAGGCTAGAAAGTTTCCCTTCATCTGCAGTTTCTCAAGCTCTCGAATGTCTCCGAAGTGCATACATCTCCTTTGCTTTCTGAAACACAGAACCAGTCCCTATTGTGACAAGCACTGGAATATGGAGCTCTGTTGTCTAAAAGACTGACTTCACATCTGCTGTATTTACCATTTATTTATTTATTAGCCATCAAATCCAGAGGAACTGTCATGTGAAGTGGAAGTGACCAGTGAGAATTTGCTGAGGCAAGCCATGAAGAATTCTGGAATTGTGATAGAAAAAGTCACTATGGAGGAGATGCAAAAATCAGATGAACCTGGAGTGGCAGCTACAGAAGAACTAGAAAATGAAGAGGTGGAAGCAGAAGAGCAGCAGTGTGGAGAACAGTGTGTTGAAGTAGAGCAAGTACAGACTGTATGTTTACACCATCCGCTTTTATCACTTAGCTTATTTTTTCTTTTCTGTAGGAAATACACAGGCTGTTGATGATCACATGTGATCACTGTAGGCATTAGCTTCAGTGTCTTTACACTTTTAATATTTATGCACTATGTATCAGCATAGTGACCAGCAGAGAGAGTAATATTTTTTGTGCATTAGAACTTTTGTTGTCAGCACCAACTGCGTCTTTTGATAATTTGATTTTTCTTGTCTGTGACTCAAAATGCATTTTGCTTAGAATTTTGATTAGGAATATTGATTCCACATATTGTATGGAACAGGCACTTATATTGTGATATTTGATTTCAATAGACAGATACAGAAACAAATGGATACAAAAGTTATGTTTGCCCTCACTGTAGTGAAGTCTTCAGTGGGGCTGTTTCCCTTGAAACACACATCAAAGGACATTTAGGTAAGCCTACTGCAAATTTAGTTCTTAAAAATGCACTTATGTAGCATTTGTTGTGCAAACTGTATCCTACACCTGCATGTAGATTATTAATGTTTAAAACACCAGTGGAGAAATGAAGACAATGAAGAGCCTTGCACTAAAATCTGAAAGTGATGCCTAAGATAAAAAATGGAAAAGCAGCTCCATATTCAGGAGCTGCAGAGGAAGAGGCTTTTGCACTACTCATGCAGGGAAGTTTGTATGGAAGGACAGGAGAGCTGGGTTCTAGATAGGAGTGGGAAAAAACTGAAGGGAAACTAGATCTGTAAGTGGTTGAAGCAGCTCCCTGTCATGCTTTACAAGCAAACAAGTGCATTGAGATGAATTCTGTAATGAATTGGCAGTTAGAGCAGAGTAGACCCCATATTTATTACCTGTTGTTAGTTCTTATATCAGAAAAACTCATTCTCCCTCATCCCCACTGGACCTCTCAAGGATCGTACAGGAATGGCTTCTGCAGAAAGTCTCATCTTAGTCACAAAAAATGGTACATCAATTAGCAGAACAAACATAGCTCCTAGATGTATGCACGTTGCCTTGTTGTGGAAGGAGTCCTATTAGGGATGGAAGCTGGACAGACCGACTTCGATGGCCTTGTCTCTGATGCTGTTGACACATGCAGGTTATGATGATGTGTGTGACATGGGCAGAAATACTAGGAACAGGTTAGAGACGAGATACGCTTCATGAAATATACAAAATGCCCACTAGTACCAGTGGAGCCATTATCAGTCTGGTGTTGATTTGCACCTGGTCTCTGATGGGGAGAAGCGCCTCATCATCTTAACTCCCCTGAGCCATTTAGTCCCTCTGGTCAGGTATGCTGTAACATTGTGACTTTACAACATTTCAGAATATCCTTGGCCTGCTGTTGCCTGAGGTCTAAGATACATCTCTCTCTAGGTTACAAAGTCTTTAAATGTGAGGAGTGTGGTAAAGAGTTCATGAAAGGCTACCTGTTGAAAAAACATCAAGAAGTGCATGTCAATGAGCGGCGCTTCCGTTGTGGTGAGTGTGGCAAGCTCTACAAGACCATTGCACACGTGAAGGGACACAGGAGGGTGCACTCAGATGAGCGGCCATATTCCTGTCCAAAGTGTGGCAAGAGATACAAAACAAAGGTAGGTGCCTCTTTCCAGGACTCTCTTGCCTTCAAATCTTTGCTCCCCAAAGTCATGCCCTGTAGAAGGTTAACAGGGAGGAAGGTTGCTTTCGGAAACAATATGATGTGTTACCTCTGAAGTGCAAGGTATAGCCTGCGGTGAGCACACTGAACCAGTGTGCACTTGCTTGTAGATATTCCTTAACTCCTAAAGCACAGTAGGGACGGCAGTTTTAGTTTAGTTTAGGTATGAGTTGTCTTCAGCAGTTGTAGGAGAAGCCCAGGATCCTGGACTCTACCATTAGCAGATCAAGTACACTTGCAGCTCATCTCTGTGTAGGGAAATAGTGGGAATTGTTTCCTTTTTTAGGGAGTGCAGTATCTGTGGCAGAGAAAGGTCCTGCCTTGGCTGACAGGAAAGCCTCAAAGGGATATATGTTCCAAAGTCAGAACTACAATACACCCTGTGAGAGGCTTGTTTGAGTGAATGGTTTGTCCTCATCAGTCACTCTTGCACTGTGTCCACTCTTTCCTGCAGAATGCCCAGCAAGTTCATTTCCGCACTCACTTGGAAGAGAAGCCCTATATCTGCCAGTTCTGCAACCGAGGCTTTCGGGAGAAGGGGTCATTGGTTCGTCACATCCGTCATCACACAGGAGAAAAGCCATTCAAATGTTACAAGTGTGGACGTGGGTTTGCAGAGCATGGCACTCTTAACCGTCACTTGAAAACCAAAGGTGAGCTAGGGAGGCCCCTGGCTAGGGTGGGAATCTGTTGTGCCTTGATTTGGGGCACTTGCTCTGCTATGGCTGAATCTTAGTGATCATTTTGTAAGAATTTGTGTAGCTGTAAATTTCTCGGAACAGTGTAACACTAGGGGCCCGTTCAAGTAATAGCAAGCAGATTCAGTGCCTGACTGACCAATGCAATGGGCTCAAATGTCCATTCCCGTAAAGTGCAGTTTGTTTACCTGCCATCACATGGCTTTAAATGGGGCAACATTTATTCTCTAAACTACTAAACAAATCCCTTCTAGGTTGACCCATCCAACCAAAGGCAATGGTAACTAGTAAGAGAACCGGTTTTATCAGTAGCAACAGCTGGTCCTTTCATCTCCTAAGACAATAACTACAAGCAGAGGTCAGCCAAATCCAGTTCATGGATGTGTTAGTCTGATATAATTCAGAGCGGTTTTGATTCTGTCTCTCAAACTCTATCATCCACGATCTGTAAACTGCAGCCTTTGGGAGGGTGGAGACCCGCTCCTCCATGCAGCTTCCACCCTCAATCTCACAATATGAGGTTTGTCTATTTTGTCGTATAACTGTTATATTCTACAAGGCTTTATCTGAGGCCAGAAAAAAATGGGTGCCTTCATAAACCAATGCAAGTTCACTTGTCTCCCAAGAGCAAAGTAGGGGTGTTAAAATGGTTAAACAATAGTGTTTAACCAGTTAACTGTGTAACCTAGGTCCTGGACTCACCACCCAGTCCTGCTGTGGCAGGGCTGCTCGGACCCCGTGTGGCTTGCCACCACTGGAGTTAACTGGCAATGGTGAGTTAAGCATACTGATAAGCTGTATGCTTACCAGTTAACATCCCTGCTGCAAAAAGACTACCACACAATAGACACGTCTGGTGCAAACAGCTTCTTACATTTTTTTGTGTTCTTGAAAATTAAACGTGGCAGGCAGTTACTTTTGCTTTTGGTTTCTAAGCAAGTGAAATTTGGGGGAGGCGTAGCGCAGTGGTTAGAGCATGGGCCTTGTAAACGCACAGTTGAGCTCAATCCTTGAGGGGGCCTTTTACAGTTTTGGGGGAGGTTAAATTTAAAAAATAAAATCAAATCTGTGAGGGTTGGTGATGGGTCCTGCTGTGAGTGCAGGAGACTGGACTCAATGACTTCTCAAGGCCCCTTCCAGTTCTGCGTGTATATCTTATTACCTTCTTTTGTAAAGTGCCACAAAGAGATGTCCTGTGTCTAGCTGAAGCTGTGTTGGGCTCTTGGGCAAGTACTAATACAAGGTGAGGTTCTTTGGCCTAGCAATATCCATGGTCCGAAAGGACTACTGTTGTTGCTGGACAGATCCCCAACCGCTGGGAGCGGGGGCTGGTGGCCAGAAGCAGAGCTGGGCTGAAAGTGAGGTTGGAAGCTGTGAGGAGAGCCTGGGAGCAGGGGCTGGCAGCCAGGAGAGGAGCCTGGCAGCCGCCTCCCCCCAGAGAACATGGAGGCCAGCAGCAGAGTGGATGACAATGACCTCCCTACGCTGGGCCTCACCAGACCATCTTAAAAAGACTTGCAAAAATTTACACGGTTGACAGGATCAACTCTCATTGAGTCTCACTATTTGTTTCTTATGCATATTAAATATGTTCGAAAATCGTGTTGGCATATGATACTTCCAGAGAACTTTCAGGTTTGCTAGGAGCATAAAGATGCTGAATTGAATGCGGGGTACAATGGCCTGGCTGCTTATGAGGGATGTCAGGGAATGTTGAGTCAGTTCTTATACACTTACTGGGCAAAAGTTTGAAAGTCCTATTTGATTTAAGCACTCACATTCAATTCAATATTGTACGTTCCTAACAATTCCATTGTAGGTAAGTTGCTGAACTTGAGGCTGGATTCTGGTCTCCAGTGTTGCATATCTTCTTGGAACGTAAGATTTGGGCCTAAATCTTTGGTAGGGAGGAAGATTACATTACTGCTGCTAGCGTCTACCCAGTGGTAGTCCATAAAAGGTGCCTCACTAGGCTGACACAGTATTATATGGAACCTAGCACTGGACTCTGTGTGTGTGAATCCTTACTTCTCCTGACATTCTGAAATATAATTTCAGGGGGCTGCCTTCTTGCATTGAAGGAGGTTGAAGAAGTGATGGTTTCTGAGGAAAGTCAGTCAGCTGACAACTTAGCGGCAACAGTTATTTCTGAAGATCCTCATACTGTTCTAGTAGAATTTTCCTCAGTGGTGGCAGATACCCAGGAGTACATCATTGAGGTAATAAGCTATTATACCAGGGTGGGAGGAACAACTGAATCAGGAAAGGCACAGGGGGAGAAAGGCTAGTGTTGCACAGAAACCTGTGCAGTCGCTGAATGCCAGCACGGTTCTGTGCATTCCTCAGCTGTACGTCAATAAATAGGGGAGAAGACTCCATCAGTTCACAGGCCGCTGAGTTTCTGCTAAGAGGGGAGCACCCTAAATCACTTCTGTTAATAGGGCCAGGAGGGTACTGCACACAGCTGCCTCCTTGAGAAAGACCAGTCCTGGCAGCTGAGAGAATAGGAAGAATGCTGTAGGAGAGGATCCTGCGCCTCTGTCACAAAGCATTTCTCACACAGGACATGTTCTAGCATTCTTTAGTACTCTTGTGTTTTCTCTCTTTCAAGACTGCTACTGAAGACATGGAGACCAATGAAGCTACTGAAATAATAGAGGGAACAAGACATGAGGTAGGTTGCCAATTATGAGGCTCCTTTAGGACTTCGCTGTGCCTTCCTTTTACTCAGAGGGTGAACCTTCTGTGCTTGAAAAAGCCACACTAAGGGTGTGTCTACACTAGGAACTAACTTTGAATTTAGGGACTACTTTGAAGTAGCCTGCAGTGTGTCTACTCACATTTTCCCTTACTTCAAAGTAAGGGATCCCAACTTCTAAGTCCTTACTCCATTCCCAGGAATGGAGTAGTGCCCTGCTTCAAAGTAGGGTGGGTGTTGATGCTCAACTTTGAAGTCTGTTACATCAAAGTTATTTTGTAGTGTAAATACGGCCTAAGTACACCTTAATCTAGCTAGGTAGCTTCCCCTCCCCCAGCTTCCCCAATTATGTACTTTTGCAGACTGGGTTTTACTGCCTCGTGCAAAGTAAAGTACAGACTGCGTAAATGGCACTACACGTTAACACCTTAAGATCTATGTGAAACTTCCTGTTATTGGCACTCACTAGCACAACATCCTCCAGAACTCTTACTTTACTATTAAGGTGAACATGAATTTGAAGCCAGAAAATACCCTTTCTATGCTGACTTGCAAAGGAAGGAGAAGCACCCAGCAGGTGACTGAGGTGTTGTGGATACTGTAATCCCTTCCCATGACTAGTCTCCTAGCTAGGCATAGCAGCCAGGAGAACTACCACTATCAGAAACCCCCACTCCCAGTCTTTTCCAGTGGGTTCCTGGGACATGCAGCAGATCTGCCTTCCCTCCCCACAAGCTGTAGCAGAGAAACATACTATCCTTCTAACACTCAATAGCATTTCCCTCAGTTTACATGTGTATGCGTGTGCATGCGCGCATGCATATTTGGTTCAGTTCCACTTCACTTAAACTCCTCTCTGAACCAGTGTTTGTTTGGTTCAAGTTCCTGGTTGGAACTGCAGAGTTATAGTGAAAAGCTGACTAGTCAGCTGCACACATCATAACAAACTCACTCATCTTTGTGCTTAGAAAGAAGACATCACTCTGGTTTTTCAGAATTGGGAATGTGACTTATCAGTAGGTTTTAAACCGTTTTTAAACACAACTTATCTTGATTTCATTGTACAAACTGTTTTCTTCTTCAGCAATTTTCTAGTGGTGTGAGTTGTGAAGTAGTCCAGATACCTCATACAGTTCCATGGCTTCAATAAACACTGGAGTTCATCTGAACCTATTTAATTCTTTGTATTACCTCACTAAAGTTACCAGGCTGCAGTTAACAGTTGTGCAGTAGTCAGCACTACAGACTGAGCTAGAGGAATTGTCTGAATTATTGATAAACAGCTTTTTTTCCTAACTTAGGTTGACAGTCACATTATGAAGGTTGTGCAGCAAATAGTAAATCAAGCAAATTCTGGTCACCAGATCATTGTGCAGAACGTTACAGTGGCAGAAAACTCTGAAGTAACTACGGATGCTGCAGACACTATCACCATAGCAACCCCTGAGAGTCTGACAGAGCAGGTTGCCATGACACTGGCTTCAGCTATTGGAGAAGGAGCTGTACTGACAACAGAGGGTAGTATTGAAACAGAGGAAGCCACTGTAACAATGGTTGCATCAGAGGACATTGAAATAATGGAGCATGGAGGAGAGTTTGTGATAGCTTCCCAGGAAGGGGATGTGGAAGTTCAGACAGTGATTATCTAGGGACTAACATATGGTGAATGGCAGACCTTTGGAGTCTGATGTGTTCACTAGAACAGGAAACAGGCTCAGTCAGCACTAAAGCTTGCTATTCCAGTTGCTTGGGGAGCAGGTGACAAACTCTTGTTTAAAATAGAAAGGAAACACTTTATAAACTGAAAGTGGCTTAAATTAGGACATTATACATTTGTTAAAAATGGAAATACCGTACTATAAAGATCTCTGCCTAGCTTTACAGTGCAATATGTGACTGACAGTCTTAAGTCACACCATTTAACTTTTTGTTCAGCTGCCTCCAGTAAAGGACTATCCTTTGCAAAGCATTTACCTCAGACCACTGGACAGTAGTGTTCTGGTATTAAGTCTCAGCTTAAGTGGAAGATAAAGCAAGTATGTCTTGCTCTGAAAGAACCACACTCCTAAGTAATGGCAAAGAGTTTCGGGGTGGGTTTATCCCAGTGAAAGACCATGGTTTCATGCCTTCCATAGGTCATAGTAATTTAGGCTTCTCTGTCAGAAAATAGCCTTTATATAAAAGGTTACTGAAAGAACGCATTGTAGGGTTGCAGTGCTCCATACAGCTAACCTTTTTCCCATGTAAAGCCATACTGTACATGATTCTTTTTTAACCATATAAAGATTTTTTTACTTGCAAATTGTAAATAGAATACTTTTTCTAAAAAAAAATAAAATATTTAAAGTTCTTTATGGTTCTAGTATCTCTGTCAACTGTCGGAGGGGTAGCCGTAATAGTCTGGATCTGTAACAGCAACGAAGGGTCCTGTGGCACCTTATAGACTAACAGAAAAGTTTTGAGCATGAGCTTTCGTGAGCACAGACTCACTTCTTCAGAAGCTGGTCTTGGAAATCTGCAGGGCCAGGTATAAATAAGCCAGAGCAAGGGTGGGGATAACAAGGTTAGCTCAGTCAGCAAGGGTGCGGCTTACTACCAGCAGTTGATCTGGAGGTGTGAACACCAAGGGAGGGGAAGCTGCTTCTGTATTTAGCCAGCCATTCGCAGTCTTTGTTTAAGCCAGAGCTGAGGGCGTCAAATTTGCAGATGAATTGTAGCTCAGAAATTCTGGTCCTGAACACCAGAACCATTATGAAGAATCTCTGAAAGGAGATGCCCCCACAGCTTAACATTGTGCTGCACAGACTTCACTCTCAGTGAGCAATCTTTCATGAGCCATGAGGCTTCAAATCACAGTAGTTTTAGAAGTTACACCTACCTTAGTTACTCCTCTCCCCACGACAATTTATTTCTCATCACAAGCATCAGATTAGCCAGTTCAAGTACAGTATAGTTGCTTTAACACTGTCATCCAAAAAACACACTGATGAAAACAAGCCTCATGTATAAGGGGGAAAGGGTAGCTCTAGTATATCTAGATGTTAGTAAGGCATTTGATAAAGTTTTGCAAGACTACCTTATCAATAAACTAGGGAAATACAACACAGCTGAGGATTCCATCAGGTGGGTGCTTAACTGGTTGGATAACTGTTCTCAGAAAGGTAGCCATGTTAGTCTGTATCTCCACAAAACAAAAAAGCAGTTCTGTAGCACTTTAAAGACTAGCAGAATGACTTATAAGATGAGCTTTTGTGGGACAGACGCAATATAGGCAACAATCAGATTTAGAAAAATACATTTTACAATTGACTCATTGGGGGTGGGGGAAGAGGGATTGTTGTAGCCACAACACTTAACGAAAACGCCAGAATTCTTTTTCAAAGTCCTTGGTGCTGGCAAAAAGCTCTTGTAGTTAAATCCTTCAGGAAGGGATAACAATTTCCTCATGTTTTTTTCTTTTCTTTGTACAAGTTCAGAGGTTTAAAAATTTCCTTTAAATTGACTAAAACTCCTTGAAAATAAATATTCCTGTAAACAATATGCTTATCATGGGGCTGCAGTGTCCGACAGCAAGAACATTCATATCTTCTAGCTTTATACCATTCATTGGAAGTTTGGTTAGTCAGGGCCAGGTACAGTGTGAAACAGCAATACGCCCCTAACACCAGAGACAGGACAATAACAAAACCAAGCATGAAGACAATTCTAGGAAACGTCAGGAACAGGTGCTGCAAAGACAGATAAAATGGAAACTTATGTTAAAGTCCCATTTTAAAACATTTTGATTTTGCTCTAGTAATCACAGTATAACCAGCTCAGAGAAGGTACATCCTAAATGAAGTCTTTAAGTTCCTGAAAAACTTTGAATTATTTATTTCTTCACAGGCTTTGTTTGAGAGGACATTGACATGACAGGAATTTGCATACTGAACTTAGGATTGTATGATGACCTATACCATAAAGAGTTTAAAAAAAAAACAGAAAAAAACTGCTATAGAACAATTTAATAAAGACACATGGTTCACTTTTGAATTTACTGGACTTCAGTGATCTATTGTGACAGTTTTAGCATGTTAAGACATCATCTGGATTCAAATACCACACTAGGGTATACTTCAAAATGAATGACTATATAAATTTTAGGATGATAGGTTGTATTTAAGACAGAAAATTAAAACATGAGAGTTGGCTGACAGTTGTTAGCAGGCTCAGGGTACGGAAGATAGAGATGGATTGCCACCTATCACTCAGCCATGCTTATGCATGCTTAACTAGTTCCAAAAGTGAATGTTTTCTCAGCCAGAAGTATGGTGGCAACATACAATGAAAACTGCAGGGTGAGGTTTCTAGAGGGAGGCACAGGGCTCACTAGGGGAAAAAAACAAAAAAAAACTACAGTGATATAAAAACTCACTCTTGTTTAAGGGTGATCAAAAATACTGGTCATAGCACTACTCTGTGTGTGTGAGAGAGATCATCAATGGACTTAAGCCACACCCTGTTTGGGCCAATAGAAGTTACACATCTCTCCTGAAGGACATCTCAAACAGCAAACAAGGTGGCGAATCACTTTAAATACAAGTTAGTACAATATATGATAACTGACTTATGTTGGATACAACTTGTGTGGAGATGGAGAGACTGAAAACAGAAGAAACTGACATTCTAAAATATTTTTGAAGTTCCTTGTCATTATGCCTCTCAGAGCACCAAAAGGTGGATTTACTATAATGGTTCACTCCCTCCCACAAAAAACAGAACAGTTGGAGACTACTGGAATATTCTTAAGAGAACACTTTAAAACAAACAAACACTTTGTTCAGGCTACAACCAATGTTCTCTGTGAGCTGAGCAGTTGGGTAAGCTGCACAGGAGAAATTCACCTGCAGTGCAGCTGATTAGCAGAATGCCCAAAGTGGCAGCATGTGTTTCTATGGTAGTGTTCATCTGCACACGCCTTGGCGCACTTATAATTTTTTCCATGTTTTATATACTCCTTTTTTCTTACATAAATGGAAAATATTAGATGGAACACTGGCTACAACCCCAGAAGCACATTAAAACATAGGTGTTATGTTGGCTTACCTGAATAAGAAAGAAGATCTCAACTGCATGCTCTTGGCCCTGATCATCAATGTAGCTTCCAAGCATCATATTAGATAGCAGGACTACTTGGATGAAAAATGCTGATGTTAAGATTGCAAGATCTGCAGCCATGGCAGTCAGAGTGAGGAGGTAAATGAGAAAATATCTTGTATTGAAGGCACCAATGCAGTTGTTGACCCAAACACAGTGGTGATCAAAACGATGTATGCAGCTGTTACAGACACCTGATCAAAAATTAAACACAAGATGATTTGGGTTTTAAATGACCAATGACTTTTTTTTTTTAAATGCAGCTAAATCTAGTTTTTCTCCCCCAAAAATACAGGAATGTGACTAGCATTTGCCATTAAAACATGAGAACAGCTATGAGCCTGGTCATGTGATTAGTAAGAATGTGCAGAGCAGCATGGAGTGTGGTGTGGACTAATATCCCTACACTTCTGATTCCTTCTTAAGTCCAGAAGACTCCTAAGAAATGAGCCAAGGAACATTTGTCAAAGGCCTGTGTTACCAGGAATGATAAATGAAATGTTCTGTCTCTTTGCTTGCTGCTCCTGTGTAGCATTGAATGGTTAAGCAAATAAAATAAAACCATTCCTCTTTTATTCACCAGCCAAACTTAGAGCCAGAGATCTAGGTTTCTCCAGTCAGTATTACCTAATTAAAGCATCATATGGAAGGTAGAAAGTACGGTTCCTGCCTTCATGTTAACTGACGGACAGAAAATATTGCAAGAGAAACAAAATCCTGAACTCAGGTCTGGACAGGTAAAACTTTTACCTTCAGATGCTCAACAGATTTTCAATTTCAGGCTCCAACTTGATTACCCACTTTTCCTTTGTATGAAGTGAAATTCCAAAACTGAGCTAAAAAGTTCCTCTGCAACTAACCAACATATGGTCTCTAGGCTAACAGTCCTAGAAATTTGGGAATCTCCAGCAGAGTAGTTTACAGACACCATAGATATGCTGCTGATAAACTTGGTTTGAGTCCTCCCTGAAAATGAGCAATAAGGGCAACAAATCTTTAAAATAATTAAATTTGTATGACTAAGTTAAAGGCAGGGTTATTGTAATTAGCAGCAAATGAATCTGATATAAATTTGTTTTTTAATATTCTCGATAGATATAAGGGTAAAGATTCTTACTGCAGTGTTTAGATCTGGCTGGCTTTTCCATGCTGCAGGTAGGACATACAGTGCTTTTCTGAAACATTACTCCATCATATGCATAAACCTTAAGAAATGACCCTTGATTTGATTGTGTTATTGTACCTATAAGAGAAACAACGCTATAACAGTAAATTTAGCCATCAAGAAGTACTGAATATTTAACACAGTGTGAAGCTGTTCATGCACTCTGAACTGTCTGTGTGTTGCCAGAATCTCAAAGGGAACAAAAGTCATACAATAATTGTAATGAGTGTTAAATATCAGTCCAGAAGCCTATTTTTGGTGTTTCTCCCCATGACACCATCTTGGCTATGAAATTTGCTCACCTATGAAACAACACTGATGGTAACATTAGAGCTCTGGAAAGCTGTACAAATACCTCATCTTCCCTGGATTTCTCTCTCTAAAGCTTGGTCAAAATACATTCTTGGTTTTCGAAACTCTTCCAGGATTTTCTTTACTTTGTTCCTTGTACCCCTCTTCTCTCCACATCAGCTGGGACTGACATGGCAGTGACTGATCCACCGGGGGGGGGGAAGGGGAGTCAATTTAGTGGGGTTAGTGAAGCCCCGCTAAGTTGTCCACCAATCACTCACACATTACTCATCTCCTTTTCAGAGTCAAAGGAAATCAACAGGACAGTGACTCCTGTTGACCAGGTCAGTGTGAACCCCATGGTAAGTAAGGTAGTTATGCTACTAATACCTCAAATAGCATAGTTTAGATCAACTTTTCCACACAGTGTAGACCTGCCCACTGCTTGCATCTCTTCCTCACTCACTCCCAAGCCAATCTATGGAAATGGCAGCAACTAACAACAGAGCAGTGACTGGCGGATAGGACTCAAACTGATGAGATGATTTGACTAAGGTTGCAAAGTAAATTAATAAATTACAGAGCCAGGAATAAAAACCCAGTTTTCTGCTGTGACTTGCAACTCCTTAGATTTAAACTACAATACTTGCTTCATATACAGAAATACAATGTGCTGTAGACATGAATA
Source organism: Carettochelys insculpta (assembly GCF_033958435.1). NCBI lineage: Eukaryota > Metazoa > Chordata > Testudines > Carettochelyidae > Carettochelys > Carettochelys insculpta. The sequence goes on from NC_134152.1 coordinate 36,939,678, forward strand.
TACCTGGCTCTGGAGCATGTTACTAAAATATACCAAAAGCAATTAACCCACTTTCTTCCCTATTAAGAACTAATTATGGCAGTGTTATTTAAAAATAAACCCAATGCACAGCTGTGTTTTTAGGGCAAGTGCTGAGAGTACATTTCAAACTGTTCGTTACTTATTTCAGCACGTCTTATTTGGAGTGTTAAAACAAAGGGATTCATTGGGCACATTTCTTATCAACCACGGATGGAACTAATTATCAATCACGAATGATGCACAGAACACTTCTGGGCAATTACATGATACTGTGGGAGGGTGAGAGAAAGCACCAGGTCAAAAACGAAATATTTGCCCAAGAAATGTAACAATTCAAAGTCAATATGAACTCACCAGGGTTAGTCATAGAGCAAAGAATGAAAAACCCCATATTCACAGCCAGCAGCAAATATGGCAGTAGAAGGTAATGAATGCTGAACTCCAGCTCTTGGCAGTAACCAAATACTTCCCAACTATATTCACCATAAACTGCCACTTGTAAGGCTAAGTGCAGGACAACGAACAGGCAGCTTCTGTAATGGAAGGGAGTGGGACAGCTTAATTCACAATCAGTGCCCAAAATACAAGATAACCTTCATTCAGAATGACATGTTAGCAGCAAAGGCACTCATATGGAGAGGAATTGCTACTGGGCTCATGGTTAAACTAAGACCCCCTATTGAGAACACGCAGTCCGGACAGCTGCTGCCTTGCCTTATTTTTTTTAATCATGATAAGACAGCTTTAGCTAAAAGCATTACAAGAAATGCCAAGGCTGGAGTTCCCAACATTTAGCTAATTCCCAACAACCTTACGTCTTTGTGGGATCCTCTTAATAAATACCAGTTTCAATCAGCATGGACCCCCCATGGGCACAAAAGTGTGCCACCGAAACATGCTGGTTCTTAAACAACATCCTGGTGCTGACAGAGATTTACCTTGATTCCATAAACTGCTTTGAAATCAGTGAATCAATACAATATTAAAGTAAAATTGGCCAATTTGGCAGCCATTAAGAGAAAGGAAAACACTAAATGAGTAAGAGAGCAGCTTACTGGGAAGTTAATGAGAGCAAACAAGTTTACAGCTGAAAACACACTGCATAGCCCATTAGATCAGCCATTTAAACTGACTCAGTGTGCCATTTCTCTAGTATTTAGATTTTCAGACATACTTTGCTGAATCTGTGCCCCATAATCAGTTCATCCATGTACATGGGAATTACTGTGGTTTTAGGGAAAGGTATGTGCATTTATTAAATTTTGTTATGCCCAAAGTAATTTGGATGAATATGTATATTATCAGTTTCATGGCATGTGTGGTTTATTATAGCCTGAACACTGTTACAAAAAAACTCTAGTCTATTGTCTTACATCATCTTTACCACCACAGTTTCTGAGCACCTTCCAATACATTGTGACATGACCAACATCTTTCACATGCAGCATTCCCTGTAAGGGGAGCGTTTGGGTGGCCACCCAGCAGAGATTCAGGTGCCATCCGGCTAATAAGCCAAGCACCCACAACAGGTATGAGTTTCTACTGGTGGTGCACATCCACACATGTCTGGGTGCACAAATCAGAATTTATTCTGCCCTTGGATGGAAAAAATTAGAGGGACCACTGGTCAGGTGATTCTAGAAACCAGTAACACTTGCTTAAATATTTTAGGACATCATTCTTTCAGTGGCAAGCAAGGAGGAGAGAACAACAAAGCTTACTGTAAATAGAACCTGTAATCCCAGACAAACATCCTCGGCAAAGAAGGAAATACCTCTAAGAGCAATCTCTCACAGCTTTGTTGCTACCAGTGGTAGGCTGCCACCAGTAGTGATCAAAAATAACTGAGGAAAGGAAAGTCAAAGAAAAAGCAGAGTGGTACCGTGTGTGGAAGACTCTTTGAAGCACCCTCTGTGTTGGTCTCTGAAGCCATGTTGGGGTTATAAATGAAGATATCTGGAGCAAATGAAGATACCATATAATCTGAACTGCACATCATCTTTCCCTCTTTGTGGTAAAAAATTCAAACAAAAATATTTCTATATTACTATCCATCTGAGGATTTCACAGTACATTAGAAAAATCAGTTCACTAACAGCTCAGTTTTTCTGACGTGAATATTGTTTATGTCCATTTTATGGAGGGCAGAAAGGAGAAAACTGATGTAGCGAGGACCATATTTTAAATGGCATTTAGGCACCTAAAGATGCTGATGAGGTATTCTAAAGCACCTTTCACTTGTTTGTTTTTTATTCCAGAATTTATAGATTACAGGAAATTTTAAATATCTGTTTGAGTTATTTGTGACTTGAAAAAAAAGCTTAGGGTATTTTGTTTAAAGGGAAAGAGCATCATCCCCCTTTAGGCTGAGAATATGCACAAAGTTTAGCACAAAAGAAGAACCTTGATAGAGTTGAGTAAGTGAAAGCAAAGGGTTATAAAGGAAGTCAAGACGTGAGTAAGAAAGCTGTGATGCTGAGAATATCCAGTGTGATACTTTCATGTTTTTTAATTCTCAATTCGAAAACTGCCACAAAAAATGAAGGAAAAAGTTTGCCTGTCTGCTTTCATTCAATGATACCTCTGGCACACTCAGGCTGTCTAAATTACAGGGATTTGTCAATGTAAGTGTTTGTTGGAAGATACCTGCCGACAAAACTTCTGTCGACAGATGGCGGCCAAACTGCCAAGCAGATTGCAAGAGCAATCCGCTCTGTCGATGTAGGGCGGCTGGACTGCCTGGATGCTCTATCTACAAAACGGCCAGCCAGAAGCCCAGCAGACAGGATTGCCCGGTGTTCTGGAAGCCCTGTCGACAGAGGGCCCCCCCCCAGAACATCCAGACCAGCTTTTTGTCAACAGAGGCATTATTTCTCATGGGGAGCAGCGTACAGCTGTTGACAGAAGTGCTGCGTTCTGTTGACGCCTTGGGAATCTGGATGCTCGGCAGGTTTTGTGGGCAAAATCCTCTAGTCTACACATAGCCTCAGTGATGCAGAACTGTCTGTCCCTATCTGCCAGGGAGAAGATGATTTATCTCTATAGCAGCACAACTCTCCTCAAACGGTGCAAAAAGCACAGGAGCAAAGCAGAATCACTATGGCTATGTCTACACTAGAGGATTTGCCAACGAAACTCACAGAGCATCTATAAATAAAATGCATTTTATTGACAGAAATTGTTGACCAAAAAGCTCTGTAGATGCTCTAGGGGGCCCTTTTGTCAGAGTGGATCAAAAGATCGATCCACTTTTATGTGTAGATGCGATCTGTCAACAGAAGTTTTGTCGGAATGTTTCTTTCAACAATAACTTCTGCAGACAGATGCTTCTAGTGTAGACGTAGCCATTATGAGTGGAAAAAACTGTTCTAAAGTCTTTTATATATGACAAAATTACAAGCCAGCTAAATCAGGCAGATTTGGGAGGGGTGGCACGTATGTCACTTAACAAGTCTGCCTCATACTTCAAGATAGTTCATGGAAAATATTTAAAAGCCAGGAAGTTATATGCTGCCATTAGCGGAGGCCTTGGCAATATTAGATATAAAACAAACCTGTTATACAACTTCTGGAATTTGACTTTCAATTATGAAAATATATATACTACCCTTTATCACATCCAAGAGAGGACCACTGCATCTATCTTTCCCCTCATGTAAAAATTCAGATAGCATAAGAAGTTCTTAAGTTTCAGAGGGCTCTTCCTGGACACCAGTGAAGTAAACCGCACTCAAGTTAAACCAAAGCAAAAAGCCTCCTTAGAATGTTGCCTTTTCATGTGATGGCTTTGGAAACCAGATGATGTGACTGTGGAAAGAACTGCAAACAGAACCCAACCATTTTGCACCAATGATCTACTGGCGGCATGAAAAAGAGAAGAATAGGCTGGACACTGACCTATCAGAGAGCTAGAAACAGCTATGGTGTATGTAAGTCAGTCATTTTATATTGCTCAAAATCCACATCTTGAGGTGCCTAAAATAATACAACTACTCACACCTTCAATAAACTTGTGTTTCATGCATTTTGGATTGCACTCAGAAATGAACTAAGTTTTTTAAAGATACAGTTTATACTTAAAAACCCCTTTAAAATGCTTACTCTGTGAAAATATTATTTCTTTGGTGAGATGTGAATGCTTCTTTTACAGCAAAAATGGTATTTGTAATATCTCCTTTGCTGCATATACAGCACAGAGATATATTTAATGTAATGAAGAAATATAATCAACTTGCTCAGCTCCCTTTACTTGCAAACAAAGCCCAATAATAATAATAATAACCAGAAGCTGTTCATAATCATATAACTAACAATAAATATGGTCTAGTTAGTTCACTGACTTTTCAGATTTTCATTCTCCTTTCCTTACTTACAGGACTTTGCTATTTTTTCCATGTATATAGATTTAAAAGAGGATTTTTCTTTTATTCTCATTCTTATTTTCAACACTCATGATTTTGTAATCCCCTTTTAAAGAAGAACATCTCATATGGATAAAGTTCTTCATTCTCCTTATTTATTAGCATGTTCTGGTAAAAAAACACATATACATAATATTGAGTAGCATTTTTAAAAAACATTTTATTAAAATATTTGCAGATTCATATGACCCATCTACTATATTCTCTCAAACAACCCTACAATCATTTTCATCTGAACTTCAAATTTTGTAACTGGTATGGCAACTCAAGGCATTTTTTAAGAATAATTATTTTGCAGTGCTACGGAGCAAATGTCATTAAATTACAGAACGGCAAGTTCTGTTCTTACCCCACACAATAGCTATTTAATGCAGCAACAACAGTGGTTGCAACATTTGGCAGTGTGTTCTGAGGCCTGGAAACCTTTCATTTATCCACAGCGCAGGTTCAGCAAAGTTTGCTGTACACAAAATTCTCTTGCTCAGCCTCAGCCTGAAGCAGAGAGAGCAACCTTCAAGCCAAAGTAAGGGGGGAATTCTGTCTCCATGGCCTTCTCAGATTTTGGTGTGTCTGCTGAGACTGATATATTACATAACATCTGCGAACTGGAGAGTGACCTCATTTCAGATATACTTTCTGTCACCACCAGCTGGACTAACAGCTTACAGCATCACTGCGTGTAGAATGACTGATAGATGAAACACACTGCATCTCATTCCTGATCCCAGCTTCTATCTAATTATTCATACGGTATCATGGAAATGTCTATGGCAGCTCTCAAAACTATTAAACTGTTACCAAAATTCCTTGAAAAACTAACATACCAAAGAACAGAGAAATGGTTATATGGAATAGACTCAATCGCAGCATTGAACTTTTTTCATGCAGAAGCCAGCTGGAAGTAGCAGATTCTCTTTCTTCCCCACCCTCAACCTTCTACTACTTCTCCTTACACCACTGCTCAAGAAAAGCAAACAGTTCAGTTCTGCTGCGAGAGGACCCACAACCACAACACTTACAGCCCTACAAATTATGTCCCTTATCAGAAAAGTAAATGTGGCCAACAGTGAGACAGAGACAAAGCTAAAAACCATAGACTTAATTTGTGCTGGCTGTCCTCCAGGGGAGACATGACCACAACATGACATGAACGTGACCAATGTTAGACTCCTTACCTGAATTATACAACTGAGGCCTCTTGCAGGAAAGCTCTGTTTCCTTCCTGAACAGATGCAGACTAAAACAACACTACCCAGAACTAACAGCAGATAAATTATGAAGAGAGACAGAAAATCCATCCTGAGTCCTGCAACAACAACAACAGCTTATTGGTGCCGCCCAATGCTGCATGTAGCTAGCCTCTACTCAGGTATCTGGAATCAAAAATGCTGCACACTGTTTAGCAGAACATTAATAAAGAGTTAATTATTCTGATGGAAAGAAGTCCTGGAAATCTCAACAAATACTCTGTTGTGGCACAGACTGAGGCAAAGACTCTAGTTCAAAACATTATTTATGCATTTCTGTAGAGCTCAAATAGTGTGCATGAATCATTTTAGAAAGTATACATACAGAGGAAGAGTTGAGGAGAGACAAAACAAAAAAAAAATCACGTAGCACTTTAAAGACTAACAAAATAATTTATTAGGTGATGAGCTTTCATGGGGCAGACCCACTTCTTCAGCTACCTCTCTGGAACCATTGAGGGGAAAGAGCAATTTACTAGAAGGGAACTGAAAACTATTTATCTGCCAAGACGTGAACTTGAGTTACCTTTGCTACTGCAGAGGGAATCAGATTTATAGCACAAAACAGAGAGCCACCTCTCATTTCATAACTGGCTTCAGCCCCTCTACAATAGTGATAATCCTTGTATTTATACACAGCCAGAATAGTAGGGCTGAATACATATTGGGGTCAAAGAATGTGACTGTTATAAATTGCAGCAGCGGAAGTCTAGACAAATGCAATGATTTTCATCTTTGCTTTAAAATATACCCATCCACACTCATCACTCTTACTTGTGTTCTATTTACCATAAGCACCTGTTGTCACTTGTCTTTTATTTGGACTCTAAGTTATTGAGGACTGGGGCATCTTTTTGTTATGTTTATACAATGCCTAGCAAACTGTGGCTGACTGGGATCTATTGTTGATATCACCATGGAAATCACTGGTAGGCAACCTGTGGCCTGTGAGCCATATGCCCTTGGGCTCCTAGGTATGGCCTATGAGACATTTTGTTTACTGTCGCCCAGGTGCAGTGTTGTCAGATTCCCCTGCTTTGCATCCATGCAGATTTTTTTTTCATGCACACGGCTGTTTTTTCTAGAGGAATGCACTGAAATGGAGTTCTAGCACCTTTTTCTATTAGAATACCAGAAAAAATTTCACTGCTGGTCCCACGGCAGTGCAGGCATGGGGCAGAAGCCCCAGCTGGTCCTGCAGCAGTGCAGGAACAGTGGACATTAAAATTGGACACCCTAACTCATATGAAGAATCATCAGACTTGAGTTCCAGCACCTTTTGTTCTAGGAAAAAATAAAGCACTGGATATGCACATGAAGTGAGGTGTGTGACTGCCCACAAAGACAGAGCCATGCGCTCCCTCTGCATCCACCTGAAGTGCTGCTACAGTTCTATCAGCACACCCTGCAAACTCTGCATCAACAAGAGCACTTAGCAAAACAACCCTACCCCAGGACACCTTCTTGGTTAGCAGCAGAGATGTAGCGGTTGTTCGCCCGCACGGTGGCCGTGGACCCCTTGTTTGTGCAGATACAGACTAACAGGTTTATTGGCGCGTACGCTACGGTGGGCAAAGACCCACTTGGCCAGAGGTAACATTTGCATCTCACCAAGCGGGTCTCTGCCCACTGCAGCTTATGCGCCAAGAAACCTGTTAGTCCATAAGGTGCCCCGGGACTCCCTGTTTTCCCCCTAGGTTCGGGCACCCCTGCGGCGCAAGAGGCAGACGGGCGGCCGCCGCCGCCGGGGTGAAGGGGACGGATAGTCCGGGATGCTTTGGGAAAGCACTGCAGGCGCTGCCCTCAGCGGAGATTGCAGGGGCCGTCCCACGGCCCCGGCGCTGCTCCCCCCGGGCCGGGCCGGGCCGGGCTCTACCGGCTCTACGACCCCGGCCCGCCTGCAGCAGCCCCCAAACGGCACGGCTGGGCGCGTCCCCAGAGCGTCCCTCCCCCCTTGGGCTCGGCCCGGCCCGGCCCCCCACAGCTCGCCACACCCGCTCGGGCTGTCGGACACGCCCTCCGCACGTCGGGGTGACGGGTCTGCGCCCCCTCCCCGCCGCCTTGCAAGGCGGGAAGCGCAGGCCGGCGAGAGGCTGGGCCCGGCCGGGCTGTAAGGGTGGCCTCAGGGTGGGGGCAGGGAGCTCACCGCCAGCGACGGACGGCGCTCCCCAGCCTGGCTAATCGAGCACCGAGCAGCCGGCTGCTCGGGAAGCGCTTAGTTAAGGCGGGGGCGCGGCGTGGTTACCAGGGATTCCGAGCCCCGCCTTTCGCTGGGACGATGGGGAAAAGCGGAGCTCCGAGAAGCCCTCCCCCGACAAGTTTGAGACCGGAAGTTCCGGTTACTGAGCCAGGAAAGTCTGTTTGTCCTAGCGGAAGTTCTGTCAACCCAACCGGAAGTTGGCTACCCGCTGCCTTGAGAGGGTTTGAAGCTTAATTTGTCCCTGGCTCTCCAAAGTGCCTAGGAAGTGACGTGTTGTCATGGCAGCAGCCAATCTGCTGTGGTGTGATGGCACCCCAAACCGCGTGCTGTCCTGGAAGGTGATGTGTTGGGATGCTGCTGTGGTGCCCTGCCCACTGTGTGATGTCAGAGCCCCCCCCCACCTGCTGCTTGATGGATGATGTCACAATTTACAGAGCTACTACCATGCTGTCACAATTCTGACATCATCACCCACTAGGCGAGGTTGTTGCCACCGCTGCATGGTGCCAACTGATCGGCTTACCATCAGCCTAAAGAAGACAAACGTACTCGGTCAGGATGTTGCTGAATCCCCATCAATCAGCATTGACAACTATACGTTAGAGGTCGTCCACCTCGGTCCACCATCACTGACACCCTGTCGTTGGACACTGAGCTAAATAGGAGGATCGGAAAAGCGGCCACAACTCTGTCCAGACTCAGCAAGAGAGTGTGGAATAACAACAAGCTGTACACTCACACCAAAATGCAAGTCTACAGAGCCTGCATCCTCAGCACCCTCCTTTATGGCAGCGAGACTTGGACCCTGTATGCCCGTCAGGAAAAGAGGCTGAATGTCTTCCACTTGTGCTGCCTCAGGCGCGTCCTTGGAATATCATGGAAGGACAGAGTGACCAACACCGCTGTCCTCGAGCAAGCTGGAATCCCAACCATGCACACCCTCCTCAGGCAGCGTCGGCTCCGCTGGCTTGGCCACGTCCACAGGATGAATGATGGAAGGATTCCAAAAGACATCCTGTATGGTGAGCTAGCCTCTGGCAAAAGACCTCCCGGACGCCCCCAGTTGCGCTACAAAGATGTCTGCAAGAGAGACCTCAGAGGGGTAGACATCGAGCTGGACAACTGGGAAGAACTAGCAGACAACTGCAGCAGATGGATGCAGGGGTTACACAAGGCCCTTCAGAAGGGCGAGATGAGGATCAGACAGCTAGCAGAGGAGAAGCGAGTGCACAGAAAGCACACTAAGGACGTGCCAGACACCCACCACATCTGCAAGAGATGCAGCAAGGACTGTCACTCTCGTGTGGGTCTTCATAGTCACAGTAGACGCTGTAAATGAAGTCCTCAATTGAAACTATAAAGGGCGCGATCCATAGTCTATGCAGACTGAAGGATGCCTACTACTATGTTGCCAAAGTCTTCAACTCGTTACCACTGCATCAGCAGGCCATACCCTGGCAGAAGTTACTCTGTTTTGTTGAACTCTGAAAGGTGTCATGCACCATGAGAAGGACATGGGCATCTGTGCAGGGCATGCTGCCCCTGGCTTGAAGTATTAATTAACCCAAATACATGATTTCTGCCTTCAGCACCGCCCCTATAAAATTTGTTTCAACACTAGTGGAGACAAGGATGAGTCATCATGCAGGGATGCTGCACCAACACATCTGAAATATAGGAGACCATAATTGTCTCACAGGCTGGATGCAGGGTAAGTGCTGTGAGACTTGGATCTGACCCACCAATTTGAATGGAAAAATTGGACAGAGACTGCCTCCAGGGAGACAGAAGTGATTTCTTCTGAGTAAAGACGCCAATTCTGTTATGTGCTTTAAAATATAAGGATAACTATTCTAATTTTTCTAAGCATTTTGCCAGCTAAGTATAAACATTAACATACTAGCAATAAAAGCATGAATATGTTGGTAGCCAGTGATAGCACCAAGAATTAGCAAAGAGGAGGCACAATCTGAGAAATTAAAAATACGCACATTTATTGAAAGAAAAGAACAAATGATCCAATCTGATCAGAAAACCTTGGTCTGAGGTTTGCATTTGTTTTATCCCCACCTCCTGGAACACCAGCCCATTCCAATAGTGCACAGTTTAATACTGACATGCACGGCAGGATGGTTTTTCAGGTCTGAAGAAGAGCACTGTGTAAGCTTGGTTTTCTGAAAAAAAAAACTGGTCTCATAAAAGATACTAGCTCACCGGTCTTGTATCTCTGATATCCTAGGAACAACACAGTTACAACTGGGCATGTTACTTATAGTTCAGTGGCACAGGAAATCATAGAGAAATCATGCAAAATCATAGTTTAATAATTAAGTCAGTAAACTGGCTGAAAGGAGGCCTGTGACTTGTGACCTAATAATGTACATTTAAGCCTTCAAAGTTTAGAATTGAGATTTTTTTTTTGTGTGGTTTATTACCAGTGCAATGGCAAAGCCCAAATATTTCCCTAAAATAAATGTCCTTGCTGTTGGAAGTCATCTCCAATTTTTCCTGGGTGTGCACCACTCATGAGAACTAGACAGTAAGAGCTGCCATACTGGGTCTGACCAACTGTCCATTTAGCCCAGCATGCTGCCTCTGACAGTTGTCTGGAGAATGTACAGAATATGGCCATTATGGAAGGCAAGTGATCCACCTGTGTCTCCAAGTACTGCCTGTGTGGTCACTAGAAAAGCTTTGCTGAGTTCTAGATATGCACTTTCCACTTCCCTGCTTGCTGAAACCTTCCCACATCATATTCAGGTGTGTGCTTTTTCAGCTATCTACCCCTCCTGCCAGACTGCCCCACCATTCCCTTAGACTTGTTTCCCTGCTGTTGAAAAGCCTTTCTGATCTTCTGGCCTGTGCTTTCTAACCTACCTACCTTTCCTAAGCCAAAAACTCGACCCGGTGAACTTATGCTGTCTTTTTCTGACTCACTTCTCCACTCCTGGTTCCAAGCCCTAGATGGGCAGAGTTGCAACCAGAAGTACATGTGTAGAGAAGAGTTTTCTTAAAGGAAATAAGAGATTTCTTGTTATGGGAGGAAGCAAGATCAAGAGTTGGGGTAGATGGATCAGGGGTCTTTTAAGGGGGTGAAAAGGGAGGGATGAAGAATCCCACAGTGTAGTTTATCACTAAGGTTTTATGAGAGGGAAGGTTGACAAATAGTGGGTGCAAGAGCCAACATGTAACAAAAATCATGAGACAGGATTATGAGGCAGCTGACTGTTGTAACTGAATAAGCCTTATTTTTATGGAACATAATGAGAATATTTGCTGAAAGGTTAAATCAAGACAGTCCCAGAAAGTGACTGGTGCTGCCCTTGCATAGCTGACTTAGACAGTCCTGAGAGTGCAGCTCCCACCACGTACCTGTGTTTCCCTCCTCAGAACTAAGAATCTGAGATAATTACTTTTTTTCTAGGACTTTAAAGAGTCATTTTTCCTCTGGAGAGAAAGCAGAATCCAGGCTAGTGCAGAATGTTTTGCCCATGAAGTTTAATGTAAGAGGGAAGCCTTATTTTTAAGAAGAAAAATGCTTCTCTATAGTACTTTATAGTCTCTTGTTAGCTCCAAGTTTACTGCCCAGACTATACAGGAATTCATCTATATTCTGTGAAGCCAGCTCATGATGCATCTCTACAAAGTGTAGCAACCACAGGGACGCAGGAAGATTCATTAATAACACAAGTCATACCATGGATGCAAAATGTAGCAAAAGAAAACCGCTAGGAAATCTCTCCAAATTGAGAAACAAAGTGATTGTCGGTTCAGGGGGAATTGTGGTAAGGACTTGTAGTTTGGGGTGATGGTGGTGGTGGTGGTAGCAGGGCCATCCAGGCAGACTTGGTCCCCTCTCTGTGCCTCTGAACAGCAGAAAGAGGATAAAACCTGTAGAAAGGGAGGATGAAGCCAAGAAAAAGTCCTAAATTCCAAAGCTCTATTTAGGATTCTTATAAATGATCCAACACCGTTCATTGTAATAGGAGTTGAGTACAAAAATATATCTGGGTCTCAGACTCTCAAAGAGTCCCATTGAATTCCCTTCTGGTTAATGTGTATTGTTTGATGGATCCAGAAAGCTGAGGTCATCTGGAAATGCTGAGGCCCAAGAGGAAGGATTGTGTATAGCACAGATATATGGTATCAAAACAAAAAGCAGTCAAGTAGCACTTTAAAGACTAGCAAAATGGTTTATTAGGTGAGCTTTTGTGGGACAGACCCACTTCTTCAGACCATAGCCAGACCAGAACAGAACCTTCTGTTCTGGTCTGGCTATGGTCTGAAGAAGTGGGTCTGTCCCACGAAAGCTCACCTAATAAACCATTTTGCTAGTCTTTAAAGTGCTACTTGACTGCTTTTTGTTTTGGTAGTGTATGGATTAGCACAGCTTCTTCTTTGTTACTAGATATATGGTATGTGATATTATTTCTTTAAAAAGCAGCAAAGGATTCATCTGATTTGTTGCCTTCCGTTCTCTGCAGCATTCTTAGGAGAAATATTTTTCTCAGTAAACAACCCTTTGGCTTCTGCTGTAACAGTGAGATATACCTTCAGTGGCTACCCAACACCTGTGTGGTCACCAAAGCATTGTCTCTGGTGTACAACTATGAGGTTAACTCACTGTCTAAGGGGAGCAGAATCTTCCCATGCAAATATGCAAATACACTGGAGGTTGTTTCTTAAATTCTCCCATGGAATTTACATTGATCTAAGACCAGGTTTAAGCTGGTTAAAGCTTTAAGAGCCTGAGAGTTTTCTTCTAGTTTCTAGCATGGTGACAGTGTTAGCTGAAACCATTCCTGTGCCTCCTGGGTACATTTTGTACTCCTGTTGTGCAGAAAGCTCTTTAGGTTGACTTGGTAATGAATGGCCTATTAGGTTACTGTACCTGGATTGAATTTGCCATAGAAACTCAGGTAGTTGTCACCAGCCTGTAACTGATCCAAAAACTTTGAAGCTGCTGTGATGGTCTTGTCTAGTAAATATCCTTGTTCCAATGTGCTCCTTCCTAGACACTCTGAAGAAGAGGTAAGCCTTGCATGCGTTGCTTTCACGTTGGCAGTAAAATAATGTTTCTAGTCAGGGAGAGTAGCTTCAGAAAGCTGGAAAGTAATTTTTTAGGGCAATGGAAAACTAGTTCCATGGTAAATTACTGAGAAGGAAAGAGACAAAGTAAAACCAGAGGAGACAGAAAATGCAGCCAACATATTAGCTTTAGGGCATCACTTACCCCATAGCGTGGAGTAAAGTCGTGTATGGAATCCCACAGGCAACAAAGCAGCCCACAGTCATGCTATTCCTGTTATCGTAGAGTGAGGACAAAGCTAAGGAATCGCAGGTCCTTACAGCTGGCGGATACAACCAACCAGCAAGTTTTGTGCCTTGATTCAAGTGCAAGAAGACATTCTGGATATATGGATTAGTCTGTGATGTTACATATAAGTACAATTTAGGGATGGTCCCCTCTCCCCCAGAGAACTATTAATGTCCCCTTTGATTGGACAGGGTATGGGAGCACTGGTTCAAGTCTAATTTAGTTTGTAAGATCCTTGGGGCTGGGACTGTAATTTTATTTGTCTCCAAAGTGCTATTCACAGCTATAGATCTGGCTAATTGAATAGGAATAATTGTAGAAATATCATAGAGCTATCAAAGACTGTGTGCTGGCACACATGCAGCAGCTGGGTATTATTTTGGGGTGGGAACATTCAAACTCTTAGATAAAAAAATCACCTGTTAAATACAATAATATTAGGATGAGTCTGAATCTGATAAAGAACATTTTAATCCACAGGTTCTACAGAGCAGTCACTGCATGCCAGGCTGTGCCTTACCCAGAAATTTGGATGGTGGTCTATTAGGAAACAGGTTGAGTCTTTTTTCTAATCTAGAGTTCTACCCTTTGGCCTGGAGCTCTCTGTCCATTACTAATTCCTGTGTAAGCTCTATTTGCAGACCAAAGGATGGAGGCCATTGTCAAGCCTGGTGCTTCATATTACAGTACAGTTACATCAAAAATTTATTGGTGAGGAGACTGAGGTTTTTGACTTGATAAAACAGAAAATGTGTCACTATGATTGTCATTGGTACTGAGCAGTGCCTTTTTTATATAAAAAAAAGGAGCCAGTACTCAGCCAGCTCCTTGCCCCACACCCCTAGCCAATCCCATAGCTGGGGCTGCTGCAGTGCCAATACTTGGTACTGACAATTACTAGCACAAAAAAACCCAAACCAAAACAAACCAAAACAAAGCACTGCTACTCAGTGGGTTTATTAGCCAAAGGAATCTTTCCTGGAATTCCTATTTGATGAATAGTCACACAGAAAGATAGCCGTGTTAGTCTATATTGTCACAAAAAAAAAGCAATCATGTAGTACTTCAAAGACTAACAAAATAATTTATTAGGTGATGAGCTTTTGTGGGGCAGGCCCACTTCTTCAGATCTGGAAATAGCACTACTTGCAAATCTGAAGGAGTGGGTCTGCCCCACAAAAGCTCATCATCGAATAAAGTATTTTGTCAGTCTTTAAAGTGCTACGACTGCTTTTTTATTTTTATTTGTGTCACCACCAGAGGGCAGTGAATACAGCAGCTAGTGCTTAAAACCAATATTGTTTGTTTCATCTGGTAAAAAAGAATTTTCTGCTATTTGTGGACTTTTTAAAAGGGGGCACCACAAAAGAGGTTTTCCTTTTGCAATCCCACTGTATCTTGGCCTTTTCTCTCTATTCAGCTGGTATAGGGACATGAAAAGATTACTTGGCTTTGTTGTTGTCACCAAACCTGTCACCAGATGCTATATTCTTCATAGTCTTAATATGGTCATATTAACCAGTCATGTTGCAGGTGCCTGACAAACACTGGAGTGCCTCTGATCAAGTGGTACCAGAAATGGGTGCAATTCTGTACAAGACACTTCACCTCTATTTTTGCTATTGTCTGTTTTTGGTGCTGTTGAAAATGAGAAGGTAGAATTGCTAAGTATACTGAGGAAAAATGCTGTGCAAATTCCTGCCTACAGACAGCTCTTCAAGTGCATCTCACTCCTGACTTGGATTGCCCTGTGCCACTTCAGCCTGTGCCATTCAGTTCTGCCAGGATACTGATCTGCCACGTACTTTGCTATTTCAGGATCGCGCAGTGGTTTGAGCGTTGGCCTGCTAAACCCAGGGTTGTGAGCTCAGTCCTTGAGGAGGATATTCAGGGAGGTGTGGCAAATAGATTGAAAAAGGGATGGTGCTTGGTCCTGTCAAAAAGGGCAGGGGACTGGACACAATGACCTCCTGAGGTCCCTTCCAGCTCTGTGAGATGTATAGCTTCAGGTTTCTTCAGAGCAAAGACTGATAGGCTGAACTGTGCTAAAACAGTGTTCTTTGTGGTGTAAACAAATGCCAGCATGAAGCTAGGCTGTTACCCACCCCACCAAACAATTCACATCCATGACTGTCCCACAGCTCAGCATTTCTATCCTGACCTAAATCTCATATCAGCTTCCTCCATTCCCTGATCAATAGAAGTTAAATTTTCACCTAGGAACATGGCAGCCAGTGTAGGAATTAGTAGCAAATGGAGCAGGATTAAGGAAGGGGAGAATAATGAACGCAATAGGGATACTCAAATAGACAGCACTTCTAGATATTTGCAGGCACAGTTTTGCATGCCTGCCCAACATTTGCAGGAGCAAAAGAGTCAAGTATTTCAATTCAAGTGGCATTTGTGTGTTCAAAGTGAGTAGTCAGACATCTAACAATCTGAATTAGTTACACAGCTACCTGACTTAGGTACACCGGTGCACATGCAAAATATTCCACAGGAAAAATTGCGCACACATAAACACTGGTCTGTGATGTGTGCGCTTTCTGTGTCTGTACTGCTAAGTGAGGCAGGGATAACAGGGTTTGCTGGGAATTCTGTGAGAGAATCTGAGTTTTCTGGCTCTCTAGTCCCATTTCCAGATTTGAGAGGTTCAGATACTTTTCACGTAAACATCTCTTTGGGCTGTTTTCCTTGTGCAGATTTCCAGTGTCCATGTGTCACATTCCATTAATACTTCTGTTTTCCTTTGATTTAAATTTGTGTGGATGGGGGCAAAAGTGACAGTAAAAGCACACTAGTATTTATACTGGGCCAGATTTAGCTGTGGTGCAGCTTTGTAGAGGTCCACAGTATTATACCTGGAAAGTGTTTGGCTTCTTGTACATATGCTGGACAAACAGACTTGCAAAGGTAATGACTACTGTGGAATCAAGAAGCAGAAGGTGAGAGGGGAGGATTCTTATAAATGTTATAGCAGCAACACATTTATGGTCACTGACAGATACAATTAGAGATGGAAAATACCTAGAGAGCATCGCAGCCATACCAGAGCAAAACAGGATTGTTGTCCATGCTGTCCTCTCCAAGGCTTTATTCAGTCAGATCTCAAGTTTCCCAACTAATGGGGCTCCTACTAGTTCCCTTAGGAAACTATTTCATGCCCATCTGGATGCCATCATTGGGCAGTTTCTCCTGATATTCAGTCCACACTGACACATAAAACAGAAGAAAATTGTGCTGTGTGGTTTCTAATAAGATGTATGTCCCTCCCACAGATTTCTACCCTAGGCCCCAGCTCCTGCTGGTGCCACAGCAGGAACTGTAATACTTTAAAACCTTTTAGCTTGCAAAGCCCAGGGATCCTGAAATGCTGATGAAGCAAAGGAGGAAATCAGAAGACAGCAGTTTAATATTCAGTCCATTAGATCACACATTTCCTTGCCTTTCTGTCTCTCTGTGTCCAACTCTGTCAGCCATTCCCAGACAGGAGACACACACTGTTTACCCTAGATCTTGGCTAATGTTGGATTTGCTTGTCTGTGTTCCAGATGTGTATTGATACATTCCTACCCAGTACAATATCCCTGATTTTCTCCCCACCAGAGCTAGTTCCTGGCCGTTCTATTGCTCTGTATTTTGCTGCTTTGACATCTCCTCCCTGTCTGTTTTGATTTGCTCATGTGGGTAGCAGATTTCCTTGCTTGGACTCTAATCCATTTTAAGTCCTTTCAGATGCTAATTCCATCTGTAGGTCCTCAGTTTCAGGTCAGGGTGAGACAGCTATTACTAACACTGTAATCAATCTGCAGTTCTCTTTGGGGTGACAGATTAAACAGGGTAAGAAAAAATAAGCATGAAGCTGACACACAGCATCTTCAGGGGGACTTCCTCTGTTCAAAGGAGACTGGAAGGTCATTTTAGTGGCAGACTGTTGTGGTAAATTGGGAGAAATGAAACTCTGCTAGAATGAATCTCTCTTTATATTGTTGATTGCAACACTTTCACCAGTAAGGTGCCTTTCATAAGTGTTTTGCAAAAAGCATATAGGCTATTCTTCCCCAGTGAAGTGCACCTTGAATGCTGGACAAGGATACAGCGGCTGATCAGACCAAGCTGCCTGAAGGAGTAAAACAAACGTGTGTGTATCAGTGATATGTGCATCTGAAGGGAACAGATGAGAATGAAGAAAATCCTGAAACTTCAGGGATACAAATATGCCCTTTATGACAGCCTGGCTGGTTTGCCTCCGAGGGCCACAGATTTCTGTAAGTCTTTTCTCATATCACAGATTCTTAAAAGCTAGAGCTAGAAAAGACCTCCTGTAGATGGTCACCTAGTCCATTTCCCTTTAGCTAAGGCAGCATTGTTCTCTAGTACATAGTCACCAGTGTTTTGCCTAGTCTCATTTCAACTGGCTATCCTGAAGGACAACTGTCTTTGTTCCTGCTTGTATAGCCCCTCTCTGGGGTCTCCAAACTTCTGTTGCAGAGTTCACTTCAGAAACTAATAGATCTGATATTCGGTTTAAAATTTCCTTTGCTTAATTTCACCCAATTAATCCTAGGTTTATTCTACCCTGAGCACTTTCCATTCTCTTCTGGACATTTTCAACTGTCCAATGCTCACAGACAGTTATTATGTCTCTCTTTTAATTATTGCTTGTTGGTTAGTTCTTTTAATACTCCTCTGAAAGACAAGTAGATATTTGTAGCAGCAGATCTAGATGGTGATTATTAATATAGGTTTCTATTAATGGATCTCACCACCACCACCACCACCACTGTCCTTTTTTCCTGTGAACAAGGTGCTCCCTGTCATCCCTGCGAAGAGAAGGTTAGAGATTTTTGTCTTTCAATTACTTTGACTTTAATATGATATTAAAAATCTTTTAATCTCTTGCTGAATACCAAATGATAAAATATGAGGCAGGCTCATCAGAAATTAAGTGAGAAGAGAAAACAATTTTGTCATGAAAATTGGAATTAGTTGGGTCAATCTGGCCCAATAACAACTGAGTGGAAAAACAACTGAAATGATGATATCATGGCTTCTTTCAGACATAGGCTTCTTCTGGTGATGATTAGCATGGACAGGAGTAGTATTTTGACCATGCATGCAAAAGCAGAAGACAGCTACTTTTTTACTAAAAAGCCCCCATAAATATTATGTACTGCAATTGTAACAGTCCTAGGATATTAGAGAAACAAAGTAGGTGAGGGAATATCTTTTGTTGGACCATTTCCTTTTATTCCTTTCACCAACAGAAGTTAGACCAATAAAATGTTATGTCACCCACCTTCTCTGTCTAAGCCTCCATAAAGTATTTTATCCAGTCCCTTCAGGCAAAATGCTTTTTATTTCCTCTGCAATATTTTGATTGCAAGGATCCTGTCTCCATTAGCTTTTCAGACATGCTGAATGTGTGTTAAATAATGCATAATAAATAAATCTGAGAGTAAACAAGGTCTTCATAGAGAGGGTGGATCAAAAAAGACTGATGAATCTGCATGCAAATTACTTAGCAAGTATCAAAGGACAGTTAATAGGTGTGCCTAGAAATTATTTAGTGAAGCCAGTGCAGCTTCGAACGATCTGAGGATGGACGTTGCTCTGGAGTGTTTAAAGAACCCTTGATGACTACATGTTCCCATTTCCCCTTAAAGATGTCTTCTTCCACTAACCCTAATGGCAAGAGCCCTGCAAATCTGCGGTTATCTGATTTATATCCGCAGGTATCCCTATCCGCAGATGTCAGTGTAGATATCTATGTCTCATTTTTACAGACATGCCTGCAGCTGCGGATATAAATTTGTATTTAGAACCCTGTAGATCTGCAGATGTCCACTTCATATCCATGGTATACATATCTACAGAGGTCAGTGCAGATATCCACAGCTCATTTTTGCTGATACAAATGCGGATATACATTTTGTATCTGTCCATGGTTCTACTAATGGCTGATGAACCTGACACTTCTTTTGTGGTTTGGTCTTCCCCATTAAGTCAATAGGAGTTTCTCCATTTGTCAAGCTGCCTGGAGTGGCTTATAATCTGGAGTGCCTGCCTCAGGGACAACTGTCAGAAAGAGGGCAGATACTGGTAGTATGTTCTATCATTATATTTCACCAAGCCAGTAACACATTTCAGCTCCTGAATCACTATGACAATCTTATCATGGAGACACAGTCTCCTTAGTCTCTTCTCTCTTGCTGCTCAGGCAAACTGGACGTAGTGATAAACAGTGACTTACAGCAAAAATCACAAAATGTTCAGATTGCTTCCAATCACGAGAGACCGGTCACATACCTAAGTTCAGTTGGTACCCCAGATTTTACACCAGAGACAACACCTTTAGCAAATACTGTAGTAAACTTTCTAATGTTTTATTAACTGGTAAAAGGAAGAGAATTCTTTACAGGTTAAAGCAAACAAACATATTTGTACAAATGAGTGGAATCCAAATTCTAAGAGTGACAGTTGTAGTAATGGGTGAACTCAAGCTTCTTTCACGTTGAACTTCGGCATAGCCCTAGGACAGGGGTTGGCAACCAAAATAGCAAGAAGAGCCATTTTTTCAAATTTGGTAAAAACTCAAAGAATTCAAGAGCTGCAATGCATGTGAATATGAGATGGTCCTTGATAAATAAATAACGTCAAACCACACTTTTTATAACTCTTATTTTAAGAACAGTGAACACACAACCATTTGTAATGCGATACATGTTTACTGCAGGACATTCGCAAACTTTTTACATATTCTACGTCCTTACACTTCACATGTGTATTTGTACTACTGTCTTCCTGATCTTTATCTCTGAGGGACATTGGGGGAGTTATCCAACATCTTGAGATCATATATTGTTTGCTATTTAGATATGAATTATTCATTTTTGGGCTTTTAGACGTTCACGATTTATTGAAAATAATCAGGAGGGTTTGTTTGTTTGTTTGTTTTACTTTGCAGTTATAGTGCAGGGAGCCACAAAGAAGTCCTTAAATTCCAGAGCTGCAGTTTGTAGACTCCTGCCCTAGGGGAACTCTGGCTTCATTTTGATGTCTCT
This sequence comes from Carettochelys insculpta, assembly GCF_033958435.1. Classification (NCBI taxonomy): domain Eukaryota; kingdom Metazoa; phylum Chordata; order Testudines; family Carettochelyidae; genus Carettochelys; species Carettochelys insculpta. The sequence continues at coordinate 36,959,948 of NC_134152.1, forward strand.
GGCCTGTGAGAGTTCAAACAGCAAAGGATGGAAACTTTCCTATATCTGTGTTTTATTTCCTACACTCAGCCTCCAAGGGCATGGGATGAGCTTTCTTGTATTTTACATTTCCCAGGTGTTTTAGGGCCATTCACTAACTATTTGTATTGTATGAAAACAAAAAGCAGTCAAGTAGCACTTTAAAGACTAGCAAAATAGTTTATTAGGTGAGCTTTCGTGGGACAGACCCACTTCTTCAGACCATATCCAGACCAGAACAGACTCAATATTTAAGACACAGAGAACCAAAAACAGTAAGCAAGGAGGACAAATCAGAAAAAGATAATCAAGGTGAGCAAATCAGAGAGCGGAGGGTTGGGGGGAAAGATCAAGAATTAGATTGAGTTAAGTATGCAGACGAGCCCCTATAGTGACTCAGAAAGTTCACATCTCGATTTAAACCATGTGTTAATGTTGCGAATTTGAATATAAATGTCAATTCATCCGTTTCCCTTTCTACAGAGGAGTGATAATTTCTTTTCAGTAACACACATACCTTGAGGTCACTGACAGAATGGCCCATTCCATTAAAATGTTGACTAACTGGTTTGTGGATCTGGAGTGTTTTAATGTCTGTTTTGTGCCCGTTGACCCTTTGTCTAAGGGAGTTAGAAGTCTGTCCAATATACAAAGCATCTGGGCATTGTTGACACATGATGGCATATATGATGTTAGTAGAGGAGCATGAGAAAGTGCCCGTGATTCTGTGAGTAACCTGGTTAGGTCCAGTGATGGTATTTCCAGAGAAGATACGTGGACAAAGCTGGCAGCGGGCTTTGTTGCAGGGAAAGGTTCCAGGACTGGTGTTCCTGGGGTATAGACTGTGGCTGTTAGTGAGGATCCTCATGAGGTTGGGAGGTTGTCTGTAGGAGAGAACAGGCATGTCACCCAGGGCCTTCTGGAGTGTAGCATCCTGATTAAGAATAGGTTGTAGGTCTTTAATAATTCGCTGCAGTGGTCTGAGTTGGGGGCTGTAAGTGATGACCAGTGGTGTTCTGTTCTTGGCTCTTTTGGGCTGATCTTGGAGTAGCTGGTTTCTGGGTATGCGTCTGGCCCTGTCGATTTGTTTTTTTACTTCTTCTGGTGGGTAGTTCAGGTTTATGAATATTTGGTAAAGTTCTTGTAGTTTTTGGTCTCTGTCAGTTGGATCAGAGCAAATGCGATTATACCTAAGAGCTTGACTGTAAACAATGGATCTAGTCACGTGTGCAGGATGTTCCTGGATGGCTCATGTGATTTCAATAGTTCTTTTGGATGGGAGAAATACCCTTCCTATCTGAGTTCAAAGTTTAGAGCAAATATTTTCAAAGTTGTAAAACAAAACTCATGTATTTGTTGGTAGCATGGCATATAGACATTACAAGTAAGATAAATGCATGCATCAATTTACAAACACTCTGTAGATGCTAAGCACAAACTACATTTTTATAAGGCCAATGGCTATGCTGAGCAACACCTAAGTGAACTGGTCTCATCTCCATCTGTGAGTTATCAGTTCTTGTCATGCCTGCAGCCTGAGCAAGAGCTGGCACCTGGCCTGCCAGAATCACACCATTGACTTCAATGGATGTGGAATCAGATTCTTTCTTCTTACTCACAAATCAGTTCTTTCAAACAGCCTCTTCTTAAATTCTGGGTTTACTCTTCTTTCTACTGGAAGTGGACCAGTGCTGAATAAAGGGTGTTGCAGCTTACCTCATCTTGGCCAGATAAGTACGAGTGCAGTGTCCCCTCCCCCATGTGAAGCCCATGAGTGCTCAGCCCAGCTGTTCATAGAGGGTCTGGCAAATTCTAATACAGTTGCTTTTGGAGTGCTTATGGTAATGAGAAATATTTATTATAGTAATCCAGGGGTCAGCAACCCCTGGCGGGGTGCCGAGAGCAGTACATCAGCTGATTTTCATTGGCAAGTGAGATGGGAGCTCATCCCCGCCTCTCCTCCCCCATGCAGCTGGGAGCTTGGATTAACAAAAGACCAGCTAATTCTACCAACTACCGCTTAAATGGGAAAACTCTGCATCTTCATTTATTAATGAAGCTGTTGTAAGCAAAACTATTAGTGACTTTAAAAAGTACGACAGGCACTTGGACTGTACATAGAGGTCAAAATGTCAAATTTCAGCACTCTGCCTCGGAAAGGTTGCTGACCCCTGTAGTGATCTCATTTCAATCATTTGTGTGACCTGGTTTTTAATGTGAATTAGCAGAAATATGAAACAATGGTTTTACTTGTGGGTAAATTACAGTTATTTGCTTCCAAAGGAAAGGGGTGAGATTACTGACATTTAACAGACAGGCTGGACAAGGGATGTACTGGCTCACACTGTGTTAAGGATCAGGCCTGCCAAATCACTTAAAGTTGCTTTCTGGTTCCCTAATTAAGTTAGTGCCCCTAACAGCATTAGATTAGAAGGTTAAGGAGCAGTTTGTAGGGAGGGATAAAAAAAATCGCCATAGCCTGTCATGGGCATTTCCTTTCCAGATGGATGAGAACACAGAGCAGACTAGAATTCCCACCTGACAGTATCCTACCTAAATAATGCCAGCCAGACATAATGTGCTTACTGTGTGGGAAACAATTTCAAAACTTTTTTTCTTCCTTTTTCCAGTTACAACCATGCCAGCTACCAATCAGGGGTGGCCTGAAGACTTTGGGTTTAAAATAAGTGGAAATGGTCCTTGCTACATCCTTGCAGTAGAAGAGGGCAGCAGTGCTCATGTAGCTGGTCTTCAGCCAGGAGACCAGATCCTGGAAATAGAAGGACAGCTTGTTTCCTCCATGAGCTGTGAGACTCTCATCAACCTTGCGAGACAGTGTGAGAATGTGCCTCCAAGCATTGGGGTGGTCTCACGCATCCAGCGGATGGATATCAAGCCTGGCCCTGATGGAAGGTTTGGTTTCAGCCTGATGTGTAACAGTGGCAACCCCCTGCAAGTGGAGAGTGTGACTCCAGACTCCCCTGCTTCTGGATGTGGAATCAAACCAGGAGATTATGTGCTGGAAGTCAATGGGATACCAGTGACGGTTTATGAAGCAGCATCTGCCATGATCAAATCCTGCCAAGGGAAAGCTCTGAAACTGGGGCTGCTGCGGCTTGGGCGGGTGCAGAGATGGGCTAGCAGCAGTGTACGGGGATTCATCCAGAGTGCTGATGCCATCCACCAAGAGAGGAAACAGAAGGCTCAGGAATTCAGCAAGATGGTAAAGCCAAGCATGCAGTGTCTGGGAATCAGGAGATTTGAGGCCAGATTTTGTTTTCATTTATACCTATGCAAATCAGTTTGATCCTAATAGAAGTCAGTGGAGTTACATTAGGATAAAAGTTGTGTTAGTGAGAGTGGAATCAGGACTCCTGGATTCGGTTTCCAGCTCTGCCATTGACCGATGTGATGGTGATGACAGGCTAGTCACTCCCCCGTTCTGTGCCTTATTTTCCCCAGGTGAGGGTTGTGAGAATGAATGCTTGCAAAGGTATTGGAGACCTTTGGATGGAAGGCAGAAAAGAAGAGCCAAATCATCTTAATTTTTCACCATTAAAGCAAAGCTATTTTCAAGCAATAATCTATAAGGCTAGATACCCTTCTTTTCAGTATCTAAATATCCATTTAAAGTTTTATCATATCAGCCTTTAAAAATTAGCTCTTACTTTGCAGCAAAGGAAAAAAAATCAAAGTAATTACAGCTTCATTGTGTTCCTGATGGTTACCCAGTGGGTAATTTGCCACACTCATCACCTCTTGCTAATTATAAATTTGATCAGGGTTGTTTCTTTAATCTTCAGATTTTCCATTTCAAAGTAACCTTTTAAAATACAGTTATGAAATCACCGGGTTGGGTTTGTTGATCCCCAAGCTGATAAACATTAAGATATTAGTGAAGAGCTGTGTCATTATCAGCAGGATCTCTCTCTTCAGTCAAGCTTTAAATTAAGGGTTCACAAATATGCTTTTAATTTATGATTCCAAAGACAGTCCCACTGCATGTTAGACAGATATCTCCCAATAATAGGGCACCAGCAAAAGGATGAAGATGTTGGCCTGTTTTATATTGTCTAGTGGAACTAGATTACACCACTGTAGTATTTCTTGGATGATTGTCATTTAAATTTATAAGGCAAGCATAGTGATTTTGGAAATGCTTCTTCCGCATGCAACTGTCCCTCTAGGTCAGCGGGGCCATTCATGGAAGTGGAGATGGATTTAGTAATGCAGATGTGATTGCATCTCTTTGTAACTTTAGTCAGTCAGTGCTGCTTGCAAACAGCAACCCCTATACACACTTTTTCTGTGTCAGTTCAGCCAGCCTCTTGCTCCCCTGAGTGTTTTGAGTGGAAATGAGTTTGTAGAGCTTTGTGGGTTGCTGTTATAGGAATGGGAGTGTAATGGCTCAGAAGTTTTAAGTAGACTAATTTTCAACAAACTGCAGAAGGTAATAAAACTCATCCTTTATCAGTAAATGCTTCTTCAGTTAGAGCTGCTAGTGTCAGATTTGGATAGAATAAGCCAAAAGCTAGGGGGATGCTTCAGAAGCTCATCTGCATGCATTACCCAGAATGTATTAGTAACTCACTTCTGCTTCACAACATTGTTAGGTCAAGACTCTGGTCACCTGCTGAAAGGTTTAAGGGTGCTTGTGGTGTCCCTGGGGTCTCTGCGGTGTGTGCAGAAGGCTTTTCTGACACTGATCTGGAGACCATTATGTTATTTGAGTCTCTAGAATAACAGCACTCATAGAGGGGGTTGGGTGATTCAAGTGGCAGTATTGATATTGTCATGGCTAGCCATGGTGTGGGCATGAACCCAAGTCGTCCCTGAACTACTCCTGACCCAGGGGCTTGAAATCTGCACCCAAACATTCCCAGTGTCTCAATCACTGATCCAGGATCTATCTGTTCCTTTTGTGTTACTGGATTTAAGATTCCAGTCTGGTCCACTTGGGACAGCTACAGAAGTGGAAGGGAGGAATATGTTCAGAGATGTGCTTCATCATGTTTTGGTGGTGTTTCTATGTATTGCAGCTAGTTTTACCTGTGCTATGTAGCTGCCTGAGCTCTGTGTTTCAGAGGTGGGGTGGGTTTTTGCCGAGACATAGTAACAATATTTAGCCTTTCAGTTCCAGGACACTGTCTCTTGTTGCTATTCGTGGAGCATCCAGGTGCCTGATTGGCACCATACAGACAATCATAACAATGAAAAAGACCTGAAAAATTTGCCATGTAAACTGAAGCCAAGTGATTGATGGCTGCTGAGCAATGAATGAAGTGATTGTTCCCAATCCCCTTCCCAACAGTGGGTGACCACATTGTTGTTTGTACCGTTAGGCCCTTTTGTTGGAAGTCTCAGCATAGAGGTCAAGGATGGAACAAAACATGGAAAAAGGAATATCCCTCTTATCCCAAGTCACAGCCTCTACAGGTTACATTTATATGCCTCAGTAAGACAATGCAAGGGAAGCTTGTCCTGCCAATGCCCATGCTGTGCCTGCTATGTGCATAAACACAGGGGCCCAGCTGAGAATTGCAGGGTTAGAGATGCATCACCAATCTATTTTACTGATTCACATGTCTTTGTGGGGAAGAGGGGAGAAAGAGGAGAGGGGAAAGTATCTGGAGCATGTGTGCAGGAGATGCTTTGGTAGCTGTGCTCCATCCCAAGGTTTCTTCTAGGCAGGGGAGTCTTTACCTGGCTGTATTGCTGGATTTGTGGCTGCAGGTGGTAGAGGGCACCTAGGATTCTGACCCAGAATTTCTGTTTTTTGACCAGGTTTTGTAATTTCTTTTGAGCCAAATCTTGATGTCCTAGCTCAGGAAAATCTTTAACAAGAGACCTCAGGATCTGGCCCACTGAAAATACCAGGTTCATTGTAAACCCTGCACTGGCACTTGAGAGGAAGGAGCATGTGAGTCTGTAGCCTGTGTAACTGCTGCCTTTACTGCTCTAGATTTAATAACCTTGAAATGTCTGCTGCTTACTGGGGATTTCAACAGTGGTCACGTGAAGGCTTTTCCAAATTAGCAAGTACCTTGTGGTTTGTGATGTAGGTTAGAAACACCTGTGAGATGTGACTGTGGAGAGCTCCAAAGTGGAACAAGGGTCAGGAGGCAACAAATCCTTTTCCTTCTCTTATGTAAAGGTTTCTGTCACCCAGCACATGTCACTCTCAGAGGGGTTTTATTTTCTCCTTGTTTTAAGTATTTTTGTGGAGTGGTGAGAACCCAGTCTAAGGAAGAATGCATTCCCTTTCTTATGCTGGAAAAAAGAGGGAATGAGTTCTCTGGCAGCTAGTTCCAACCAGCGTTTGTAATGTCTGCTGCATTTGGGGGTCACTACATGGTCCACAAATCCTCCACCAACGGAAGAGCACCAAAAGAGGAATGGGAGCTAAGGAAATCTTAGTTTTCTGCACTTGGCATTTGTTGTATCTGGAGAACATATGCCTACTATGTCAACTCTCTGAAGTGATCAGTTCCAGGATGGGCAGATGGCTCCAAAGCCAGCTTGTGGAGCAGGGTGCAATCTTTTAGGTAACTGTAGTAATAGAGAGGCTAGAATAAGACCTTGAACTCAGCTGTTGATTCCTCGCATTCATTTATATATCCAATACAGGATCTTTCAAACCTTTCTCAGGGTCATGAGCCTCTTGCCAGTGTCTGCTGTAGGTCAGAGTATGCGTAACTGAGTGACTGAAGGCTAGCTAAGATGCACTGAGGATAGTATCCAGACTCTTCATTAAGGTAGAAGAAGGGAACTCATAATCTCAGTCACGAAGCTTGGTGTACTAACAGTGGTACACGCCCTAGTGACTGGGTACGAGACATGACCCCTTCCCACTTTCTGCACCAAGGCAAGAGCGTCTCAAAACTTAATTTCATAATTTTTCTGCAGCTTTTCAAGAATTAATACCAACAGAATGTCACTCTGTGTAATCAAGCAGTAATTAAAGCTTTAGGGTAGAAATGGAACTGTTCAACTGTGTTGTATGACCTACACTGCAAATGAATGTTATCTGTGAATGCATGTGTGGGGGTCTGTGCTTATGAAGTAGGAGAATTTCTAATCTTGCTGTTGATGTAAATTTCTCACTGACAATCATGTGACAAATGACAGCTGTGAAGTCTTAGGCCATCCTGAGTTTGTGTCGCTGTCTCCTAAAACATCGTTTGAGGATAAAGGGTGGGATTGTTTGTTTTTAAATAAATTGTTCCTTCTCTTTTGGGTTGGTCCAGGTATTTCAAATATGTTTGTATTTCTATTGAGTTTCATGTCAGTTTCTTCCTCTTTTAGTGTGTATCTTGCTCCCTCTCCCTCACAGGTTGATGAAATTCTCAGCGATCAACCAGAAGTAAAAGAGAAAGTTTTCACCATCTTGAAACAGTATGCAGCAGAGCGGAAGGTGGAATACTTGGCTTACACCCTTTCCATGATTCTCACCAAAGAATCCCATCAACTCCTCATTGACAATATCAGGTACAAAGCTATCAGTAACTATCACATTATCACACAACTAATTAATACATGGGACATCTAGGTGGTGGAAGTGAATATTGAGGAAAGGTACTGGATTGTAATTACAGAGATAGTTCCAGTCTTTCACTGCAATGATCCACTCCACAAATATTTCACTTTCTTGATTTGCAAAGTGTCGGACATGCAGAGTGACTCTCAGCTGAGAATATATTGTCTTGAATCCTACCCAGAGGAGCAGATTCCTGAATGAGACCAGATCAGCTTTGCTAATTCACAGCTGAGGCTAACTCAACATAGCGCAAGAACAGATTGACATTCACACATTGTTCTCCATGGGACCTGTTCAGTGGTGAGTTCAGTAGAAAATCTAGCACCCTGTGACTAGTGTTTGTGTCCCCACCTTGGGGTGCAACATTAGATAAACTCCGGTTAGTTTGTGTCTCCAGTGCTGGAGCCCCATGGACCTATGATTGCAACTAACTGACGTTGTCCTGGAGCTCAAGTGAGGGGGTTGTAAATCAGTGCAGAAGGCCTGAATTCTTTCCAGTGTGAAGCTCATCAGGACACACTCATTTGAACCACTTACAACAATCACTGCTTTCAGATAGGCTCTTGGTTCATATCCCACCTACAGTATTGTGCAGGACACATTTGCATGGCAAGTGCATTCACTAGGTAGGAGAGTCACTGGTTAGATATGTGTGGCCTAGCACTTGGGCATGCGTCATGCATAACTGATTGCAGACGGGATGTTTGTTGAGGCTAGTGTTGCCTGAGGGATGAAATCTCCCATCCTCAAGTTCACAACAATGTTCTGGATAGTTGTCTTCCTTGGTGAGTCATTCCATCTACCAACAGCATTTTAGTCAGATCCTTTATTTGGACATAATTAGAAATAGAAGCCAACTTAGCTACAGTATGTCTGGAACTTAACCAAGGAAGGTGATAGAAAATAAACCAAAATCCAGAATTAGAAAACTACAGATAAATCAGGGTTCAGTCAGTGTGGTGGTGAATTGACAAGCTGGTGAGGCAGGTGAATCTGAGTATGGGGGAGCAGGCAAGACTTCATCTCTGCCAGACTGGCCAGCAGATCATTCCTATATTGTTTCAGAAAGAAGAGTTCTTTGGTAAACAGGGTTTCTACACATCTTTTTTCGTTTGTGGAAAAGCCTCTTTCGGAAATCCGATTGCACAAGAGTATGCAAATGAAGCATGAGATTTGTAAATCAGAGCTTCATTTGCATTTTCAATCTCCCTCATGTGCATTCCTCCTCCAAAAGGAGAATGTAGTGTAGACTCTCCCCTCTAGACTATGCACATGTTATTTCAAAATAATACCGAAATACCAGCTGCATTATTCTGAAACTGGTGACCCTGAAATGCAGCATCTACACTTGCAAGTTCTTTCAAAAGAGTTTTTGAAAGAAGGTGGCTTTTTTGAAAGATCCCATGGTGCATCTACACAAAAAGTGTTCTTTCAAAGTAAATTGAAAGAATGCGGTGCTCATTGTGAAAGCACTCTTCTGCTCCAGTTTCAGGAAGAGCGCCTTCTTTTGAAAGCTTCTTGCAAAAGAAAACATGGGTAATGCTCTGCAGGGCCTGTCTTTCGAAAGAGTAGTCTTCAATGGCACCTGTCTTTTCGATCCCTGCCCTTTCTTTTGAAAGAGAGCATTTGTCTCTTTCAAAAGGAGTTCTTTTGGAAGAGATCTTCCGGAAGGGCTTCTTTTAAAAGATCTCTGTAGTGTAGCCATAGCCAATGTGAGAGGAATAATACCTGTTTTGAAAATTGCTATTTTCAAATAGGTTCTGTTGGGACACAGAATAGAACTATTTCGAAATAAGTCATAATGGGTTCCAATGGCACTATTTTGAAATAGCGCTATGGACCTGGAAATACTGTTTCAAAATGCATTTTGTACGTGGTCATGTTATTTGAAATAGCTGTTTTGAAATATCTTATTTTGAAGTAGCGCTGCAAAGTAGCTATAGCCCTTGGCACCTGACTGGTGCCAAACAAGAGAATTTGTCTAGCAGCATTACCAACACTTCCACTGCTTACTGAGCTCTTTGAAGACATTTAGTGGTAAATTACAGTAAAGAACAGCACAGAACACAGAGCCAGAACTGTTGGCTGTAAACAAACTTTATGGGACCACGGGAAAGTTGGCCACACCCATGATAAGTGGTTGTCTGGCTAACTAAAATCATGCCAGATTATGGATGTTGCCAGATGAGAGAGCGCTGGAGTAGAGAGGTTCAACCTGTACTAGGTGACTATATAATTCTAGAAGAGCAGAACATTACAAATGGAAGTTGGGTCACACCCCATTCAGGATTCCTCTCTACTGTCTCCTGTGCATTGTCCATGTGTCTGGATGCCCCAAATACTTCCACATCCCTTGGGAGACTGTTTTGTGACCTAATGCACACCACTGCCAAGTCTGCCATGATGTTTTTCTGCTTTGCTTAATTTTACCCCATGAATAGAAAATTTGGCTTTCTGGACGAGTCTATAAAATTCCTTTCCCTTCTTGATGTTTACACCCTTAAAAATCTTGTGGGACCTGATTCTGCACTTGCTTGTAGGAGTTGTATATTCATGTACCTCCACTGACGTGAACGGGCAAACTTCTGACTTACGCTAAAGTAAAAGAGAGGAGAATGAGCACTGTAGACTTTTCTCATGCCACCCTATGTCCAAGACCTACTGGCTCCATTCTCCCCTGCCTTCCATTTTTTGTTGTCACTTACGCTCATGTAAAGCTGTGAAATGCTGCCCCATCCAAATGGCAGTGCGGAATCCAGTCTTTCGTGATGAGCTCTGTTTATTTCTCCTCATAAATCAGCCCCTCCAGTCCTTTATCTCTATGAAGTTCTTTTCTCAATTCCTTCCAGTTTGTTCTGATGCCCAGATGAACAGCACTATTTTAATTAATCTGCGGCACAAAAACCCATTGTTTCCCTTGAATGAACAGGGACTGATTGTGCGCCCTTTGAAGTCAGTGATAAATTCCCATATCCGGGGATCTTTTGCTTGACTTTAGACTTCTGAAAGGGTCTGGTTTTCAATTTGCTGGTAAACACACTACAAGCCCTGGTCCATTTGATAGCCCTAGTGTCAGCTTTCTGCACAGCTGAGTGAAGCCTGCAATTACAACACAGACCTGTCACACGCCATCCCAGTGCTTGTTCTGTGTCTCGAGAAAAACAGTGGGCCCTATGCTCTACAGGGTCTTGTCAGGATAATTTGCCTTTCAAAACTGGATGGGAAAATAATTTTGTTATGTGACAGAAAGAAGCACCTGAAATCTTCCCTTGCCCTGACATTTCCAGATAGTATGGCTTCCGTTCCCCTGACTCTGAGTTTGAAGTCCTAGTGGTGGGGGAGAAGTAGACAGGGAGATGGGAATCAGAAGGCTACAAGCAGGCTCTGTGCTTGATAATTTTGTTTTACAGTGTTGAATTAAAGGCAAATTCATTGTTTGCTGTTTCCCATGGGGCATTTCCTCTCAGCTTTCACACCCAGCACAGCTGAAACACATAATGAGTCTGGGAGATCTCTTGGTGCTGAGCCATTTACAGTCTGTGTCATTGCCTCTAGTCAAGAAAAAAAGTCTGCTTTGCTTTAAATATTGTTCCATACGAGACTATCCTTGGCAGCGTTCTGTTTGCTGTGTTTTCTTCTTCCTTACATGTGCATGTAGATTAGATGGGATGGGGTATGAGGTGTCTGGGGAAAGTGGAGGTAGTGTGTGTATGCCAAGGGGAAGGTATATATTTGTGTGTTTGCAAAGGAGGTGGGTGTGTATTGCATCTCAAGGGGGCTTCCTGTCTGTGTATATGTGGTGTACCTCAATCTCTCCCCTCCTGCTAATACATACACTAGATTGCAGCAGTTGGCTTTTCCTGGGTTTGGCACTTTTAGCACAGCTAGAATCCCTACATAAAGGTTGCACAGGAAAATTACTGCCCTTGAAGCTCCTTTTCTCATAGAGTGGCTGGTAAAGGGGCCTGTATCTTCATTCCAAAGGAACCTGGAAAATGTCGGAGTGGCTTCTCTACCTGCCAGTGGCCTCATCCCAGTGGCTTTTCATGTGGCTCTCTACAGTAAGGGGGAGGGCTTCACATGGTACCCCCACTACACCAAAATCTCTCAGATCTTTTTGTCTGGAAACCGACCAATGGGAATTGAGAAATTGTGCTGCACTGCAAGCCAATAGGAACAGAGAGAGTCTGCTGGGGAGGGGGCAGCACACAAAGCACTCCACCTTCCACAGAGCATAGAGCCACAGGGATCTGCCAGTTGCTTTGAGTGGCGTTCCTTTCTGCTGGCAGGGTGGGCCGTGGGCCACCTTAAAAGGGTGTATTGTAGTTACAGAGATCTGGCCTTCCTTAGTCACTCATTGTATTCAAACAAGGTGTTCCCTGCAGTTTGGCCAGGTTGTGCTCTCAAGCTCTCCATAGATGTACAAAAGGGTGCATGCCCTGACCCTGCCTGGCCCCACCCCGGGATACCTAAGAGATCCATGGATTTGTAGTGTTGTGACAGGTCTGTGAACTTCGTTATGCAATGCCTGTTGTAACATCATTAACCATGGTCATGATGGCTAATATAATGGTCCTCAACAGACTGAGTGTTTCATGCTGATGATGGCACAGGCATGCACAGGAGCTCAGTCACACTCTGATTTCAGTGGCATTAACCTGCTGTGAGATCAGGTTTGAGCCCACAGTCTGTATAGCAGGTGCTGCGCGTTCTTTTCATGGCCAGGCAGTGCCAGGTCTGTTTTACAGTGGGATGCTCTCTGCATGCAGTTCACATGATGGGGATTATTGTCTCTTGGAGATGATCATTAGGGAATCAGGCCTCCATCTGGCTCCACTCTGGGTCCGGCTTTCCAATTCCTGTTTAATCAGTGGAATTGTAAGATATTACGGTTGCCATAACAACTGTCCTGTATGCGCAGCCTCTTAGAAACATTTGCAAAAGGAACTGCAACTCAAAGAAAGTGATGGGAGTTCACAACCCTTCTTGCCCATCTTCCTCATGCAGCATCACCCCGTGTTTCAAGTGGCGGTATTGTCATATTACCATGTGTATTTTCTGCATGGAGTTTCTTTTAGGAGAAAAAAGTGAATAATTAATGAGGTTCTGGCCACCTTTCAAACAAGCCTGAGAGTTGGGCTCAGCCGCCTCGTACCCATCCGTGCTTGACACCTTTCATCTGCTGCTCCTGGTGTGTGTGGAACTTCTGATTATCTCTGGCCTAGGAGCAATCAGAGTGGGAATGCTGCTGAAAGGGATCAGAGGGCTGCTCTTTCCTTACTTAGAAGAACTGCACATCTCAGGCAGGCAGACCATGGCAAGAATGAGTGCTTTCAGCATCTTTGCTGAGAAGGGATGGCACTGATACAGCTGATGTCAGGCCTCCCCTGCTAGGGGAGGAACAACCAAACACATTTCCTGTGTAATTATTCCAGATAATCATAATGGATTTTGTCACCTTCAGCTAGACTAATTCTGCCTTTCCAACTAAATCTTGTTTGTGGGAATATCTCTTGGTGCTTAAGCACTGTGATCCCTGGTAGTCGGAGGCTAATGCACACTCTGGGGTGGCAGGAGGTTAGGGGTCTGCTCCTGGCTGTGCTGTGACCTTGGGACAGGTTGTGTCAGCTCTTTGTGCCTCTGTTTCCCAATCTGTGAAACACACTAACCCACCTCATGGTGTATTCATTACATGCTGTAAAACTGTGAGCTTCTTGGCTAGAAGACATTATAGAAGATCTCAATATTGTTGTTGCTCATCCTGCATTCAGACACCTGAAGATGTTCATAACAAACTGCGCTGGCATATTTAAAGAATTTACAGGCAGAATAATTATCTTCTTTATGGAGGCAGATTGTGGGGAAGCTTCCAGCTATGTTCATTTCTTTCTAGGTTTACCTTATGCTCCTCAGCAAAGGGAGTATACAGGCTCCAGTGTGTTAGACGTGGAGCTGGGAGTCATGAGCCCTGGATTCTATTCTTAGCTCTGCTGCTCTGTGACTTTGGGGAGGTTGGACTCATTTTTCTGCCTCCCAGCTAACTCCTCTGGGAAATGGAGATAATGATTCTTAGCTGCTTGGAGAGGGGCTTGAGACTTGGGGATGGAAATTCTCTATCAAGATTATAAATGTTACAACTAGATTTATTTATGGAAGCATAGATACAAAATGTAAATAACTGAAATTGTATGGGAGTCCATGGACAGGCAGCTGGGGTATGGACATGTGAACCAGTGTGGATGGAATAAAACCTCAGCTGGACCTTAACTCAAAGGTCAAATCTATCCTAAACTTAAAAAAAAAAAAAAAAAAAAAAAAAGCAAGCCAAATGAAATGACCTTATTCTCTAGCAAACTCTCTTTGGTATTCACCTCATTTCTATAGACACTATTCCATTACTATGGAAGTGCACTGTCTTGAACCTTATTAAATTTGGCAGAATGTTTCCATTCAGGGGATTCAAATGAGCATGTAAACTTTCAGGTACTTTTTCCATCTGGACCTTAAAACTCATGGAGCATTGCCTGTTGCTTGTTTTCCTCTCTCTCTGTTCATAGTATTCCCTAATGCACAGTATGTTGTGGCAGAATATGAAGTCAAAGTAGCTATCATCTATTACTGTCCTGGTGTCAGTGCATGAATTTCTAACACACAATCAGAGCTGTCACTCCCCTCCCCCACAGCATCTGATACCCCAAAAAGCCAAAGTCATCAAGGCAACCTCCAGTTTTGTTTCTTGTGATTTGGAAAATAAGTGAATTTTTTTAAAAAAACTTAATTACTCATTGTGTGGCGTTTGCAGCTGTTGAACTGGATGTGGCTCTCGTAAGCAGAGTGAAGCTCAATGCATGTCACTTGGAAGGGGGCTGGGTGGCTCAGAATAGATCAAAGGTTCTCAGGCTTTATTGCACTGGGACTCCCTTCTGACAACCAAAATTATGACATGATCTCATGACGGAGGACCTAACCCTGAGACCTCCCAAGCTCTGCCATCCCCAGCAGGAGAACCAAAGCCTGAGCTTCACTACCTCCACATGAGTGAAGTGGTAAAGTGGAGCTAAATGGAAGCTGAAGTTTAATAGAAGCAAAAGCTTAGGCTTCTACTTCAGCCCTGGGGCCCAGCAAGTCTAACATCAGTCTTAGCAACCCCATTAAAACAGGGTGTGACCCACTGTGGGCACCCAACCCACAGGTTGAGAACTGCTGGAATAGGTGAAATGAGATGGAACCTTTTGCCTGTTGGCTCTCAACTGAAATTCAGCTCGGGATGCTGAAATGTGATGCCACATAATGGTCCCTTGTAATGTGAATCTGCTCCATCTTGCAATTTGCTGTGATGCTGAGGGTACCTTTCTGAAGAAGAGCTCAGCATGCTTGAAAGCTTGTCTTTTGCACCAACGGAAGCTGATCTAATAAAAGATATTATCTCCCCCTACCAACTGATGACCGTTTAGTGGCTGAAATGTTTTGATGTTTTCTATCCAGTGGGAAAGGTGCCCACATGATAAAAATGTTGTCACCACAAATGGCACTAATTGGTTTTCTTGCTGGCAGTCTCAGAAGAAAGACTGAGCACTAGAGGGGCCCTAGAGATTGAATTGTTTTTGGGAACTGCTGTCTTAGCTCAGGGTAGAGCAGAGCAAGGGAGGCTTGTTGCTGTTCTTGCCTGTGCTGGAGAAAAAAAGGAGGAACTCAGCCATCTGATATCTTTCCCCAGCATCTCTGTTTAATTGCCTTTACATTTTCTGTAGTGACTCAGTCATTCATGGTTAGTATGCCTGGATTTACAGATGCTGAATGTCTGCATAAGAAAAGGAGCCTGTGCCTTTGACTCCTTTTGGTGGCTATATTCAGCCACTCATGTTACCAGTGACTTCTCTCTTATAAAGGAGTCTGAAACAGATAATTCTGAGCACCATAACAATGGCCACACTGTGTCAGACCAAAGGTCCATCTAGCCCAGGATCCTGTCTTCTGACAGGATCCAGTGCCAGGTGTCTCATGTGACATCAAAAGCCATTAAAGTCCTTTGCAAGCCTGTTTCCTGCCCTAGTGACTTCTAGACATAGCAACTGTAACGATATGGGCTATATACATTTTTCAATATTGGACAGGGATTTCTGGCCCATTCTAAGCCAGTGTGGTACTTTGTATGGAAAGTCATGGGGCCTCCAGTCACACACTGTACATCCAGGAGTAGTAGATGAAGCAGCAGAAAGGAGATGTGTTGCATAAGAGGATTCTTGTTTTTATCACTGGATCCCAATGTCTTCACAATAAAATATGTACAGTCCTTCTGTGAGTTAATTCTTTGGTGAATGATTTTAATTGTAGATTGCAGCACAAGTACAGTGATTTTTTTCATAGAGAAATGGTGAGATTCGGAGTGTTATAATTGGGTCCCCCAGCTGGTCCCTCTGGTATGCCTCTTAGGCAGTGAACCTCTGGCAGCTTTTCTGCTGATAGGGTCTTCTGTGCCCTTCATATTGTATGTTCATTTAGTTGTCCTGTCTAAGCCCATGGTTTACTGTGCACTGTCCCCTCCCCCAGGCCGCAGCATCACTAGCGCATTCTTTCTCTGGTTAAAGCATCCCTCTGAATGCACTGCAGATTCTTCTGTGCTGGCAGGTACTGTGTGCAGAATAATGCAGCTTATCAGTTCCCAGTTTAGCTGCTAACCCTAGCTGTAGCCTGATTGCATCTTTCCTTTTCACTCACTGGATTTAATTTTGGGATGTCACTGCTGCTGTTGGGGTTCCATCTTTGATGATTCCTCCATATGCCTCCCTGTGTCCCTGCTTAGTGCTTTAACATATTTCCTGCAAGGTATTTGTTTGGAATACTGCTTCCCTCAAGAGCACATAAATTCAGCACACCATCAAACCTCCCTTCTGGAGAAATACTCCCCCTCCCTCCAGGCGAGGGTTGATTTTTTTTGTCAAATGGATTTCAGCCCATTTATCCAGAATTAAGCTCCTGCAGATTTTAATTTGCTGACATTTTCTTCATCCATTTCATTGTGGATAGCAGGGATAATGCACGTGCTGTGCCAGTTCCTCACTGTACTCAGTCCTCTTGCCCATATGGTTGGTGTACATAGTAAAAGAGTACAATTTTAGTTCAGGAATGATGAAGTACAGTTGCGAGCAGGAAAGATGAGCTGCCTTGGGTAAGTAACAAATGAGACCTTTCCTGGGCGGGAGTCAGGGGGTGGAACTGGAATGATTTTTAACAACTTAATTCCATAATATAATGATAACACCGGATGCTGC
This sequence comes from Carettochelys insculpta, assembly GCF_033958435.1. Taxonomy (NCBI): domain Eukaryota; kingdom Metazoa; phylum Chordata; order Testudines; family Carettochelyidae; genus Carettochelys; species Carettochelys insculpta. The sequence goes on from NC_134152.1 coordinate 36,976,775, forward strand.
GGAATCTCAACCTGCTAAAGTTAATTAATGCTAAACATCCTCCCTATACAAGGACTTCCATTGTAGGTGACTTGTTGGGTCCATCAGACTGAGCCAAATAGAAGAAGAGAGGGAAACTTTTTTGTCTTTATTCCTCAGGCACCTTTAAATGTCCTTTTCCCCCTTCCCCAAACAGCTCCAGACAATGGAACTCTCTTGTTACCTGGGGAACACCTTTAGGTTGAACTTGGATATGTGTGTGCAGAGGGGTGTGGGTGTGGGGCGTGAACACATTTTAAGTGACTGTTGTGATTTTAGTTTGGGGTGAACTGTGATACTGACAGTGTGCAAACATCTGGGCTCTTTCATTTCACAACTGTTTTTAATAATGGAAGAGTTTCAGTATCAGCAGGGAAACTGCAGCACATCTCTATACTGAAGGGTACCTTCCTAATGCTGTCTCAGAATGACTCTTTCTGCTTACTTTAAAGAGACATTCACTTTGTTGTAAAGAAACTGATTTCTTTAAATTAATAAAAGAGCTTTGAAAATCCAGTGTGCGTCTCACTATTTTTGTTTTTTATGTACATTTTGCATTTCTCTTGGCTTGGACAGTAAATACGAGCGAAGTCACAGAAGTTTTCATTATTGCTGGTCTGACTTTTAGGTGCTCAGTACGGCAATACTTTGGTTTAAAAACTACCATTTTCATTAAAGTTGTTATGTGGTGGACATGTATAACCTTATCACAATCTGCTTGCCAGAGACTAGACATTAACTCTTTCAGTTGCTCTTCGGTGTTCATGAAAGTTTGGTGTTTCAGACTATAAATATTATACCATACGTAAATTGATATTTTTCCTTTGACAAAGAGCTTGAATAGCTGAATGTGCATAGTGCAGGTCACATTCAGATTATTATCTTCCTGTCTATTCTACTGACATTAGATTGTATTTGTTCATTCGATGATAATTCTAGGGATGTTGGGCAGTTTATTATACGTTTTTGTGCGACTTCTTGACATCTTTTAAGTAGACTGTATTTGGATTTAAGGTTGCACTCAGTTTCTTACTGGTACTTTCTTTATTGTAAAGTATTTGTCCACTTTTTAAGAAACGTACATTTGTTGGAAGAAAACCAAGAAGTGTATTCTATGAACCTCTTCCCCTTTCAAGGGAGATGAGAGTATGATGGATTTTTTTTCTTTTTTATCACAGGCACTTTTCATCTCTGACAAATACAACCCCTGCACATCAGGGTTTCTTCTATTACTGAGAAAATTCCACTGTTTATTTTAATAATGGTTCAGACACAATCTATTTTTCTCATTTTGTTTTTCACAGCAATAAAATTGCTTGAAATGTCACAGTATTACACTTCTCCAGCCATCTGTGACACTCACTGGATAAGAAATTTAATTTTAGCCAGGGGGATTTATGTATTTGAGATTGTGCCATTTTCCCCAGTCCCCCAACCCAAAGATCTGCTCCTCTAAGATAAGATGGATGTTTAGTCTGTTTTTATGGGAAAATACTGCTGGTAGGAGATATACACAACATCCCCATTGAATTTGCTTTATTTTATCTTGCTACTTTTGTACAGATTTTAGAACTTGAAACCAAAGAATGCTCTCATCTGAAAATTCATGCAGATCTTCTGTGAAAGTCTGTGGAAAGCAGGAGGGATAAAGGAGGAAAAGCAGCTTCTTGCTTAGTTCCCTTCCAAATCACTAATCTTCTAGTTAGACATATGCTAGACATATGTTAGATGACCCAAAAACGGAATTAGAGCAACAGAAAAGGTGTCTGCAGCTGGATAGGAAGTATGAAAATGTTGGGGAGCAAGGCTCCTTTTACAATGGGGAAAGTTCAAACAGGTTATGACCATATGGCCTGTGAAGATATTACTGTTTGTTTTGACATAATCCTTTTTCATGGTGTCACGAATGATTTGGTCAAAATAAATAGCAGCTTATATAAATTAAAATTGAGTTGTAACTTTCATGTCAGAAAGTAATTGTTCGATTCAGAAATGTTTTTAGCTTTTTGCAAGTGAAAACAGGTGTGGAAAGTTGAATTTGTTGTTGTTTCCAGACCACAGAGTTGAAACAAAAGAACATGATTGGATGTATTTGGAAGAAGCTGTTGCTGATACACATCAATCCTTTAGTGTTAGAAATGCATTTACGTTTGTTTAGTTCCTTGGAAGGAGGATATGCTTTCATAAAACCTGGAACCCCCATCTACCATACTGAAATGTCTCTCCAAAAAGCAGACGTGAGGGACCCACATCTCCTCTCACTTCCATTAGTTCTACGTTAATGTGACTCACCACTGACTTCCAGAAATAGACACCATCTTTTTATTGGTGTATGTGAGTAAAGGATCAGGCCCACTGTTTGCAGTTTTAGTATGGATATGTGTGTGTCTGGCATAATTGTTACTTGCATGTCTTTGTGAGTTCAGGCTGCTCTGCTCTCCAGAGAGCAGGACGCATAGGCAGGATTAGATGGTCTGCAGAGAGCCAGGGCCAGATCCTTGGCCATTACTTAAAGGTGTGGTGAAGGGGATCCTCTGGGTAACAGAGGGATTTTGAACTCACCTTAGGCTAGTCTACACTACAGACTTACTCCATTGCTCAGGAGTGTGAAAAATTTACATTCCTGAGTGACATAGTTATACCAACCTACCCTCCGCTCTGGCATAGAGTCCTTTGTCAATGGCAGAGCTTCTGCTGTCTGCATAGATACTGCTTCTCACAGAGATGGATTAGCTATGTGAATGGAAGAAGCTCTCCCACTGGCATAGTAGCATCTCCACTAACACATTTCAGCCCCACTGCTGCCCCAGTACTTGTGGCTCACTGGGGACTGCTCTGGCCCCTCGTGGAATTTAAAGCAGTCTGACGCAGAGACACTCTTTTAAAGGTTGTTATAGACTACCGTATGGTTTGGCCATACCTTCGCCAGCCTTCTGTCTGCTCCTTGTTTGCCCTATCAAACGTGCCGTGCTGGGTTTACAGCAGGAAAATCCCCAGCTCCCCAGGTAGGGCTGTTTTGTGCTCTCTGATGCTATGTATTGTCAGAATGCTGACTCTAATTCCCCTTATACATGGGGGAAATTTAGATTCAGCTAGAACCCATGTCTAAATTAAGTGACAGGAATTCAGATTGTGGACTCTGGACTGTCCTATGGAGTCCCTCTGGGTGGAGGGCTGAGAGAGGACTCGTGGCTGGATTCCATGTTATGTGATTGGAGTCCCATGGGGACAACTGAAGTCACTCATGGTGAACTGTAAAGAATGGAAGAGCCACTCCCCAAAGATAATGGATATTTCAATACTTAGATTTTCCAAGCCAGCACAAAACAGCTTCCACAATACCTTACTGTAACAGCAACAAAGGGTCCTGTGGCACCTTATAGACTAACAGAAAAGTTTTGAGCATGAGCTTTCCTGAGCACAGACTCACTTCATCAGATGCTGGTCTTGGAAATTTGCAGGGCCAGGGATAAATAAGCCAGAGCAAGGGTGGGGATAACAAAGTTAGCTCAGTCAGCAAGGGTGAGGCTTACTACCAGCAGTTGATCTGGAGGTGTGAACACCAAGGGAGGGGAAGCTGCTTTTGTATTTAGCCAGCCATTCACAGTCTTTGTTTAAGCCTGAAATGAGGGTGTCGAATTTGCAGATGAATTGTAGCTCAGAAATTTCTCTTTGGAGTCTGGTCCTGAAATTTCTTTGCTGCAGGATAGCTACTTTTAAGTCTGCTACTGTGTGGCCTGGGAGATTGAAGTGCTCTCCTACGGGTTTTTGTATATTGCCATTTCTGATATCTGATTTGTGTGCGTTTATTCTTTTACATAGAGACTGTCCAGTTTGTCTGATGTATATAGCAGAGGGGCATTGCTGGCACATGATGGCATAAATTATATTGGTAGATGTGCAGCTGAATGAACCCACGATGGTGTGGCTGATCTGATTAGGTCCTGTAATGGTGTTGCTGGTGTAGATATGTGGGCAGAGCTGGCAACGAGGTTTGTTGCATGGATGGGTCCCTGAGTTAGAGTGACTGTGGTGTGGTGTATAGTTGCTGGTTAGGATTTGCTTCAGGTTGGCAGGTTGTCTGTGAGCAAGGACTGGTCTGCCTCCCAAAGCCTGTGAAAGTGGGGGATCATTGTCCAGGATGGGTTGTAAATCCCTGATGATACCTTACTGGTTACCCAGAAGCCAACCACACAGTCTGTTAAAGCAACCCAGACTTAGGCAAGACACCCAAGTTAAATATGATGAGGATCACTGAAAATCTTACTCAGCATAGAGAAAGTTCTACCAAGCCCAAAGGATCAGTCACATTACCTCCTGGGTTAATGAATATTTCTTATCCAAATACACACTTACATCCAATTCTTATTACCTAAACTAAATTTTATTACAAAAGAAAAGAGAGAGTGTTGGTAAGAAAAGATCAGCATGCATACAGACATGAATACAGTCCTGAGATCAGATTCATAGTAGTGATGTTGGGCTTTGTAGTTTCAAAGAGTTCTTACAAAATTAGTCCACACCTTAAAATCTGATGTTCATATTCAGGTGAATCCAGGTGGGACAGGAGGTCTCAATCTTATAATTTAAAGCTTTCCCTGATAAAACATCAAGCAGATCAGAGATAAAAAGAATCAGGTCCAAAGGGTCTTAATGTAGTCCCGGGCTTCTCTTCACAGTTCAGAGTCTTTAGGCAAACAATAGGCAATACTGGAGATTTCTTTCCTAAGCATCACCAAAAACTAGCTACACAGATTAACCTAAGCCAATTGTCCATCATTTACAGATGAATTTCTATACACTCCAAAGAGAGATGAAAACAGTGCAAACAGGAATCATTTCATTACATTATTAATCTCTAACAGAATACACGCAAACACACAAACACAAACATTATCTACCAAAATGTCCTTTAACCATTGAATTTGGGTCATTTGTCCTGCAGGCTGCGTAGTCCTTTCCAGCTGTGTGTCACATTGGCTACATCTACACTAGCCCAAATCTTCGAAATGGCCATGCAAATGGCCATTTCAAAGATTACTAATGAGGTGCTGAAATACATATTTAGAGCTTCATTAGCATGCCGCTGGCCGCGGCTCATCATAATTGCTGCAGGTGACTGCCACACAGCTCGTCCAGATGGAGCTCCTTTTCGAAAGGACCCCGCCAACTTCGAAATCCCCTTATTCCTGTCTGCTGATATTCCTGTCAATTTTGAAGTGTTGTGGCCACCGGCATGCTAATGAGGTGCTGAATATGTATTTCAGCACCTCATTAGTTATCTTCAAAATGGCCGTTTGCATGTCTCTGGCGTAGTGCTTTACACCAGTGTAAAGGGGCTGCAAGGAGGTACTGTTCAAATTGGGTGTATTTATCTCCATTTGGCACTGCTGTAAATGAATGTATGAGATGCAGGGCAATGGAAAATCAGGCTTTTGGTGTCTGGATTCAAATCCTTTGTTCCCCCTGTGCAATGGGGTGCTGTAGATGGTGCACAGCAGGAGTCCAGACAGAAGGAGCTGCAGATGGTAATGAGAATGGTATGGGGCAAAGTGATGTTTGAGAGCTGACTGCAAGCACTTAATTTCACCAGCGAGGCAGCACCTGCCTGCAGGGACTAGACAGACTGCTAGAACATGCTGATCTGTTGTGAGGGAAACAAGTCAGACTGCTCTCCTGACTTTATGATCTACAGATAAGCCGAACCAGTTCATCTCCAGTGCAACATCCATCACAGTGGCCAAGTTTGCTGTCTTCTGCTTCACAAGCTACCTTTGAGCCTTGCTGGCACTCTTTCCCAGAGGTGGCTGGAATAGTTTGTCACTGGAGTGTATGTACACTGTATACTAGGAGGGCCTCTGTGCAGCTCTTAGAGTACCCAGAAGTGCTATTGGCTCCTGTCAGAATTCTGAGGTGTTTAGTTACAGTGTCCCTACTCTGTTATGATTTGAGGGGTTCTTGTCCAGTTCCAGAGAAGAGGGTGACAGCACAGAGTCTAGAAGGATGCAAGTATGAAGTAGGGGAACCAAAAAAGGTAGACTGTCTGTGGAACTGCCCCCCCTCACACAAAACTCTAGACTGGAGAGAGGTAGAATACAGCTGCTATTGGCGGAACCTGTGCTGATGGAAAAGGCAGAAATTCTTCCGTTTGTACCACTGCAGAATAACTCTGAGAAAGTGGCCCTAAGAGTTCAGTTGAGGGCTTTGTGCATGATCTGAACATCTCCTTTGCAGTGTGGAAGTAAGTTTTGCTTTGGACTAGGTCTGTCCTGGAAGAGGGAAGATGAGTCACCACCTTAGGGCCTGTGGCAAGTCCATTGCCTGTGTATGTGGCACTTTTTGGAGCAAGAGAAGTCAAGGAGTCTTCAGGAATTGTTTTGCAGCCTGTGCATGGTACTTGGAAGAGAAGGGGGAAGTGGTCTCTGACTCTCTGGAGGTCAGCCTCGACTGTGGGGGTAAGTTGATGTTTGGTTCAAAGGGATTATGTCACAGCCTGTGAATGGTGCTTTGCCATGACATTTGCTAAGCTGCTTAGGGTAGATGATGCAATAGACACTTTCCTGATTGTATGTTTGTTTGTGTGTTTGTTGTGCCTCTAAATGAGAAGTCCCAATGTCTCAGGTATGTCTCTGAAGAAGGACTGTCAGAATTACTCTTAACTGAAGGACAAAGCCACTTGATCAGAATGTATTAAATTACCTGAGCAGAAGAGGATGCCGTTTTCAGCAGCTGAAAGGGATGTTACAATCCCATGTTTTTCTCTGCTGATTCTTCTCAGATGCTGGAGCACATGTAGTGACAACTGAGAGCACCCCAGGGACCAGACTCCTATCTATTTATAGGGAAGGTCACCCTTTAATGAACACAAAGTGTAACAGTGGCTCCAGGGAAACTCTTACTGGCTTTTTTTCTCAGAGATGGTGCCGCAGTGGTAATCAATAGTTATCTGAGCAGAGGATGGCAGGGTGTATGAGTGCAGTGGGGATTAATGTAGTATCTTCTTCCTCTTCGAGAAACACTCTGTCATGTAGGGGATCTAAATTCAGGACTAGAGCTGTGATCCTGGGTCTGACTCAGGAATGCTACAGAAATAGAGCAATTGGCACCTGGGAGGGAGAGAAAGAGAATCTTTAAGACTTTACTTTACAGTGAGAGACTTCAAAGGCTCAATCTCATCAAAGACATAGTCTTGATCCTAATCTGTAAGGGTCTACATTGGAGAAGATAAGGAGCAACAGTGGTTAGAAATTAAAACTAGACAAATTCAGCCTGGAATAGGCTGTGGGTTTTTTAACAGTGATGGTAATTAAGCACTGGAACAATTTACTAATGGGTGCGATCCCCATTGCTTGGAGTGTTTAAGTCAAGACTAGATGCCTCTGTCTCAGAGAACTGGTCCAACTCAATCAGAAGTTATGGGCTTTATACAGAAATTAGGGTGATATTTTATGAACTGTAATGCAGGTGATTGGACTAGAGGATTTTCACAGTCCCTTCAGACTATAAAAATCTAAGGATATCATTATGGTTATCCTGAAATCCTTATTATGTTTGTACTGAGTCTTTCTATGGTCAAAGCTCCAACTGATGCTGAAAAAGCTTTATTCATGAAAGACCTAGTTGAGAACATTGGGATTTGACCCATTGCTATCGGTTCTGACTTGCTTAGCTCTTCTTGGTTTAAAAACAGCTATCACATAAAGTCCAAGTCAGCATCTGTTCTCAGGTGGAAAACTGCTTTCATTTTTCTTTAATGATAATTATGGCCACATCTGCAAAATATCTGTGGCTAAACGAATAATTGAACCTTACACTACAGGAGATAATGGTCTGGTGCACATAAAAATGCATAGTGTGAAAATTACAGTTCTGTGCTTGCTGCAGAAGCTGAAGTATTAATTTCCAGTTGCAAATCCTTCTTGCGTTCAGCTTGTTTAGTAGAAACCCTTATGTTCCTTGGTTGTTTTGTTGATGGCTTAATTCCAAAACAGGGACTGTAAACGCATACATATGTATTGCTGATTTTCCTTCTGTTCTTGCTTCTGTTCTCTGGGATATGCAGGATCTTCTTTACATGTTTCCGCTACATCCCTGACCTTACCTGCAGAGAACACCTTCTCCCTCAACTGCTTTATGGCCTAGGGTATTTATCCTGACAGTATCCACTGAAGTGGTGCAACAGGGAGGGGTGGTAGCAGTAGAATTTTATTTTAATTCTCTTTACTAGTTTTCAGTTGCAAATAACAGTGCCCATTAATCTCTTTATATCTCTAGGGTACCTTGTTATACAACCACTGCTTTTAGGGGGTGGTGTGATATCGCATTTTAGAGAAATGACAAACATCACCACGTCATAATACCATGTCAAACCATAACAGTATTGTGCAGTGGCATGGAAAATATATTTAGCTAACTCCAGTGTTTGGTGGCAGTTTGCTTATGTTAGTAGGCAACACTGTTCTGTGAAAAGTTAAGTGACATGACTTACTTGATTTAAACCCTTTTACTCGGAGTGGAGCATAGGTCATCTAAGAGTCTCCTCCACTTCACTCTGTCTCGATACAAAACTTTTAGTTGATTCCAGGACTGCCTCAGTTTTTGTCCTTCAGTCTCAGTAGATCTTCTCCACGTTGTCCAAGGTCTTTCTCTTTTGCATTTTCCTTGTGGGTTCCATGTGAGAAAGCTTGATGGACTGGATGCTGGATGACGGTTTTCTGTGAGTGTAGTCTAGCCATCCCCACTTTCTTCTCTTGGTTTGAATGTCAAGTGGTTCTTGTCCTGCTCTGTTCCAAAGTTCTTCATTTGTCACAAAGTCGTGCCATTTGATGCAAACGATGTACCTCAGGCATCTGTTTATGAATGTCTGTAGCTTGTGATTTAAAGACATTTTAGTACGCTAGGTCTTGCATCCATACAAGAGCACATTTTTCACATTTATGTTGAAGATCCACAATTTCATCTTTGCAGGTATCATTTGTGCACTCCATATGGGACTAAGAGTCTTGAATGCAGATGTTACTTTCCATATCTTGGCATTCATATGCTTGTCTGTTCCTCTATCTCTGCCCATAATATTTCCCAGGGAGGTGAACTGCTCCACATCTTCCAGGTCGTCCCTTCCCAGCGTGATAGTGCTGTTGTTGGACTGGTTGATCCTCATTGTCTTGGTCTTTCCCATTTTCATAGACTTCAAAAAAGCCTTTGACAGCATGGATAGAGACACTTTATGGAAACTGCTGTAACACCGTGGCATCCCATCCAAACTTATTAACCTGATATATTCAATGTATGAACATGCCAAGTTGTTCACAATGGCATCTTGACAGAAAAGTCAAGTGGAACAATCTTAATATATGGCTTTACAGAATGTTAACTGGGCTATTTTTGAGCTGAGAACCGACAACTTTAAACAGATACTGGAAGTCAAATTTGGCCCTAAATTTAGGTTTAGTAAAAATCTTTATATACTCATAAAAATTATAGAAAAAATTCTTTTTTAATCCCAGTGGACCCAGGTTTTCATTTTTAAGTGATTAATTGTGCCCTGCAGCATTTGCAGCTGAAACTTTGTAGCTTTGGGATAGTGTATAAGTATCTGGAAGTGAAAGCTGAAATCCAGAAGTGAATATGGCTGACAAATTCAAAAACTCAGATAAATCATGAAAAGTAAATTAGATTTTAGAAAATTAATTAATTTTAATAACATAAGGTCTTTTTGTATTTGTAATTAGTGCTTTTTTTTGGTGGGGAAAAAAAAAGGAGCCATTACTCAGCTGGCGCTTTGCCCCTGCCCCCAGCCAATCCCATGGCTGAGGCTGCCGAGTTGCTGGTATTCAGTACCAGCAAGTACGAACACAAAAAAATCACTCTTTGTAACATAAGCAAGGACATTTGCCTGATAAGAACAAGTGATTTTTTTTTTAAACCTGTCAGAATATGCTTAAGGCTGAAGTGTTTTTTCCAGGTTGGTAGCCCTTTTTGAGGAATTTATGCAGTACATCTCAGATGTAACCCAGATGTAGTTCAGTGCTTTAAAGCACCTGGAGAGGTTTTCCTCTGCTTAAATGACAGGCTCAGAGTCAAATTCTTGTGATAAGTCTACCTTTTCTTTTTTTTCATATTTTATTCCCTTGCTATCTACCTGAAGATAATCTCTTACCCTGGCAGCTCTGCACCCTTTTTATTAAATAAAAGAGACATTCTGTTGTGTGGAGAGACAACTGTATTAAAATCAAGGGGTTCTTTAGATAGCTCTGACGATTGGATTCCCAACAGAGCAGAAATGACTGGAGGGCAGTTTTATATAATGCAGCTTTTATATCTTGGGGCTGCAGTTGGACTTTCTAAAATTATGTTATCTTTACTGAATAAATAATGTTCACAGCATCGTAAATTTACATGGTATTTTACAACTCTGGATTCAGATACTGAACAGTGTGCAGTCTAAAAGCTAAATCTGCTCCCTTTGCTCAGGTGAATCATCTCAAGGGGCCTTTGCTTCCTAGCACACTGAGTTGTCATCTACCTTTGTGCAAAATTAGTGTAAAAATGCACTCCACATCAGTGTTTTTGTGCATGTGTAAATGACAGTCCAAGTGAAAAGGTCATGGAGCATCAACTCATTGACTCAGTCAGAGCTGGATCGGACCTGTATTTGATACTTAGGAAACTACTACCATGAGCAGGGCAAACAGGATTTGTCCCTAAATTAGATGAGACAAAGGTCGGAGAGTGAACAGCAGTCAGATAAGGGGACCATTGGGAAGATTCTCAGAGTGACTGGGTTTGAGGAGAGGGAAGGTGCCTGGCTGATTCCAGCTCGGGGGCCAGTATGACAGAGAGAAGGAATGAAGCTGAGAGTGAGAGGAGACAAAGGGTTCAATCTTGCAAGTTGCAGAGCATCTCCTTGGTGCCAGGGGATGAGGTCAGTGCCAGGTCCTGGGATCTGGCCAAAGACAGCAAGTAGGTGGAAAGACTGGGAAGAGGAGGGATGGCCTCATGCAGGCTGGTGTTGGTGTTGCTGCATGCCTTTGGATGTCAGTGTAAGGAAAGAGACTGAGCCTTGCACTCAGCTCTGAGTCATATTGGTCTCAAGACAGCATTTTTCAAAATGCAACGGGGATGAAATTGATTTACTGATCCTCCCTTGCACTGAGGGATGAGCGCGAATAGGCAGAAACATAGAGAAGCTCCTGCTTTATGGTTGGGACACCACAAGAAAGGCAGTTGCTTCTTTGCCACTATTTCTCATTCAAAAATAGAGCTGGTGTGATCCTTCAGTGCTATTTTGAGGCAGGCGCCTAGTGAGGAAATGTTGTCATGGCTGAGAGAGAGAAAAGGAGATCAGCTGGAAGGGGTATAAACTGGTGATAGGTCCTGTAACAATGCAGCACCAACTCCTGCAGAATCAGGGCTGGGCATGAAGCTGTCTGCTGGAAAAGATCTGAACCCGTAGCCTTCCAGGCAAGAAGGCCTGGACAGAGGTGTGGAGTAAAAGCTCATCAAAGGATAAGTCTAACCAGAGCTAAGCAAACCAGAGATGCTGGTTGCTCTTTTCCTTTAAGGTTTCTCACCCATTGTAATAGCATGTAATTTAAACAGAAACACTTCAGAAGTCAACTAATTAGCACTATCAGAGGCATCCCTCCGGAGTTCAGGAAGGATTGGTGCCCTCCTTTCTTTGCAGTCATGCTACAATACAATTTTCAGCTGGAGCAACAGAGACCCTGTCTGCAGTTTTAGAGAAGGCAGGAGGCTTCCTCACTGTGGTGTGGGAAGTCGGGGGATGATGAAGAGCATCTCTCTAGCCACTGGGCAAAATAACAAGCAAGGCAGACTTTAAAAGCAGGATTGGTGAACAAGGAAGACATTATGTGGTAAAAAGCCAACTCTGAGGCAGAGAGTGCAAGAAGCCAGACAAGGTAAAAGCGTGAAAGGGGACATAGGAGAGGCTTGTCTCAGGTAAAGTTCGTGGGCAAATGGTCCATCTGGATACATATCCCTCAGCACTAAAAGCGGTGTAAAGTGACAGCAGGTGCATCAGCTGGAGTGTGGTTTGCATTTGTTTGGATCTGACCGTGTCGGGGCTGTGATCCTAGTCTGACTGTCATCTGTATGAGGATCTGAAGAATCTCCCTTTCACCCTGTCACACGCTTACCAATGGGAAAGGACCGGAATTTCTCCCGACATTTTCGGTATGTCTTGCTGATCTCTCTCTCTGTCTCCATTTATAATACGTGATGTTAGATTTAATGAGGGTGTCTCATAATCTTTGACAGAGCAGACTAATGGGTCCCACCCACACAAACAGCAAGAGGCTGATTTTACTAGTGACTTCTGTTGTTGCCATTTTATTAAACCCTATTCTTTAAATGCATTCTCTTGTGTATCATATTGTGAAGAAGGGAGGTGAGAATCCCTGTTGATATGGCTCTGGACTGAGTCCACTGGGAATATTGTTGTACATTACCAGAAAGATACTGAGAAATTGGAGGGAGTTTAAAGAAAAAAACAATGGTAAAAAATTCAGGGGGCAGAAGGGACTCGGAAAAGATTCAAGGAACTGAATGTGTTTGGTTTGGCTAAACCGAGTACTGAAGAGCAACCTGCAAATATCTGAGGAGTGTAATTGTTGAAAATGAAGAGAAATTATTTAGAATGATACCTAATATAGGTGTAATGGGATGAACTAGAAAAGGAAAAACATAGGCTAAATATCAGGGGAAATATCCCAACAGTGAGATGTGACAAGCAGTGCTACAGTTCCCCAGAAATGGGACAGAGGCCCCAGGTCTTGGATTTCTTAGAACTGGAGTGGTCAGAATTCTGGGAATAAAAATACTGAAGAGAACAACCCTGCCCGGTAAGGAGGTACGGAAGGATTCTCTGATTGAATCCCGTCGGTCCAGTGGAGGTGTCATTCTTAGCTATCAGGTCAGCCCTAATTGACTTGAAGCCCTGAACAAACTGAAGACTTCTCTGCTAATTGTGGTCAGAGCGTCTTCCCAATCATCCATCTGAACCTTACTAGAGATAAGGAATGTGGAATCTAAACCCACACTGAAAGTCTGCAGTTCCAAAACCATAGCAGACACAGAAATCACAGCAAGCACATCTGTTTCTGGAAACCTCCATTTAAAATCAAATCTTTTTCAGGGTGCTGCACTGGGTATAGGATATGGTGGTAAGAAAATAAATACCCTGAAATATAGATTTTCCTGTATACAGAGAGATAAGTCATTGCAACCTGTTTGAGTTTTTAAAATAGTGATCATAATACATATATTTTAAATCCTTTGTTTGTCTTAAGCAAGGAGAAACAAGTGGGTTTAGCTACTGAGGTGTCAGGGATCTCTATAAAGAATGATGAATACTTTTAAAATAAGACCTCCTTGTTATATGTGTGCTTGGCTCTGGAGCTGGAAACATTCATCTGCTGGTACACAGTACAGATCTGCTGCAAAGTAAGCTTTGTAAGTGGAGTCTGGGTGGATATAACTGTCTAAGGCCTTGTCTATTTTGAGAAAGTAACAGAGTTAGAACATAAAAACCAAGCAGTCCTGTAGCACCTTAAAGACTAATGATTTTATTTATTAGGTGATAAGCTTTCGTGGATAAGACCTACTTCTTCAGATAAATAAAACTGCTAGTCTTTAAGGTGCTACAGGACGGCATTTTTTTTGTTTTGTTTTGCTTTGTTTTTGTGAAGCTACGGACTAACATGGCCACCCCTTTGAGAGTTAGAACATGTTCCCTAACATTATTTTTAAACGGCACACTATGAAATGCAATTTTACCCTTAGCATGGAGAAGGACCGTAATGTTTAAATATATGCCATTAGCCACAGACAACCCTAACAGGGTTTAAACCTAACTGTTCTTGTTTACACAAAGGGCAAACCCATTTTACATCACTCTGCTTAAAATGTGTTAGTTAACAATGTTCTGACAATACATTTTCCCATAATAGATCAGGCCAAGGAGCTATGTTCTACACTCAGGACAGGGGGCGGATTGTTCTCAGCATTAGGAACCAAGCTGTGGGCCACCTTACTAGTGAAGATGAGACATATCTAGCCTTGACCATGTTCATGTCATCATAAAGCCTATACATCATAAAGCCTTTTTGCAGCAGTGGCAGCTTCCCCAGGCCAATCAACAAGCAGGGAGATAGCAGTGGAGGAAGCAGAAGGCAAGAAGAAAAGTGAAAAACCCAAACTATTCCCAGTCACATGGACACAGGGAGCAAAGGGAGCTGTGAGAATTTTACCATTTAGGGCTTGCTTGCTCAGTGCTGTGCTTAATAAGCACAATGCATGGTGATGTATACCTTAGTAAAACTCTCTGTAGGTTGAAGAGTAAGCAAACTTGGGCATGGATACCCCAAGCTAACTCTTCTTTCATCCCAATGACATGCACATATTGTTGTGGTTGCCACAGAGCTCCTGCACATCATCAGTAAACTGGCCTTTCATGTGAGATTTACACAGCTGTAGTCCAACTTTAGGTGCAGAGGTGTGTCTGTACGCAGGGGGTTAGATTCAAGTCCCTATATATTTTAGACTCTAAATACAAACATGGAAGCTATTACCTTCCTCTTTGTATAATCAGTCAGCAATTGCCAGTGCAGAGCATAAAGTCAGCTCAGGGAGCTTGGGGCCTGAACCCTGAGCTGCCCTGTCACTAGGCCTTGGGGTCAGTGTGTGTTATGAAAATGTAGAGCTGGAGCCTTGTGTGAAACTTCATCTAAAGAAAGTCTGATACATGGGTCAGGTGTGGCCTTTCAGACTCCACCCTGAGTGTATGGGAGACGGTACTAGACGTCTGGAGGAGGGGGTTAGACTCTGGTTCACACCAGAGTGGAAGGCAGCGTAACAGCTGCTAGGCTTGAGAAAAGGATCCTGAGAGGCTCCTGCTCTGGGGTCAGGGAGTATCATTTTGGAATTACCTTTTTTGCTAATGAAACCTGAACCAGGGTGAAAGTTTTTAGCTTGACAATGAATATGAAGAGTTACTCAGGAGCTTAGTAGAGACAATACCAGCATCAGGACTTGAGACCCCCTACGAGCAGAATGGAGTGGTATTTTATGTCATATGAAGACAATACAGTGCAGGTATTTGGAGCAGTATTTCTGTGTCACCGAAGCACTGCAATAAATTGATGCAACTTGGGGACATATCTGCAGTTAAACCATTTGCTATACAAAGAAATCAATGCCAGAATCTGCCAGGCCAGCCAGGCACTAGGACGTCTGAGAGTGTGAGTGTTGAATCAGCACAATGTCTGACAGTCCACTAAACTGGAAGTGTACAAGGCTGTAGTCCTGACCAGTCTCCTATATGGCTGTGAAACCTGGACCTTGTACAGAAAGCATATAAAACTGCTGGAGCGCTTCCACACATGCAGCCTGAGGTCAATACTGCACATTCGATGGCAGGAGAGAGTTACAGACCTGGAAGTCCTGGACAGAGCAGGAGCCACGAGCATCGAAGCCATGATTCTGAAAGCCCAGCTTCGCTGGACAGGGCACGTCATACGAATGGAGGAGTCAAGAATCCCTAAGCAACTCCCCTACGGTGAACTCTCCCAGGGCAAAAAGAATCAAGGTAGGCCTCGCAAGAGGTATAAAAACTGTGTGAAGGCCAATATTGCTCATTCTGGTTTAAAATCAGATCAGCTAGAGGAGCATACAAAAGACCAAACAGGTTGGTGTGCTCTCGTACGACACGCGTATGACAACTTCGAAGAGCAGCGACACTCACACCTCATTGGTGCTCGTGAGAGGAAGAAAGCAACAGCAGCAGCCACACCAACAGGGCCAGGACAATTCCCTTGCCCCCACTGTGAATGCCCATGCCGTTCAAAGATTGGACTCCTCAACCACATGCGAATCCACAACTGATGAGCCTGTGCAAGTTTAAGACGTCATTGTCAGGCACGACAGACTACCTATATGTATTCCCTACTGATCCTGATCCACCAACCCATTTCACATCTCCGGGCAGAACCTTAATAGGAGACATAAGCTGTCGGCTCAATTTATTTTGCTACCCGAATGTCCACATTCTGCTGCACAAAATGTACAGCCAGCCAAGAAATATACAGAATATCCAAGAAAAAGGCTATAACTAATGAGCATGATAACTAGTAGTAGAAGTTTGGAGTGATGACTCAGTAAAAGATGAGAATTAAATTATTGTGCTGTTCGTACAGGTTTGTGCCTGGTTAAGGTGCAGTGCACAGAATGACAAGCTCTGATTTCTGTGAAGAATGTTCTCTTTAGTTAGGCTTCAGGGATACTGAGAATGGAAATACCTTCTAATTAATCTTTTATTCAGAACTTTCTTCCTCCATGAAAGGCTTTTGATACCTCCTGGTTCAGCAGTGACATCCCTGGAGTGCACCATTCTGCAATGCTGAACATACTGTGGGTTATAAAGAGACCACTGGCATCTGTGATGTTTTTGGGAGAACTTCAGTGGAGCAGGAAGCAGCCTGAAGATTTTACAGAGGTCAAAAAGATTTAAATAAACATGTTTATGTGTTGAATGCCCACATCAAGGTTTCATGAGAGGGAAAAGGGATCTTCAGGCTTCCCCAGGAGTGGGTAAGTGAGAGGAGAGGGTGTTGAATGCCACCTTAGATTTGTATAAAGGGGAAGAGGTTGTGTTGAGTGCTCTGATGCTTGGTTCATAGGATCATTCAGCATAGAAACCTGGACTCAGCTCAGTTTTCATTGTCGCTTTGAGTTGCCTTGGCCCTGACCTGAGCGTTGGCAGGGCCAGAAATGCTGCACAGACCCACAGGTGATTTCAGTGGTATTTTTTGAGTGCTCCCAGGTGGTGAAGATACCATCCTCTGCACTAGGATAGAACCACTTCCGTTAGCAATGGTTAAAGGTCTGTGGCTTCAGGTTTGGTGGGACAGATGTCAGTTTAGTACCATGGGACTTTTGTGTCATACACTCTGGGCTCCTCCTTCTGAACATAATAAAGATTCTATGAGACAAGTCCTTTGTTGTGTCATCACCACTTGCCTACGCAGATTTGCAGTTGTCATTTCTACATATGCAACACAGCAGTGTCATTATTTACAATAGGGCCCGATACTGCCCTGCCTTGCATCTCGTGTTACAATTACTTCCATGCAAAATGGGTGTATCCAGTGGTGAACGAGAAAGGAATTCTCATTTGGTAGCATTTTTATATCAACTGCACTGGGTTAAAGAGCAGCACAAGCTCCAGGGGAAGCAGGTCCAAAAGCCATGGAAGCTGTGTCAGCATCAGGTGCAAGAGTAAGTTATGGTGCTGTTGTGTCACAGGCTCCTGGGAGCCTTTTATATATGGAGATGCTCTTTTGCTGTCTGTAATAAGATGAAGAACAAAACTTTCCAGAGCACAGTGAGCTGGGCTGAGGGTTCCCACAGAGACGGCTGAGGACTCCTTCTGTGCTGTGTCCCATTATGCCCTGAGTGTCATGGGATACATTCTTTGGGGACTGTCTGTTCTTCTGTTTTCTTAAACTCGTGACATGAAGTGAGGGTAAAGAAGTGAATGTTTCATTTCCAGTCAATTCATCCTTCATGTGAATTGGGTAACCAAGCCAGCCTAGGGTCCTGTTTTAAGGAGTAGCTCTGGACAGAAACACAGACACTCACTCCACTTACAGATCCAGACTATCCAGACTAACACGGCTACCCCTCCGATACTTCACTCCACTTGTGACTTTTGTACATCATTACAGTGCATTACAATGCATACAATACATTACATTGCCCTCCAGTGGCAACTATAAAAGTCTGCTCCCTGCTGAATTGTACAGCTTCTGTGAGATTCAGGTGAATCCAACTCAGAGCTTATCTGTGAGGAGCAAGGACCATGCTGTCCTCTTGCTCTGCTTTCCAATAAATTTCAGACATACTCTGCTTTGATGAGGTTGCAGGATGTTTGAAGTATAACATGGACTTGAGGCAGATACTAATTTATGATCCAGTCACTGGCATTTTGCTAATCTAATACATTTCTTGCTAATGAGATTTAGTGCTCAGATGCTTCTTTAGTTTGGCAGCCCAGCAACATGGATATGGAAAGGTGTGTAACCATAAAGTCAGCAGATGCATGTTTGGTGCAAGGAATAGTGGCCAGGACTCTGCCAGCTGCACAGCCATCACTCTCCCACTGGGGGCGTGCCAAGACCAAAGAATCTGGGGAACAACACTGAGCCTGAGCTTCTATCCAAAATATTGAAAAGGCTTATTCTAAGATATGAATCAGCTTGTATCTGATCTGTTCAGTGTGCAGGCAGATTTGGTGGTGCCTGCTCCCTTTTGAGAATTACTAATGGATCTGATCACAGTACCATCAGAAACACCAGGCCATTTTCCTACCTATAACTTTAGGTGTGCAAAGAACAGCGTCCTCAATGCCACTGAATTGTGGGAGCAGGAAATCTTGGCTCATCGTTGGACACACAGGGGAGTTTCTGATATAGCCAGGTACAGCTCCAAGGCCAAATCCCACCTCAGTTAATTACATCCAGGAGGCTAAGGAACACCTTTTGCATTTGGATACAATATTCACTTTGTGCCTTTCACCATAGTGTAGAATTACTAATCACTGCTAAACAGTTACACCCCCAGATGAATTCCAGTGGTGAATGATGTGGCTCCTGTGTAGACTTTACAGCCATGGATTAAAGGCACCATCTGGGTCATTATAATTTAATGGTTTGTAAAGCGCTCTGAAGATGAAAAACACTTCATCATCTGGGTTTGGTAGCTATTATACCAGTCCTTTACATTTTACCCTTTATTCTTGCTAACAGTTCACAATTCTTTAGCACTGAATAAGTTAAATACTATAGTGCAACCCTTAAAATATCTTGTAATCATGTTTACAGTACTAGCTGTAGTTTCTCTCTGCTATGATTTTCATTGAAATAGTGTGGGCCAGCTCTCCTCTAGTGTTAGAGTGCCATAGGATGACACTGGCTTTGCTAGCTCACAGCACTTGAGAGCTGGCCCTCAAATTTTAACAGAAAAGGTTTCTATTTTGCCTGTAGAGAATCTGAAGTTCACCCTTGTAAGGAAACAAAGCACAATGTAGTGGTCAGAATACAATACTGGGAGTTCTTATTCCTAACTTTGGGAACTGCTTGCTGCCTACAGCTCAGCTTCCTCATCTGAGAAATGGGGATGATGCTGTCTTACTTCCCAGGAGGGTTGCCGTTAGTGCCAAGTAAACTATTTGGTGTCACACTGTTAAAAAGGAATATAATTATCTTCTCTGGGGCACTGTGGAGTCATGCACTGATTTTCCAGGTCCCAAAACACAGCCATCAGGCAGCCTGCAGTCGGTTGTGGTCCCTTCTTCCCAGGATCACCTTTATAAGTGCTTAGAGTGAGTCAAAACTGACAATAGCAAAACAAAGACAGCAACTGCAACTACCTCTCCCTACCTGCAGGCCTATGAGCAGGGAAACCGTAGGGCTGTCCTAGGCAGCCCTTCCTCCTTCCTCTAGGCTGCTGCATAACCCTGCAGGGTCTGAGCCAGGCAGAGCTGTGGGATCTTGTTACAGCCACTTATTCACAAACACACTGTGATTTTTATGAATGTGTTACTTCTTCTTTAAAACAATCACCAAAGGCTTAATATGAGCCTATTGCAGTCTCCCAAACACTTGTGAGCAGTTTGCTGCTGCTCATTATTAATGCATAAGCACTAGTTTCAAGTGCTGTGTTTCACTCTGAGGAAGTGAATGCTGTCACTGTACCTGGGAGAAATAGGATTTAACCCCCCCCGCCCTCCCACTCCCCTGAATTTATCCATTTTTTCCCAAATCCCTTTTGATGAATTGCTGAAGTAAAGGGGAGCAATGCTCCTGGGAGCTTGATGCCTTTGACAGGTGCAGCTGCCTGTGCATGCCATTCCTGCTTCAGTAGAGACACTCATTATTTTCTAAGCACAATCTGTGCTAAATTTTCTTTTAAATATTTTAAAATAAATGTTAGTGCTGGCAGATGGGGTCAGATTGCATCTTGGGATTCCTCTGCTCCTCCACAGACTGGGCATCGCTCAAGCATCAGAAGTGTTCTTTGACCAGTATATGTCAAATTTGTCCTGGAGAAACCAGGGCTGTAGAGAATAACGTAGTCCTCATGGCCCAGTCAGTCCCCAGGGTCTAGATCGGCACGTAATGCCATTTGTAATGGGAGATTAAGTGAATGGATGGCTGTATCCTCAGAACTGGACTGTCAGCAGTGTTTCCTGTCAGTTGAGAAATTCATATGTCATCCACAGCCAGTAGTATGTGTTTTTATTCACACATGCCTCAGTGCACACAACATTTATTCTGCACGTGTATGGAAAAAAATTAGAAAGAACACTGATTTTCACCCCCAAGCTCATTTCACAGATGGCAGTAAATGGCAATCAGATGGCAATAACATTTGGTCGCCACTGCTTTCAGCTGATTACTTGATTCTACATCACACCTGTAGTTCTCCTGAACTAGCCATTTAAACCCCCTCTTGCTGTTCAGCGATTAGTCTATCAGCTTCTTCACTACTTGACTTGTGTTCACTGAAAGATGGCGGTCAGGCGGTGAGCCAGAGTCAACAGTGGGCTAAGGGGCCACAACTCCCCTGAAGTTATGGAGCTGGGTCTTATGAAATCAGCACTAAATTTAGCCCAATAATTCTGTTTATAATTTATCATAAACTTGATGCATATCATTTATGGTCTCTATCTAGATTATTTGGGAGTGGTGAACCATGGTTCTTTATATATATTAGAATTTTTCTTTATGCATTGTGTTCATTTTTTTACCAAAAAACAAGCAGGCTTCAAAGTAAAAACAAACTATTGACCCTAGCCAGAATGTCTTGGGTAGTGAACAAATAAAATTGTGGAAGAACAGACTGCCAAAAAGACATCCATTGGAGGTACATTGAGTTTTAAGGATGGTTATTATAGAAACACAAAAGGATTCCCAAGAAGCCCCTAATGAATGCAAACCAAACATGTAGGAGTGGGGTGAATTGAGATGTTACTACTTCAGTGATCCTGTCAGTAAATGGAAATGAAAAATTCATATATTGCAACAAAGCACTGACATTTCCCTGAGTCCTAGGTGCTGAAGTATGAAAGTTCGATCCAGGAAAGTGAGGCCTCTGATTAGCTGATGTGCATGCCTGTCATGGGACAATCTGATGGGCTCTGGCACAATGCAGGAGAAATGGATAAGCCCAGTGGGGCTGCCTGCATTTAATGGAAGAAAGGAGTTGGCCCTCAATGAATACTAGAGCCAGCTGTTGGCAAAAAAACTCAGAAACTCAACGAAGACCAGTCTTCTTTGCAAACTGGTCTATTCTGGAAAACTGGGAGAGTCAGCCAGGCAGCCATTGCTACCAGTGAGAACCTCCACCTCTTCACTCCACAATGCAGAGAGTATGATGACCTCCTAATGGGAATATGGTATCGATTTGACAGGAATCATTGATTCATCTTGAATAAACTGTGAGAGACGGGGTGACACAAGTGACATGCAGAGTTAAGAGTTTAGAACTTTTGTAACTCATTTTCTCATATACTCAGACCCTGAAAGAATCTGTTTTTTTTAACTTGGATAATTCTGTATTGACTGGTAGACCGTGGTATTTTCCAGCATGCCAGACAAACAAAGCTGGAGAGCACATATAATTTTTATCATACAGAAGGAGGTTCCTCAAGGAGGTTGTTGTTTTCACTGAACCTAGTGTAACAAAGGGAAGGCTGAGGAGATTGGTTTCAGTCAGAATGGCCCCAGCTGTGGAGCACTCTGTATGGCATGCTGCACTCTGCTTCTCAGATACTGGG
This sequence comes from Carettochelys insculpta, assembly GCF_033958435.1. Lineage (NCBI taxonomy): Eukaryota > Metazoa > Chordata > Testudines > Carettochelyidae > Carettochelys > Carettochelys insculpta. The sequence goes on from NC_134152.1 coordinate 36,998,649, forward strand.
CAGTGGTTGCATGAGGTAAAAGAGCAGAGTGGGGTCCATGCTGATGACTGATGACTATGAAGTCACAGTTCCTTAGGGAAAGACATAGGGAAGACTAGAGAGGGAAAACTCACATCAAGATACAGGGAAGAGCCATGACGTCCAGATTCCCTGCTAAAAGCAATGAGGCAGTGCACAGCAGGTGGTATGGTGCGCAGGTGGTTAGTGCTGGCAGAAGACACAGGCAGGAGAAGATGCACACTGATTCCACAGTCTCCACCTCCTTCGATTCCCTAGGTCACAACCTGACATTGCCCAGTGGAAAGGGACAGGGAGCGCTGCCTGGGAATATGTGATTCTGATTCAACCAAGGAGCATGGCACAAACTGTGGTCAGGCCAGGGGAACCAAAGTTTTATTGAGAGAATGGTTGCATCTGCGCTAACATTTATACTGACCCTGGCTCAATACACTTTTAATCCACCCTTGGAAGAAAGATTCCTGTAATTGCTCTGTAACATAGCCACAAAGCCCTGCCTGCCATGCAGAAAGAATTCAAATCTCCCTAGTGCTGTAAATGCAGGTCCCCAAAGGGAAACCAGTATCCTCAAACATAAAGTGACCTTTACAACCACAGAACTCAGATGGGCGTGGCTGCCAGGGTGACTTAGTGGCCCAAGCCATCTCTGCCCTTCTCCTGCCAAAGGAGAGCAGTTGGGTTCTGTACAGTTTACGGCATGTGGTTCTTTTACATGAAACTGGAAAAACCGAGATGTTGTCTCTCGTGCAAATACAGGAGTTCCTGGGGCACTTTTCGTAAGTGTCTGTGTTTGCTCTGATTTCTGCCACCAAAATTTGCCCCCTTTCCAGCAGAGGTGTGTTAGTTGCTTCCCTCCACCCCAGAGGTGGCTGCATTTTAATGGTGCTGTATGGATACAGTTTGGGTCGCGCTTTGGGATTCCTAAGGATTCAATATGCTGAAGAGACACAAATTGTTATAGAAGATCATTTTTCATTTTCTGTATATCAAATGCTGTTATTAATGTGATAGAGAAAGTGTGTGTTTAAAAGCTGCCTGGTTAGCATCTCTCTCCCTTCTGCCTTTCAGTTCTTGGTAATTTCTTTCTTCCTATCTAATAGTATTATTCTGGTATCCATCACCGTAATATCAGAGCATATTCCAATCATAAGAAAGATGACAAAGCTTTCTCTTCTACCCCCATCACCAAGAGGTAAGCTCCAATATAGAGTAGGAGTATTGATGTGTGGTAAGATACTATTGCAGGAAAGTTGGGTGAGGGGAAGTTGATATCAAAATGCTGGGAAGCAGATTGTCTCAATTAAAAACCAGTAAATACCTGGAGGCATTAGCTTGGCATCCTCGACATTCAGGGACATTAGTGTGGGGACGTATGTACACCTGAAGGTCAGTGATATAAGAATGTATGGAGGAAGGCAGATGATTTCATCCTGCTTTTGCAGTTAGATGTAGTTCCTATGAAATACCATCTGGCTGATCAACTTTAAAAATCCTTTTTGCTATGACACTCGCTGTAGAGCCAGGATACCTTATCTACACAGCCAAGGCCATAGCTGTTTCCAGATTCTGAAGGGAGAAAAATCACTGGAGTTATTTGCACCTAAGTAAACAGATCCTGTTGGTCTGCAGCAGAACAGACACAGCAGGGGCAAGACACTTCCTCCTTCATTCTCTGCTGTTTCGGAATTTACCTGGAGTGGTGCAAGTATTTAACTTGGGATTCAAATTGAATCTGTTCATTACCAGAAGAGAGGGACTGGCAGAGTCAGAGATTCAGAAATTGGACATATGGGGGCAGGTAACAGAGTTGTTTAAATACATCTCTGCTGGGAGAAATCCTTCTTGTTTTCACACCATTGCTCTCAAATTAGCACTGCTCTATAGAGGGTGGCATTTGAGCCTTTTCAGGATTGACTGGTGCTGTAAGGTGCGCAGAGTACTTTGGCACAGAATCCTACAAAAATATCCAGCAGGGGATGTAGCCAAAGACGCGATAATCATGCCCTGCCCACCAGGTGTGATCCTGTACTCTCACGTGAATTGCTGTTCAGAAGGCTGCTGAATCTATGGTTCAGGGAGGAATAGTGCCACAGGATGCCACTTTGAACTTTTCTGCAGGTGCCACTTACCCTACCACCGTGACTGGGACGCTACTGGCTTTGCTCCTCTTCTGATTTGCCTCCTCTGTCATGTTTGCCAGGATCTTCATCCCCAAGAAACACCGGCAGCGCTTTGATGAGGTGGTGTCCCAGAGCCTGATCAGCAAGCTCTGCCGGTCAAAGAGTGAGCACACCAACCGACTGAGGCGCAGCCGCAGTGAAGACCACCAGGAGCGGCTGCTAGTGTCAACCAGGGCAAGCTCGGTGCCTCGGAGTCATGAGGAAGTCAGCAAGGGTTTGCGGAAGACCACTTCTTTGATCACCAGCAGTGTGGGATGCGGAGCTGCCCGCAGGTAACACCCTTCCTTTCATCTTCAAATGCAAGCTGGTTGGTCTTTACTATAACAAAGCTCGGTTATTGTGAAGGAGCAGATGCACTTTTATGGGGAGAGGCATGGGGAAAAGGGAAGAGAGAAAAGGCTGGCCTTTGGTGAGTCATTGCAGGTGAATTTAGTATAAAAATGAGACTGAACTGTAGCCCTTTTGCAACCATCCCCCTTGAACTCTGAGAAAGTTGGACTCCACGCCCATCTGCTGGTAGGTCCTTTTATCTCAGCTGGTTTTCGGAAGCTTGTTTCAATGACTGGTAAAGAGGATGTGCTTTGTGAGGGTTGTAGAATTTTTTCATGCCCTGCCCAGGTCTGATGTCATGCAGGTCCCCGTCCAAGGCTGAAAGCACAGTGTTCAGTTTCTCAGAACCCATGCTGGATTGTCTGATTTCTGGGAGTCCTCAGCACCATCTGAGGGGGGCTGTAAGAACCCATAGCAGAAATTGGAGGAAGAGATGAAAGGTCTGTAACACCCATTTCCATGGCCCCAAACACCTCAAGGAACCTATATGAACCACCCCCAGTGACTAGCAGGACATGTGTTCTCTTCCCCTCCCTGCTGATCTCATTTCACACTTCACAAAAGAATGCTCTGGCCTCTTTTTTGTTGTTATCTCAGCTGGCGAATCCTCCTACAGGACTGACTGTAAAGCCATCCTGAGATGTGTAAATTGCTTATACGCCTACCAGTGTCTTACAGATTAGGCACAAACACAGAACAAATCCCTCTGCAAGCAGAATTCCTTGGGAATTGGGACCAGACCACAGACTCCCACACTTTTCTTGTAGTCCTGAGTCTCCCCTCTTGAGTTATTTGGACTCCTCTTTAGCTGTATTAGAGTGACTGGCTGTACCGCTGGTTGAGCAGGGCTGGATGGGACTCCCTCCAGAGCTTACGAATGCTATATACCTAAAGCATCCAGAAGTGTTTATTGATTAACACAAGCTACTGTCTCACTGAGTGCCAGTACCTAGGGGCCATGGCACTTACAGTTCTTGCCAGGCCAGAGTGAGGAACTGAGTTCAGATCCCAGGCTTGTGCTGATTCGCGGGAGTTGTGCCTTGGTAACACCAGAGTGCAAGGCCCATTCAGATCATTTAGCATTTTCCATCAAAACCTCTCACCTTCACCAAAAGCATGAAAAGTCCCATCTGGCCCTGTCCATCGGAGCCACAGGGTTAGGATTGTATAATTAGAGAGAGAGTATTACAAGCAGGGCAGAATGAGGGTGATACATTGGTGCCTTACAGATGGGGGATTATACACAAATTCTCTCTTGCTATTGCAGCCTTCTTGCATTTCACAGAATCAGCCAACTAGATTCTGCTCTGATTTCTACCAGGTGCAAATTCATGGAAGTCAGGGCAGAGTTTGGTGCACAGAAGCCAGATGTGGAACTAATCAAAATCAAAACTCCCTGCAGTCCATCTCCCTGGCAGTGCAGGACCAGTCCTTACATCAGGGTTTCTAGAGTTCTGTCCAGTCCAATTTTAAGTTCTTCAAGTAACAGAGCTTCCATCACTAACCTGAGACAATTCCACAGTCAAACAAACATCCTGAGGGGAAGATTTTTTTTTTAATGCTCACCCCAAATTTTCTTTGTTCAAATAGTCCTAGAATCACTTCAAGTAATTCTTCCTCCTCCATGGTGTTTGTACCATTCAGTGACTGTGTCTGCATTTCTGTGTGTTCAAAATGCAGTATTTCTGCCAAGCAGCACCTTTGTTCATTTGTCAATTAATTGCTTGGAAAGGAGTTTCCAAAGGACAGCAGGAGAGAGTGTTTGCACTCTCCTTTCAAGACTTGAGCAGCTTTTGCTGCCACTGGCTACCCTTCCTCTCTCCTTCGTCCCCCTGTCTGCTCGACGCCAGAGTGCTTATCTTAATACATGCTAAGCTTTAGCTTCCAGAGAGTTTTGATTGGTATTAAAGGCAGCCTTCTATGGCTCCAGAATACATGGCTCAGTCCTGTGCAGCCCAGGACCAGCACTTGCCTGTACTGTAAGTGCAGACAAAATATTTTCTTCCCTTCACTTTATTCAACTAATAATTCCATTCAATAACTAATTCATTCAAAGTTCAACCAACTGGGCACTGAAAAAGCAGAGAAGTTTGTTTTCCTCTTCAGTTGTATGGCTAAATACACTAGGTAAGAGAGGATGAGATTTATTAATTGTAAAATGTTGAAAGACATGGTGACCAGACGCCAGGGGAACCAACAGAATTGCTGGGCCCCAGAGTAAGTTGGAGCGTCCCAACTCTGTGTTCCTAGCAGGGGTGGGGCTTCAGGTAGAAGAGGTGGGGCTGGGGTCAGCCACTCCTCAGCACTGCCCAGATATCCCTGCACCTCTATCACAGCCAGCTGTGGGCAATGCCTGGGGGTCCAGTGGCAATTTTAAAAGATCCAGGTCAGTTGCCCCCTTTAAATGCCCCCCATCCCCATTGGTGGGCCTGTCAGAAACAATTAATTCAGTTCACTAACTGCAGATATTTTCTTAGTTTAAATCAGTTATTTTAATGTTCAAAACATGTTAATCCACTTTTGCTATTTTTATGTAACCAGAATATGTAAAATAGTTTTATTTAATTAAAGTTAATGCTGTTTATATGTCTTTTAAATTGAATTTGAATTTACATCAAATAGAATTGGGCACAAATTGCAATTAAAAAAATTAAGCATTTGGTAAATAAGAAATGCACCATTTACCGTTTTCTAACATAAAAATGTACAAAATTATCTGAATATACGTTGTTATATAACTGCTTAAATAAATGTGTAAAGATATAGGTGTATATTCTTGATTCGCAAAAAAAAAAAAAAAAGCACCAAATTTAGTGTAAAGGTTGCATTTAGTAGTTAATCAGTATGTTTTAATGGTTACCAACCATTGAAAAAAATGAACCTTTCTTTAGGCAAATGACTGAAAGCTACAAATGCAAAGCATAATTAAAAGTGATGATTTAAATCAAGATTTCTGATTGCTGATGTAAAGCAGGAGTAACCGCAGAGATTTAATCACTTTGATTTACATCATCTCCTGCCCCTATTTCATCAGCTGATTTGCCCTTGACTTCAATGGGAACAGGATTGGAAATGAGGCTCAACATTTTCCCAAGTGGCCATTGATTTGGTGAACCTTGATTTCTGGGTGCCCCAGTTGAGTCGAGGGTCACTCCAAGGGCAGGGGCCATACCATTTTAGACACGCTGTAAAACCAGCAGTGGCAGGGGACCTAGGATGATACACCCTGGTGTAAGGAGTGAGTGGGCAAGCTGTGTTGTTCACAGACAACTGAGAGTCTTCTAGAACTTTCTGGCTAGTTAGCTGAGGTATTTGCAGAGCACCAAGCACTGCAGAGTCCTTGCACTGGTCACTCACTGACTGCCTGACAATGGAGGAGAGGAGACCTTCAAGGTGCAGCTGGGAGAGTTCCTCTCCTGACTCCTTGCCTGCTCCATTGCCAGGGTCTCCCAGCTGTTGTCACTGTTTGTGCTCCCTCTCAGACTACCTGTTATTAAAATTTCCTTGGGCACTGCTGTCTCCTCCAGCTCAGACTACAGTTCCTTTTCCTCTCCAGCTTGATTTTCCGGTGCAGTTAGGGCTGGAGAGGGAGTGAACAGAGGTGAAAGTAAGTGGGCGTGCCCTGGAGGGGCAATTCCAGGAAATTCTGGCAGAGCTGTGGCAAAAGCCAGCAGGGAGCTACTGAAAGAGCTGAAAGGGACCTGGGTTGTGGTAGAGTGGGACCTGTCAGAAATGTTAAATATCAGAGAGGTAGCCGTGTTAGTCTGTAGCGTCGAGAACAGCAAGAAGTCTTGTGACACCTTATAGACTAACAGATATTTTGGAGCATAAGCTTTCGTGGGCAAAGACGCACTTCATGCATCTGATGAAGTGGGTCTTTGCCCACGAAAGCTGATGCTCCAAAATATCTGTTAGTCTATAAGGTGCCACAAGACTTCTTGTTCTTGAAGAAAATGTTGTTACTTTCATCCCTGGGAGTGAATGATTACGTGGGAGGTGAGGACTGGCCAATCAGGTGGTCTGCAGAGAGTCCAAGACATATTCCAGTTGGCCCTGCTTGGGGGTGGCATAGAGGTGTGGTGGAGAGAGAGTGTCGGAGACCCCTGTATCTTTCAGGTTCTTTGCACTATGAGGAAACATGTTTACCTAAGGGCACGGTAGGCGTTAGCAAGCATGGGGGATCCCAGAGTGATGTCAGTTCTATTACATTGCACTACCAGGATGGTTTAGCACTTCAGCAAACTCTGGTTCACACACTTAGGCAGCGGCTCAGGGTATGCCTACACTTCTCGGAGTCAGGATCCATCTTCCAGAGTTCGATTTGGTGCATCTGGTAAAGACACACAAAACTGATCTCTCTGGGCTTGGCAGTCAACTCCCTGTACTCCTCCTCTCGCAAGGAGAAAGGGAGGTTGGCAGGAGAAACGCTTCGGTTGATCTCCTTCAGTGAGGACAGACCTTACAGTCAACGGCAGATACATCGATTCTAGCTATGCAATTGCCATAGCCAGAATTATGTATCTTCAGTCGACTGCAAGGTCTAGTGTAGACCAAGACATAGTGAAACTTTTTTAAAAATTAGGCAGCAAGCATATAAGGCTCAGTAGCATTGTTCTGTATTTCACTGTAATGATTTTAACAGATTAAATAGCTTTATGTTTAATAAATAATCCTGCATTTAATATAAACAAAAAACTGATTGAAATAAAAACAGAATTTTGTTATTTAAAAAATGCATCAATTTTTATCCAGGCAGTGGTAGGGCAGTCAGAGGCGAAAAAGATCCTTTTGATGTACGGTGTCACAATCAGTGTAGGTGTTGACTATGTTGTGTGATCCTAGTTCAGTAACATTCTCATGCTTCTGACATCCCAAGCCAAAATGGTGCCATGATGGAGGAAGAGAATATAAAACAGGAACTGAATGCTTATTGGATTTTGATTTAATTCCTTGTTCTGTTTTGATTTTCCACCTGCAGAACTGTTCGAGTTTACAAAGGCAGCAAAAGCTTTGGCTTCACATTACGTGGACATGCCCCAGTGTGGATTGAGTCTGTTCTTCCTGGTAAGGAAACCTCATGTTACCAGGAGATCTAGTCTGAGTTGTTGCCAGAAACTTTATTTGTTTTTAGTACTTCAGCATAAACTCTTGTCTCTTTGATACCCCAGAATATCTTTATGAACAGGCCATTTCTAATGAAGGCATCCTTTCAACAGACCTAACTTCCCTCAAAGCAGAGATTCCATGTAACTGTACCCAAACCTCAATCTGTACTTTACATTGTTGGCAGCCTTCATGCACCCCATGCTAAAAGACCAGCATAACTAAACAACATTTTCATTTCCTCCCGTATTCAGGGAGCCCAGCTGAGAAGGCTGCTCTCAAACCTGGAGACAGAATCTTATTTCTCAATGGGCTGGATATGAGGTAAGATGTTGGCTGATAAACTCTGCAAAATGGTTCACATGGGGCTGCTTATTAGGCAGCAAGTTTAAAACAAACAAAAGGAAGTGTGTCTTCACACAACACAGTCAGCCTGTGGAACTCATTGCTGAGGCGGGGCATGTTGTGAAGTTCAAAACGAGAAGTTCAAAGAGGACAGGTCCATCAAAGTCTGTAAGGCAGGATAGTCAGAGATGCAATCTCATCCCTAGGCTGTCCCTAAATCTCTGGCTGCCAGAAGCTGGGACTGGATGGCCAGGGAGGTCTCCCTCCATAATTGCTCTGTCCTGCTTATTCCATCTGAAGCATCTGGCGCTGGCTCCTGTAGGGAGGCAGGATACTGGGCTAGATAAACCATTGGTGTGACCCAGTGTAGCTGTTCTGAGAACCCATCATAGTGTGCTCGTGTGTAAGGTGGACATGTGTGAGAGAGAGAATAACTAAGGCTGCAGTTCTGTCCTGAAGGCTGTGGAAGTCCTGGATGCTGTGACTTTCTGTAACGTCTGCAGCTGCAGCAGTTGGTGAAGCTGATCCCTAGGCTGCCGGAACAGTTGGCCCATAGCCAGCCCCTCTGGACACTGCTGGAGGGCCCCAGAGAGTTCCTGAAGAGCTGCCCCCACCACTGGAGCTGAGGTCCATAGAGTAGTGGGGCTCTAGGAGCAGAGGTTTAGGTGTCATGCGTATTTGTAATACAAGTCATGGACTGGCCCCATGACCGTTGAATTTTTGTTTATTGCCCTTGATCTGTCCATGACTTTTACTAAAAATACTCAGGACTCAGTCTTGGCTTGTGCCTGTATAAAGAATAGAGTTCTGTGCGGCAGTCCTGGCCTCACACGGACACTGCTGTTATTTGAATATTGTCATTTCTGGAAGATTAGCATTATAGACCCCGGTCTTCCATTCCCTTCGTTTATTTACAGTTCGTTCTGCCTGTAGCCATGCCTGGTGCATGAAATATAAATAGTATAAACCAATATAAATTGCTCTGAACCATGGCAATCCTGGCGCCTCTGAGTGAAATCAGAGTCCATTCAGTTCCATGAGTTAAATAATATGAAAGGGGCAAAGTACAAACCAGCTCAGGTATTACTCCTGGGATGGGATCCTGAGCACAGAACTACACAGATAGTTGTTATTTCCAACTAGAACTACTTTTCTTCAGCTACTGTTTGTGCAAATGAGAAAAAAATAGTTCAGTGCCACCAAATTTTCGCTCACTCTGCATCCTATTAACTTGATGACAGGGCTAAGTCTTATTGTAAGGTAAGCAGAAGTGAAGTATTTGAATAGTGTGCATGGTAAAGGAGTGATTAATATTTAAAGGTTGAACATCTAATGCTTCTTTGGCTAGTTCCTGAATTCTCAGTTTTCAGCTGATCCAGCATATTTTTCGCCGAAGCAGCATCCCCAGAAAATAGCTGAGGCCCATTTGTAGATTACCCTCCCATCGTGCATGTGGGCAAACAGTGTCTTGGGTCTGCTTGTATTTTAGCCAAAATGGTTGTACCGTCCCCAGGAGAAATCTGTTTTGCCCACACTTTGGGTCTTCTTTCCATGTAGAAGGAGAAGCGGGAAGAAAGGCTCTGTGAAAGTATACCATATTAGGCAGGGGGTGGGCAATAATTTTTGATGGGGTGCCACTCCAAGATTTTGGTAAGTGGTCAAGGGTTGAAGGGTCTGGGATGGAGGCTGGGTGCAGAAGGGAACTCGGGGGTAGGGGACTGTGGTGCAGGAGAAGGTGTGGGGTCTGGGCAGGAGTTTGTGTGAAGGAGGGGGTGGTGACTTGGGGCAGGGGTAGGGGTGCAGGGTCTAGGAGGGGTATGGGTGTGGGAGAGGATTCTGGTCTGGGGGAGGGGTGTCGGAGTGGTGCAGGGTTGGTGGTGGGAGGGGGGTGAAGAGGGTACAGAGGATTTAGGAGGTAACCTGAAACTGGGGATTAGGTGCAGGATCTGGGAAGGAGGCTGGGTGCAGGAGAGGATTGTGGCCTGGGAGAGGAGTGCTGGAGGGGTTGCAGGGTGTGGGAGGGAGTTGGGGTGCAAGAGAGGGTGGGGTGCCAGAAATACACTCTGGCTATGAGGTGCTTACCGAAGCAGCTCCTGGCCAGCAGCACTCGCAGGCAGGCTTCCCTCCTTGCCAGCAGCTCCAGCACACTGGCTGTTCCATGTGGCAATCTGTGCTGGGGAGAGGGCTTCACATGCTGCCCTGCCCCCCCACCAACATCTCTCAGATCTTATTGACTGGGAACTAAGCTCTACCCCCTCTGCAGCCACGGGGCTGGCTCTGGGCCAGATTAAAAGGTTTGATGGGCCGGATCCAGCCCCTAGGGTGGTATCTTGCCCACTCCTATATTAGACAGAAGGATGAGTTAAGGCACCTCTCAGCATGGACTGCAGAAATGCCCAATCATTGGCCATGACGGAGTCCTTGACTCCCTCCATGTACGTGCTGTGTAGTTGTTCTACTCTGCAGGCCCAGCTGAGAACATTTCACAAAAGCACCTCAGTAAGATCCACTGCTTTTCACAAGCCAGGTTCTACTCCTCATGGAATCGATGTAAGATGAACAAAATTTGCTCCTACAGCTCTAATAAAAAGTTGCAGCCCAGGGAGACGACAGCTAGACTACCATATTCGACCTCGATCTGAGCAACGTATGGAGTTTATAGTCTCTGTGCTAGAGATGAAGGTAGCTGTGTGATCTTCTCTATTTTACTCTGGGGATGCAGCCTTCAAACTCCTACCGTTGAGCTCTTGTCTGGGTGTCCCTCCCAGACGGGCTATGTTCCTGATAGAAGAGTCCTACTTTTCCATGGATCCTTTTCATCCTTGGGAGACTTCAGATATACCGTGTCACAGAAGGTGAGTGCAATGCACTCTGACAGTGTTATTTATGTTGTTCTCTTTTTCTGGCTCTGCAGGAATTGCTCCCATGATAAGGTGGTATCCATGCTTCAGGGCAGTGGGGCCATGCCTACCTTGGTTGTGGAAGAAGGGATGGTCCGTTTGCCAGTTGGTAAGATTGCTAAAGAGAAATGTACAACAGGCAGACAGAACTGAAAACCTAGAGTTCGCTCTTGAAATTTCCATGTCAGTGGGGAGAGCTGAGGGTGGCATGGCGGTGACTTTTCTGCAGATTCACTGAGCCTTGGGGAGGAATCTGCCAGGTTTCTCCTAAGCTTCCCATCCAACTTTGCATATTGGCCTGAGCCTGACTCTGCTCCCTTTAGAATGACCTGTGTTCAGAACCTGTGGTGTGTGTATGCCTAACTGAACACAACACCTCTGCATATGTAATTTAGTACAGATGATTTAATGTAACGTGGCTGTTTATGAATATTGGATCTTATGTAACTTGTTGGTGAGACTGTAGAAGAGCCAGCGAACCTATGGGGCAAATTCTAGAGTTTCACCAGAACAACTCCGTTGACTTCAGTGCAGCTGAGCAGAGAGCGTGGCTCACAGTGTCTAGGTGATGGACGATGAACTGCACTGAAAAATGGGGAGCAGGGATGGGAGGTAGTAATTACAGAGTGCGCCAAAGTGCTGCCCTCTAAATGCCTGTGTGGCCGCTGCTGATGTGAATGAAAAGATGGAAACTAGTTCTCTTTCCAACGTGAGTAGTACAGTGACATGATCTGGGTATGTTTCAGTCCATGCCAGCAGCATGTACTTGGGCCGGGTAGAGCACAGCACTGCAGTGTACCCCGCCACTATCTGTACTTCTGTGCTGTATTGACCAACCCCAAGTCATTTCCTAAGCCAAGTAAGGGCGGGCTTGTCCATGTTTTATTGGAATGCTGCCAAGGAACACCGAGCCCCAGGCAGTACTGTTGGGATTCCATGAATGGCATTCTTTCCTTTCCCTCACCATTGAATCCATCTAGAGCCCAGCGTCTGGGGCTCTGTGCTGCTGAAGATGCTGTCTTTTGGATGAGAAGGAAAACTGGAATTCTGGGTATTTAATAATAACATCTACTTCACACACATTTTGTATCAGTAGATCCCAATGCATTTTACAGTCTGGATTAGATTTATCTTCCCAGCATGCTGGTGAGGAAGGGCAGTGCTATTATCTCCATTGTACAGACGGGGAACTGAGGCACAAAGAGGCTATGTGGCTTATCTTTGTTGTACAAGTCACGTAGTCCAGGAAGTCTGTGGCAGAGCCGTGAATTGAACCTGGAATGCCTACACCAGTGCGCTAACCACTGGACCATCTGTCCTCAATAAAAAAAGAAAGTGTATAGTCTTTTGTTGTGATGTCTTGCCAAATGCCTACTTGTCTTGCAGCCCTAAATGCCCTCTCTAGGTTCTATTGGATATAATTGCCTTTTTTTCTGGTCTCAAATTATTGTGCAGCATTGTTGTGTGCTGTTAAAAGGTGCAGTGTTCCACTCCAGAGGGGGCTGTATGTCAGTGGCAGGAGCAATGCAGCATGACTGTGGCAAAGTAATTTGACCTCTTTGTGCCTTCACAGAGCTAAGGGTAATGTTTGAATAATATTACACTCAGAGAAGGTGTTCTGACAACTAAATCATTAATGTTTGAAAAGTGCTTTGAGATTCTCACCAGAAGGGCAGTGGTTCTCAGCCTGGGGTCCCTGGATTCCTGGGAATCCACAAGGGAGTCCATGAAAAAAATAAAAGCTAAACAAAAATGATCATAGAAAAAGAGTTTTAAATAAACTGCAAAGTTGCAGTTGATTATTATTTTAAATTGAACATATTCCAATAATATTATTAATTACTGTCCAGAATTCTATGTTGTGGCACCTTTGTGTGACTAGAGTTGGCTTTGATGGCTTTGATGCAAATGGTTTGGGGTGAATGTTTGGGGGACCTTACTAGTGAAAATGATGGGAACAACTGCTCTATAGAAAGAGAAAGTATATGACTTTGTGTATGTTTGCTGTAAAATGTTACATTTGCTGTGCTGTTCTTTAAAAGAATCCTTTGCTTTAGAAAACGTGACCCATGAGGGGACATACATCACACCCAAAAGAGCCAAGAAATGTCTAAACGTCGTTTGTAGTGATTAATTTTCAGGCCTATTGGAACAATAGCTGCTCCATCATAATTTAGTCTGTTGATATTGGGTCAGCACATTTTGAGAATGGCAAAGGCAATGAGAAGCTTGAGTATCTTCTCCTGAGGACATAAAGCACCCTGTTCACCAGTTGCTGTTCAGTAGCTGTCAATTAATCTGTTAGGTTTATTTTGAGACAAAGATGCACATCTCCTCTCTCACACATTCCATGTAATATTGGCCTCAATGAGTTTCCATTCAGGAGTCACTTTCTCGGTGCTACCTTGCTGCTCTGGCCTTTTTAGTGTCCTTCCTTCTGATAAAAACAGAACACAGAGTCCAAGATACCTGAGAAATGGAAGTTCTAGGTATACAGGAATCAGTGATACAAACCTTGAGGCAGTCTTTGAAGTCTGTTCAGGCAAGACTCCACCTGAAGCTAATGGGAGTTAGCCTGAGAGTAGGTAAAAGTGAGACAGTTAAAGAAATGGGAATAGAAGGTTTTGAGGATTGTCAGATGCAGCTTTAAGGCTATGCATCTTTATTTTCTTGGTTTGTTTTAATGTCTAGGGACCCTTCAACCTTGATAGTTTGTTACTTCTCCAAAAGAAAAAAATCTCTGTAGGGACATAGGGATGGGTGTTGGTGGACTTGAGTCCTTCTTGTCTTTTCACAGCCGACTTGGGTGAAATCATTCCTAGCTCTTTAAATCTCTTTTTAGGCTCCCCCTCTTTATGCTGGAGAGCAGCTTTCCTTGGAGTTACCATGGATGAAACTGGATTCAGATGCAGGCTTCCTAAACCTGATGCTAAGATTCTGTGTTACCTCCTGTTCTTTAGTCATATGATGATCACTTTCCTTTGTGCCCATGTGCTGCAGATTCTGAGTCTGTTGACTCCCCAAACCCCACCTCAGCCCTCACCTCTCTGCAGTGGGTGGCAGAGATACTTCCCTCTAACATCAAGATCCAAGGAAGGACCTTCAATCAACAGCTGGAACATCTGTTGACACCACCTGAGCGCTACGTCATCTGCAAAGCACTAGAAGGCTTCTTCCAGCATCGGTACCTTGTTAAATGCTATGTTCATTTAGTTGGTGGGGATGGTGATATTGTTGTCCCAGGTTACACTCTGCTTCTTGAATCAAAGCCCTCAGCCTTGGTAGTGAAGCAGACTTTGGCTTTACTGACCATTTCAGCATTGCCTGGATACCTGCACTGTACTGATTTTGGAGAGTAAGGACTTAATCCTGTAAGATGCTGAACCCACTGGCCCCAGTGGCAGTTGAAGTCACTCAGCACCTTGCAGCATCAAGCCCTAAACCCTCTTCTTTCCCATCATACCTGGCCCCAGAGTAAACCTGGGATGGAATCTTTGAATTGTTGTAAGACCTGGTCAGGGATCTAGAAGGGATGTTCCTAGAATACTACAAAAGTCTCAACTGAGAGTTCCTTCTTTTCTTGACTGTGTTCACCAAGTATCCATGGGGCCCAGTATCATAGTGACCATTGCTCTGGATAAGTAGATGTGGCCATCGCTCCCTTGCTGAAATATTTAAGCAGCAGCTAGGAAAGGATGCTGGAAGGCAGCCCGAGGTGCACTTTCCCTTCTCAAAAATGCTGAGCTTCAACAGGGGTACTGATCTGTATTCCATGCATAGCCTTTAGAGAAAGCATTGAGGTATCAGGGTAGGAAGCCCCATCTGGTCAGCTCCCTAGCCCTGTGAGGGATCAGGAAACCATCCTATTACCTTTTGAAGTTCACCCATAATTGCCCCTTAATCCGTTGTAAACAACCTTGTTCTTTCTGTGGAGCTAGGGTCTCTGGCTGTCAGGACAGACCCTGCGCGAACAGCGTGTCCTGTTCTTACAGTCAGCCCCTTTGATTTAATTTCCATTGTTTTTTGTTCCTCCCTCTTGCTCCTTACAGCATTTTGGCTGCTGTGTTCCATTGGCCTTAGCACAAGAATGCATCCCGCTGGCAAACTTTTCTTCCTGTAATTGAACACGTCCTCTTTCCCCTACTGCAGGTCTTGAAACTGATCTTATGGAGGCCTTGAGAGCTTCAATAATGCACTTGTTTTCTACCTTTGACCCTTAACCTTTTTTATACAAAAGCCATCATCAGGCCTGACATTTTGGTACTAGGAGTGATATTGTCCTCAGATGGGCTGCTCAGGGCCATCTTTCTAAGACCCCTGGCATTCATTGGGAAAAGCAGCCTGGCTTACCCTCCCACTTCCACCAGGTATTAGTTACTATGGCAGGCTTTCAAGTGTAAAGGCCAATGCCAAATTCAGAGCTCTACCTGGAGTTAGGCAAACTCCCACTGATTTCACTGGGACCTTAGCCTACGTAGGACTGAGTATAAATGCGGCAGGGAGCTGATGGATGCATGATTGCATGGGGAGTTCTTTGGAGGATGAAGGTAGCAGTATAAGCTACAAAATAAAAAAATGCACTGATAACAGGACTTTTATAGCACTTCTTCATTTCTCCTTCAGCTTCAGAGCGCAGTGCTGCACACACTAAAATCAAAACAAAAAGCAGTCAAGTGAAGTGGGTCTGTCCCACGAAAGCTCACCTAATAAACTATTTTGCTAGTCTTTAAAGTGCTACTTGACTGCTTTTTGTTTTGATAGTGTATAGACTAGCACGGCTTACTCTCTGTTACTAAAATCAATGGGAGCGTTACTGCCTGCGTCAGGGAGTGCAGGATCATGTCCCTGCATGGCAATGTCTCAGGGCTCAGAACTCCATGCTTGATTAAATAGCTTTCAGTTCCTGGGCACTGGCTGAGTGAGACTCCTTAAACTCATCTTATTCTAATCCTGCCCCAGTTAAGCAGCATTCACTGCTTTGAACTTTCATGAGGCAAGAACAGTCTGTATGGATTCCCCAGTCGTGCACTCCTTGACTGAGCAGAAGATGTTGCGTTCTGGTTTTTTTTTTTTTCCGGATGCTGGTCATTAACAATATGCAGATGTGCAGTCTATGGGCCCATCTTATTTACATTAGAGTTTAGCCCTTGTCTTCAGAGGCAGCAGGATTGTGCCCATAGAGATTACAAATAACGAATCCAGCATCCCATCTCTCAGGTGTTGCATTGCAGCACCTGTGGCTTGGTCCTTCGATACACCAGTGCTAGGCCACTGCAAGATACAGGATGCTAGACTTGAAGGTCTGGTGGTCAAATTGGCTGTACAATCTCCTATGTTCTCATTTGATTTTCTTTGTATATAGTTTGACATTGGCTGCTCAATTACAGGCTAACCCATAGGAAAAGTGTGAGCTCCATGACATAACACTGCCTGTCATAGGCTCCAGATGTGAGAAAGTGGGTCTGCCCCACGAAAGCTCATCACCTAATAAATTATTTTGTTAGTCTTTAAAGTGCTACATAACTGCTGATTTGTCATAGACTAATATGCCAAACATGACAATTCCAGCATCTTCTTCTCTGACAATGATTGTAATGAGGGTTGCAGACCACAAGACAGAAATGTGCGTTGCTTCAATTCTCAGCATCCCCTGGGAGGCAAGTGCAGATGACTTTTAGTCAAGACCCCCAAATTCTGTTTTCATCTCTGCCACCAATTTGCTGACTGACCCTAGACAAGTCACTTCACCTCAAAGACTGGATATCGTATTCGTAAAATGGAGGATAGTATCTACCTGACAGGCAAATAGGGTGGACAGTGGACTCATTAATTAATGCTGCTAAATCCATTCAGAGCTCCTTGAATGGAATACGTGCTTGAGATGGACAAAGTGTGATTGTTTCGGGTGCTGTGCCAGGGTTGTAGGTAGCCAGAATAAAGAGCAGTCTTGACCTTTGCTCAAAGCTGGAAATGAGCCATGAAGCTTCTGTGAGGTTCAGATAACTTTGGGTAACTTTCTGCTTCTTCGCAGTCTTTGAGATCTCCCACTAATGTAAAGCACTTCCATTTCTCAGATGACCATTGCAACAGGGTGGACTAGTATCTTAGTCCTTCCACCCTGAAATTCTTTGCTACCACATGCAAAATACAGTCTTGGCTCATAAGAAATCGATGAAGTTACTCTTGATTTAAGACAGAATAAGAACAAAAACCGGCCCTACACAGTAAGCTCCCTGCCATTGATGCAGGGTTGTCGTTTTCAGGATAAACAGTTAATCGGTTTGTCAGTTCTCACTGAGCGTAAAAATCCTTCCCTACTTGGTGTAGAAATTTCTAGCCCATCTTTATTTGAAATCACTGGGGAGACACAGTCCAGCCTCTCCTGTAGGCTGCAGCTTAAGGATATTAACTATGTCTAAACTCTCTTGTCCACGGAGAATACCTTGCTTCACTTTGCTCTGACCACTTCCTGCTTATTGCCTGTCTTCTTCTTTTTCTCTCCATCTCTCAGCCTCCTCCCAGTTCCTTTCCAGTAGTCTCTCCTGAACTGTTCTCCTAGTGCTGATGGGGCTCAGCTTCAGTCCGAAACCTTATTTTATCCTCAAGCTGACCCAGGATCAGTGTTTTTATCACCTAGTCATCGCATGTCCCTGAATTACATGTGGGAATGCACCTCTCATCAGTACCAACCGCAAAACTACCTTTCCCAGCATTCTCTTGCTTCCAAGTGCCAAGTACCAGTGCCAGGTGGGCTGGGTGACAGTACCTGCTGATAAAGGGCCCCGTCAGTTGCACAGATAAATAAGAGACAAGCTGCTGCCTACAGGAGCTAAAACCTAAGTTGGATACGGGACAGAAAGGGATGAGACCTCGAGGGAGTTTTCGAGGGACAGAATACTGCAGCGTAAGTCTGTGTTCATTGTCATGCCTTCCCTTTTCACCCGTGCAGGAACATTGATACTCTCATAGTGGATGTGTACCCTGTGCTGGACACACCAGCCAAGCAGGTCATTTGGCAGTTTATCTACCAGTTATTGACATATGAGGAGCAGGAGCACTGCCAGCAGAAGATTTCCAGATTCCTTGGTTACAAGTCAGTGGCAGGTGAGAGGAAAGCTCCTGGACTTGGACATGTGCATACTGTGTCTTGTGACTTCCCTGGGAATTAGGGCTTGTTGCATGGTACCACATTGTCAAGAGCAGCCAAACACAAGTGGCAGTTGGTGTTGGATATCTTGTGTTGTGCTAGGGCTAGAAAGAAGTGGTGGATTCTCATTGGAAAGGGTGGCTAAGAGCCTTTCTTGAATGGGACAGAGCTCTGGGGTCTGATTCCCCACTGTCTTGCAGCTTGTAGAGTCACTCACACCTGTGGACACAGTGTAAAATGCTACCGGATCAGAATGCCAGTGCTGAAAAACAAATTTGCACAGTGTAAATGACTGTCCAGGGTATAGAGCAGTACAGATTCAGGACCCTCTCTTTCTAGCCCTGATCCTTCATGAGATATTGATCTTTAAACCTGCAACTGGTCCAGGACTGAAGGCTTTACTTTCTGCACCTAGGACCAGTGTAATTTTGGGAGTAAACACCACATTTTAGGGGAAAGAAAGAAATATTTCTGTGGCAGGTCATCTGAAAAAATATAGACTCTTTGAAAGCTGCACAGCAGCTTATCATGATAGAAGTGCCTGGGGTGGATTGGTAGCTTGGTGGATGGCATGTGAGAAAATCCAAGGTGAGTAATGGATGCAGTTTCTCTCCTAATGTCACCAACATGTGGCATAATAATTTTAACCGAGCCCTAACCGTAAACATTTAAGGACAATCAAAAGATCACACCAAGAAAGTGAGAAACAGGCTTGATTCCAGCCATAGAGGCCTCTGTCCAGGAAGTTTTTTTGTGTTACATAGATTTAGGATGGTGTTAGCAAATCACATTGCATCCTGTGATGCAGGGATAGGATACACACCTACCTTTTCTTCCTTGTCACTATCAATTGTTGCTGTGGCAACATACAAACCAACTGGGATTTGCTGTGGCTTATGGGCTTCACAATCAGACAGCCAAAAGGCAGGGGATAAATTTAGAATGAAAGGTTTTAATCTTCGTATCTACATTCCTTAATTACTTCTAAATTCCTGTGTTTTAAACCATTTATGTTTTGCTGATCACTTTATTTTAAACTCATCACTGCTAAAACTGCAGGAACAAATTTTCAATTTAAAGAAGGGGAGGACTTTTTTCCTTACACAATCTGTTTCCAAAGGAAAAGTCACTTGTGTAGGGACAAGCAGCTCATGCAATGCAGGAAGAAATGTTCTGAATTGTGCATGCAAAAATGCCTGTGTATTTGCTTACCTGATTTGCACGTGCAGTTATCATGACTGCATTTGTACACTCAAAAGAAGTGGGCAAATGTGCACACTTTTACATGAGGATGTCAAGCGCTGTGCCCTAATATTCAAAATGAAGATTTTAAATGATATTAACATAAGAGTCATATCAGGAGACTGATCTGAACTCTTGATTTCAGTTGCCTGTTTTAATCTGTTGGAACACTGTCATCCTTTCCTGGTCTAGGAATCAAGTATCGGAGGGGTAGCCGTGTTAGTCTGGATCTGTAACAGCAACGAAGGGTCCTGTGGCACCTTATAGACTAACAGAAAAGTTTTGAGCATGAGCTTTCGTGAGCACAGACTCACTTCATCAGATGCTGGTCACAGCATCTGATGAAGTGAGTCTGTGCTCACGAAAGCTCATGCTCAAAACTTTTCTGTTAGTCTATAAGGTGCCACAGGACCCTTCGTTGCTGGTCTAGGAATGTAATTTTCAAACATAGATGATTAAGTTGCAAAGTAAATTGTGCTATAAACACGTAATTGCACACAGTCCACATGTTGTACTCTTTGTCATGCACAGGTATGTATTTTGTAGGAGATGCTGTTTGAAATCTAGCCCTTCCCCCCTCTGTATGGCTAGATTTAGATATGTGTGTCGGCGGGGGAAGGCTTCTGCAGACTCCCAGGCAAGGTGTGTGGAGGCCCAGCTTTGTGCCTGGGAAGGGCAGGGGCCTAGGTGGAAAAGGTGGGGGCAGGGGCACTCACCTTAGCGCCACACAGAGTGCCTGGTGTGTTGCTCTGGCAGAGATTTAAAGGGAAGATTTCAGGTTCATAGAATTTTGAAGTCCACAGCAGCTGCTAAGCTGCATGTCCCTGTGGTTGTCCTTCTGTAGTTAAAAGGCAGAGGGGAGGAGAGGAGCTATGGGAGCCAGTGCATCTTGCAAAGAAAGACCGAACTTGCAATGTCTCTTTGCAGCTGCAGCAGAGCCAGAGGCAGAGGAACGGCACCGGACTTCGGTTCGAGGGGCCTCAGTCTGTCGGGAGAGCATTCGAACCCGGGGCCCTGAGGAAGGTGGGACAGGAGGTAGGTAATTTGTCACTCCGTTATGATTTCCTCCTGCGAGTGTTTCCCATTTATCCTGGGCCCAGAGACACAGACCCAACAGTCAGGATTTCCAGCCCCTGTTCCAGCTCAGTCCCTGATTTGACGCTGGTCTAAATAGCAGCACTAATTGCCAGTAGAGAGTCTCCAGCTCACAGCCCTGGGCAGCAAATCCACATTTGTTCATAAGGAGCAAACGGACACCAGCAAGTCCTAATGTAAAAGCTGCCTGGGCTAAGGCTGTAAGTTATTTATCTATTCAGGGTCCCTAATGTTATTTAGAGGGCAGCCTGGGAGAATTGCAGCATGCTGCCAGGTGAATGGAATAGCAGTAATCTCTAAACCATGCTGCACATTTTCCCCCATGGCTTTTCTGGGGATAAGCCTCACAGTGGCATTAAGAGTTCTAACGCACTTCTGTCTGTCTGTCTGCCTGGACCCAGGGCTCTTTCAGCGATGGCCAGAGCTCCCCATGCTCACCCCAACATGGTGTTTGGAAAGTCCCCTGAGCCACAAACACTGCTTCTGAAGGGGCTGCTCACGGCTCGTTAGCTCATCCAGCCACTCTGTGAGTGAACTGCACAGAGGTGGTGATGCAGCCTTCCTTCTGTTCTCAGCAAACAGCTCTTTCCCTCGCTCACTGATAACCTACAGCCAGTTACATTCTATGTCCTGTTAATAACAATATTCCTGCAGGGCCTCCTCCAGCACCCTGAAATCCCTGCAGCGCTCCCCAGGAGATCTTTCATTGCTGTTGGTTCCATGCCCTCTCCCCAGTCCTCTGCCAGATCTCTCTTGATAGTCTAGCTATGCAGTCACAGCCAGTCCACCTCCCTTTAGCAGCTGGCACCCAGGCCTGGGCAGAATTCTGAGAGAGTTTGAAGTCTGTCCAATATACAAAGCATCTGGGCATTCTTGGCATATATGATGTTAGTTGAGGAACATGAAAATGTGCCCGTGATTCTGTAAATAATTTTAATGGAGTGGGCCATTCTGTTAATGACTTAAGAGTTTGCCTCTTATTGGAGAAGAATTTTAGTGGCTGACCCCATCCTACAGACCCCAATGTAAATGAGGCTTCTAACAGATTACCCGTAGTGCTTCAGGAAGTATGGCATTTTCTTCATCACTCATCACTTGGTCAGGGTTTGCGGACTCTACAATCCATAATGTCTGAACTATCCTCCTTCTGCATCCAGTGGTTTCGTTGAAGGGAGTGAGATATCTGGATTCACAGGGAAAATGAGATCTAGGCCCTAAGGCCAGGTCCACACTAGGAGAAAACATTGATTCAAGATATGCAATTCCAGCTACGTGCATTGTGTAGCTGGAGTAAATATATTGTAAATCAATTTTTTTTCAGGCCAGCCCCGCGGCGGGAGGTCAAAGGGAGAAACTCTCCTATCGACTTCCCTTTGCAAGGAATACCGGGATGGATGGTGGAGCACTGATGGTTTGATTTAACATGTGCTCACTAAGCCCGCTAAATCGAACTCCAGAAGTTCCACTGCCATCGCATTGATCTGCCTGCAAGTGTAGATGCACCTTTAGTCTTTTGTGAATGGCTGTTCCCTTTTCTCAGAGCAGTGAGAAATTAAAAGATGCTCATCCAGGGGATTTCACTGGCAATTCTTTCCTTTCCCAGCAGGTCACAGTGACAGCGGGGAGGTATCAATTCGGCTGATGTCTGGAGAGAGGCAAGCTGGTGATGGCACATCCCTTCCAGAGACACCCAACCCCAAAATGGTTTGAACCTTGGCTATCTACATGTGCAACCGTTTGGGGTGTTTTCTGTGAGGAAGGTGGTGGCCAGGAGACGGGAGCTTTCCTGAGCAGCATCTTGCTCGATAAATATGTAACATTTTCACTCCACTGGGAAGCAGAACAGTTTGATGTCCTTTTATGTTCACACCAGAAGGCAGATAAACAGGGTCAGGGTGCTTTGGGTGCTGCCTGCAAATTTATTACCTGGGCATCTGCTTTCCACATGGCTGCCAGCCACAGTCCTTTCAGCACCTCGCCAGAGAGGCCCTCTAAACAAATTATCCAGGCAGTCAGTTGCTTTAACAGTGCTGGCATCTTTCAAAGCCTTAGTACTACCTAACCAGGCGGAGAGAACTATGTGAGATTCAGAAGAGAGGAAAGCATCTTCTTTTAGTGTCAAAGGCACCTTAAAAATTGGCGATGCTTTTAATGCACCTGATTTTAGAGAGCAGTTGGGATCAGGGATGGGTTGGAGGGCCTTTTTCTCTTCTATCGCTGGCTTTCACGCACTTCCAGAGTTGGACATTTACAGTTGTTTTTCACCACATTGCTTTCAGATGTCAGCTGTCTATGCAGAGTTAGAAAATCGCTTGATCAGCAGTTTTGCAGGAAAGATGGCTAATGCTGCCACACACAGAGATTCACCTCCTGTTCCAGACCAGGCAAATGCTGCAGGTAGAGGCTTGCTTTCTCCTGGTTTTGGGATAGTGGCAGTTAATGTGCTCTAGTTGGCAGGATGAACTACAACATGCAGGTTTGGCATGGCAGGCTCAGGATTAATTTGCATTTCTCTTTGCACCTGGGATCAAGCTGCTTGAGTTCTCATGACAAATTACTGCATGGGTGCTGGTAGGGTGAAATCAATACAGGTTTAATACAGACAGCAAACCCTTTTGGGGGTGAAAGGGAGTGAAGAGCTGACTGGCTCCCTGGTCATACTTTGACCTTAGGCAGGGCCTGGGCAAAGCAACAAGCACAATCTCCCAGCTCCAAAAAACCCCACATTAGGACCCTACCTACCCCCAGGGAGAGGGAGACTCTCCCCTGAGACCACTGGATCCTGACCTGCCCCCAGGCTCACCTTCCTTTGGGCACTCTCCAAATATCCCCTGGCCCCACCTGTAGCGCAATGTGTCCTCTCTCTGCTGGCCAGCCACTGCTGAGCTGGACTTTTCCCTTTTGACCCCTCCCACCAGGCTTGCCAGCTCTTGCAGGTGTGTTGGGGCAGGACTGATGGAACCCATTGGGTCTAATTAACCTTTTCTTGGTCAGTGTGGGGTCTGTGCATGCCCTCACCACAACTTTTTATACAAAGGAAGGCAAAGGTGCAGCTTAGGAACCTAAGGGGGCCCACCAAATTCTAGAATGTGTCCCCCACTGACCTTCACCTGCAGTGGAGTTGCCATGCTCTGGTTTAATCCAAGAAACTTCGGCTCAGCTCAGGCATGCTGGGAGCTATAATTTCTCTGGGTTGCATCTCTGTTTCAAGTTTGCTGTATGTTACATGGACACTGGAGCTCCAGAGAGTTTGCTCTAGTGACCCATGGCTGGGTGAAGTCTAACCCAGATGCCTAAACCACAGGAAATGTTCATAGCCCTTCTTTTAAATGAGGTGCAGGCTTGAGGAAGTCTATTCTGTACTCTCTTTGTTTCCTGCAGGTGCTCGGAAGTCAGGGATGACGATCTCCTGGCAGAGCGATCCTTTGCCCTCCCAGCAATGCTATTACCACCCACAAAACAGCATCCCCTCCCCCAGCAGCACAGAGTCCAACCCCTATGTCAGCCTAGACAGCAGCCCTGCCCCTTCCCCTAAGCACATGGACTACACGCTCAGCCCCTTGTCTCGACGGAAGAAGCTCTTCACCTTCTCCAGACCCCCGCGCAGCCAGGACACAGATCGGTTCTTGGATGCCTTGAGTGAGCAGCTGGGACACAGGGTCACCATCGTGGATGATTTCCTCACACCTGAGAATGACTACGAGGAGGTGAACTTGGGGGCCTGGATAAGGCTGCACTCAGGGTTCTCCTAGGCTCCCTTGGCTTGGGTTCCCTCTTGGGATGGTCGGTGAGGTACAGGCACAACAGCACAGATAGCAGGAGGGAGCAGCTTGTTGGGTAAATCTTGAGGGGGCTGCTGCAGAAGCAGCTGCATGCAGACAATGGAAGAGAATTCTGTGCGGTACAGCAAAGCTCTGCAACCCTGAGGCAGGGAGCTTTCCCACAGCCTGACTGCACAGCAGGATTAACTCAAGTAATCTCCAGTTGCATTACTGCTCTCCAGTCTGCGTAGCCTGTGTGCGAGTGGCTGCTGGTTGCAGACAGGGGCTGCACTCCTCATGTGAGGCACTGAGTTTGTGGGTGCTCAGCCCATGGATCTTTGCACTGCAGGAAGCTGTCAGCTCTTTCCTAGTGAATTGTGTCTTTCCTGGGCACACATGGAATTGTGGGAAGGTTTTGGAGGTCTAGAAGCCCTCGGGTGGTGTTAGCTTATGTCCTTATTACAGAGTGGTGGTGTTAGCAACTGGTGAGTGGTGCTTACTGAAGCTTTAGGGCCTTTGTGCCTGGTTGTTGGGAGTAGAAGCTTTTCTCTTGATGCAGTTACATTCTCTTTTTCCCAAATCAGATGAGTTTCCACGACGACCAGGGTAGCTATGTCACCAATGACATAAGCAGCGCTAGCGAGTACATCAGCAGCAGTGATGAAGGGAGCTCTCTGACCTACTCCACCCTATCCGATCACATTCCCCCACCCCCACTCAGTCCACCCCCACCTCCACCACAGTTTCATGATGCCAGACCAGTCATGCTGAGCTCAGAGGCCACAAGAAATATCTCCTCCCCACTCTCCAAAACCCTAGGGAGCCACTTGCACTCAGTTCCTCCTCCCCCGCCACCTCCTCCTCCCCCACCAGTGCCATGTGCACCCCCCCTGCTGGAGCAGAGCCTCGTCCATCGCAGGAATGAGTCCAGCCACATGAGCGTCAAAAGGCTGCGGTGGGAGCAGGTGGAGAATTCAGAAGGCACCATCTGGGGGCAGGTAACGTATGGAACCCCAGCAGCTGGAATGACAGCATTCAAACTGTCAGGGCAGGATGGTGTCAGGTCCATTAGTGTCACTGACCACTGACTGATCAGCAAAACTAATGATCCACGTAAACGAATCTCAGGCTCTAAGGCATAAACCACAAGAGTCAGGAAGGAGTGTTTCCCCATGTGCAGCAGCAGTTTCTGGTTGGCCAGGTCCATTCCATGGGGCATTCTTTCCTTCCCCTGGAATACCAGGGACTGGCTACTCCTTAGGCAAGAAACTGAAATAGGGCTTACCTATACTAACACAATACTTCTTATGCTGCTGTATTAGGTGGTGCCTTTCATTTACCTGAATCCTCTCTTTGTTTACCGTGTTTAATTTAACCCAAGGACCAAAAGGGTCAAGTGTGATTATTACTGGAAAACCTAAAATAACATCTCCCAGCAGCATGCTGCAGAATATTCTTTTATACCCATCTGGCAGGGTCAGTGTGGGCATGAGCTGTCATCCATCACCAGCCATAGGAAATTGCAGTTTTGTTAAGAGGGCAGGGCTGAAAGCTGTGCACATGCTGGGGAGTAAAAGAATGATGAGAAATTTGCAGCCAGGTGTCACAGGGGTGGGTTCATGATACACAGAGGGGTGGAGGAGAGGCTGGAGCCAAAAGTGGTGTTTATTAAACAATGCTACTGACCCGTGCCAGGCAGGCTGTGGTTTGCCCCCTGGTGGTGACACACAGAGCTCAGTTACTTATCTCAGCTAAAATGATAGGCTGTGACTTGACTGAGGTGAATTGTAGTTGCTGCGAATCGATTTGGAGAAAGCTGAGCCCAAATGGACTTAAATTTCAACTTCTGGAAGGGTGTGCACAGATGCATCATGTGCTTTTTCCCTAAACAGCATTAGAAAACTTAGACATGAACACCTGGATGGTTGCGCCTGCAGATCCCTAACTGATCACGTGACCTTATTCTGTGAACTAACTTGGAGTACTCTGCCTATAAATTTGGTTCTTGCTCCCCCTTTTGTGTGTGTGTGTGTGTGTGCGTGCGTGCATGTGCATGCTGGGAATGAAATATTCCTGCTCAATAATTGTTTTGGATGCAAAAGGCCCTAGAGGTTTCTGTAATTTGTATTATGTGCTTTAGTGCAGGGTTTCCCCAACTTCCTTTCTTCTGAACACAGAATGGTCCAAGGGGTGTAGTCAGAATCTAACATTAAAAAAACTCCTCAGTTCTAGGGCATCATCAGAGAGAAATTCATGACCACATAGACTCCAGGATCTGCAATGGCTTTGTAGTGGCCAAACCCCTCGTTAGGCAATAATGACACAAAAATGCATTGGTCTGTAGATGTTCTGGGTCTACCTAACAGAGACTACATCTACACTGGAGAGTTTTGTAGACAAAACTTGCAGAGCATCTACACACAAAATGCCTTTTGTTGACAGAAAAAAAAAAGCTGTGTAGACGTTCAGGAAGCTCTTTTGTCGACAGAGTGGATCAAAAGATCGATCTGCTTTTATGTGTAGATGTGATATGTTGACAGAAATTTTGTAGGAACATCTCTTCTGACAGTAACTTCTGTAGACTGATGCTTCTAGTGTAGACATAACGATAGGGGTTTTTTGGGGTTGGGAATGCAGCACTGAATGGGGATGTGCAGCCAGGAGATTTCCTGGGAGAGGGTCTTACTGACTATATTCTTCCTGCAGCTTGGAGAAGACTCAGACTATGACAAACTGAGTGATATGGTCAAGTACCTCGACCTAGAGCTTCATTTTGGAACTCAGAAGCCTGCAAGTAAGTAAGCCAATTCTTGTGAACAGCCATAGTGCCACTAGAACCCAGAGCTGACACAGCACAGACATAGGGAACACTCTATGATGAAATAGCCAAGTGATCAGTTAGATATTGTCTGTTTCTAGGAACACTGTCACCACAGAAGTCATATGTAGTGGTTTAGCACTAATTCTTCCACACATTGCAAAATAACATCTCAGATTATTACAGTAGAAATTATTTTAAAATCTCCTTTAATTTTTTTCCAGAGATGCTAAACAAAAAGGGAGAAAAGCAGTCCCATAGCACTTTAAAGATTAACAATTTATTAGGTGAAGAGCTTTTGTGGGACAGACTCACTTCTCAGATCTGGATCTGGAATCTGAAGGAGTGAGTTTGTCCCATGAAAGCTCATCATCTAATAAATTATATTGTTAGTCTTTAAAATACCACAGGACTGCTTTTTTGTTTTGTGAAGATACAGATTAACATGACTAGCTCTCTGAGACTATCCTCCAGTAATGCCATTTGTTTGCTTTCTGCGTTTTAGTCAAGTGGAGCTGTGAAACTCAGGTGGACAATTTCACTTTCTGTGTTGTTTCATTTACTGGTTCTCATGCAGCTGTATCTCACTCCTTGTACTACATGGGAAAGCTGATATGCAAAAGCCTCAATTTCTTTTTCATTAAGGTTTTCAGTAACTTGAACCTGCACCAAAAATACAAGCATAATTTTGTATCTGAATGTTGTACAGAGTTATTACATTCCCATGTATATTAGGATTTTGATACATGCAAATGGCCAATTGGGCATCTAATTGGCCAACAGCTTGCATAAATACCTGATTTGTATTCTCCAGGGTGGTAACTGAGTGTGCAAATTAGACACAGAATTGCAGCTTTGGACTTCTGCCTTGCTGAGAACCAGGCCCTGAAAAGTCAGGGAAGCATAGTAAAGAAGCATAGTAACTTTGGGATCCCCCTTCTTTTATGTGTTTCATAAGTAAATATATATACATTTTTTACATGTATTTCAATGTTGGCCTTAAACATAGTGGACAGAGGCTCATTAAATCAGGGCTTTGCTCATTAAATCACAGCATATATGCACCACAAAATTACCCAACACCACAGATATGCAGTACAGATTAAGCCTGTGGGTGCAAATCACAGACAGGGGGACAGTAGCTAACAGCACTGAACGGGCTAGAAAGAACTCCAGGTAGAGTTCATGAGGCCTGATACGCCTACTTAGCAGAGCAACCTTTAATGAAGGAAGAGCAATTCCATAGCCGAAAAAGTGGGTGTGGGTGTGGTAACCAATCTATCTCCTGAGGGAGGGCAGATGAGTAACTTCTGATTGCTCTCCTGGGTTGGGAGGAAGTGTTGACTAACCATGAGAAAGGCAGAGTCTGTGACTCATTTGAATTGAGAATAAAACCTGAGTGGGATTTCTGTGTTCAGTTAGAATAAATCGGATATGGGAACTTAGGGCTTTTGAAAGGTCATTTGGGGTGCCAGTCTGGGAGGCTTTTTGGCAGGGTGAAGTGAGTTGACACTAACTCACCCAGATGAGTTTCTGGAGCAATCTGGAATTTTTCTGTGTATCTCACCTCTTGTTTTACCTTTTTCAGCTCAGCGTGAGTCTTCCATTCAGGAGATCTTTGAATTACAGAATTCAAGGATTCCCGGAGCCATTCCTGTGCGCAAAGCATCATGTCTCCTCCATCTCATTCATTATCTCATTGTTTTCAGCCCTGTTCCCTCTATGCTGGAGCCCACTGAGCTCATCCTTACGCCTGATTAAATCTTTCAGTTTCTCTTCCAGAGCCAATTCTGTTGCCTGAATCCTTTAAAAAGAAAGACGTGGTTGAAATTTTGTCTCACAAAAAGGCCTACAACACATGTAAGTAAATGTCAGAGTGGAAGCAAAACCTAAGCAGGTCCTGAGATGGAACGGCAGTACCCGATAGTATAGAGAACAGGAAAGGTAAACAAAAGAACAAAGTAAAACAGGTATATCCCAGCTTGCCTGGCTGCAGTGGTCAGTCTGGGATATGAGAGACCACTGCTGTACTGTGTCTTATGCAGGCTAGTAGCCTCAAAGTAATGAGAGGAGAACTGTAGAAATGGGATGTGACTCAGTGGCTTGGAGTGGGGTGGCTAGCACTCCAGCTAATGGAGTAGTCCCAGCAGAGTCTTGTCTCCCCACCTTGTGGAGAATGGCAGGTGAGCAGGAGGTGCAGAGCAGAAGATGCCACAGAACATGGCTAAAAACACCTGAGGGCAGCACACTTGGTCTGTCTTTACAGATGCTCCAGTACGGATCAGTGTGCATTACCCCAATGCCCGCCTGTTTCTGAGGCACCAGCAGGCACATAAAAGGATGGGTGAGGGCCTGACTGTTGTGTCAGACAACTTGGCTAATGCCACTTGAATCCAAGGAGTGCCAGAGGACATGTTGGCCCGGTCCCCCTGCCTAGCATTTAATAGAGCAACAGGTCACCATTTTGCATGGTACCTGCATGGGAACACTGAAGTGCCAAGGAGGAAGAGACTTCCTGTGGCCTCTTCCCAGGCCCCCCCTTCCTCCAGCCCCCTGTGTAGTGCACAGGACAAGGCAGGATATTACCCTTAGGTATTTGACTTTATTGTGCTCCTGAGCCCCAGTAATTCTAGGGGAGCCCCATGGGTGGACTAGACTGAAATGTTTTTATTCTGTGTTGCTCATGCTTGTACCCTGCCTTGCTTCCACTTGGATATGTGTCAAGGAGCAGTATTCCAAACACACTTTGAATAAAGGGCGCTGGGAATAGGAGTGGAGACTCGTCTGTCTGGGTCACGTCAGCTGGTCCAGCCCAGCACCTTACCACCTCAGTACCCTACCAACCTTACAGGTTCTTACGATCAGGTTGCAATTTGGTGGCTTGGGTGAAAAGATACCTGTCCCAGCCTTGCTCTTGTTAGGCAGGTGTCCTCCTCACAAAAGGAGCTCTGAAGCAGGCCCTCTTGCTGCCATTCTCAGCTGAGATACCAAGAGGCTGCCCTCCCGCTTCAGTGGAGCTAAGCTCTGGGGTGTCAAGCTAGCAGCTTTTCCCTGACACTAAAATTCACATAGACTATAACCAGCCTTTGGAACTGGCTTCCCTCTGTTGCCCCAGCTGACACCCTTCCTCCTCCTTCCTAGCCATCCTGATAGCCCACCTCAAGCTCTCGCACATTGAGCTGCGCCAAATTCTCATGACAATGGAGAGCGACCGCCTGGAGTCCTCCCACATCAAGCAGCTCCTGCTGTATGCACCTGACGCGGAGGAGGTCCAGCAGTATCAGAACTACCAGGACAATCCCAGCAAGTTGAGTGAGCCAGACCAGTTTGTCCTGCAGGTAGCTGCCATGTGCTTGGACCTGGGGGAGGCACAGGCACTGCAGAGTCACCGAGATGGTCATAGTGTAAATTGGGGCAGTTCAGAGAATGTGTCCATTGTTGCATAGACTAAATTGCATCCAATCAAACAACTACACGTGTTACTAGGTTAAAAGTTGTGTAGCACCAAGAGTATTCTGGGCCTTTTTTTGCTCATGAGAGCCTACCGTCTTAACCCGCTTCACACAGACCATGCGAGGGAGGTGGAGCTCCTGG
Organism: Carettochelys insculpta; assembly: GCF_033958435.1. Taxonomy (NCBI): domain Eukaryota; kingdom Metazoa; phylum Chordata; order Testudines; family Carettochelyidae; genus Carettochelys; species Carettochelys insculpta. The sequence goes on from NC_134152.1 coordinate 37,029,182, forward strand.
GAATCCACATGGTAAAATAGGGAGGCTTAGCTGACATCTTAGCACCTCTGTGATTATTAACAAGACTTGGTTTTCATGGTAGATTGGCTCTGGTCTAACTTGCCCATGTTTTTCAAGGCTAGGCTCAGGGCTGAGAGGCCTTTTGGCAGGACAGCATTTGAAGAAGGGGTTTTAAGGATGGGAGGGTGGAGGGGAGTCAAGGAGGAAATTCCAGAATCAGAGGGTTGCATTTCCGAGAGCTGATTCCTTTTTGTTATGGAAGTAATGACGTTTTCTGACCAGTTTCCAGCCGTACCACTCAGGAACACAATGCGGAGAGGAAATGATTGTCAGGGTTCTCTGATTTGCTCCTCAGTGTTGGATGCATAGTGCTTTGTGGGGGAGGGGTTTTGCAGTGAGCTAGTCAGATCAGCTCTTGAGCTCTGGTTTAGCTGATGACATAGTCATATGTGGCCAGGTGATGTGAACTGCTCTGCACTCAGATGTCAAAGTAAAGCCATTGACCTCTGCCTCTGCCTGTTGGGTCCCCCAAATCCTCCTTGCCATATGGTTATCACCCCATAAATGGATGGGGATTGTGAGGAATCAGTGCTACAAAATAGCTGAGCTTGGGCTTTGATTGTGTGATTTTTGCCCAGCTGTGAGTTTCTTCCTGGTGACAGGCTCTCTGACAGGTGCTGGCATTAAACCCAGTCCATGGCAGTGAGTAGAAAGCACTTGCTGATAAAACAGGAGCAGCTCTGCAGTTGTCACTCAGTGATACACTCAAGAGAGGGCAGGCAAGTCATGTCACACTAGAGGGAATTCTGCAGGATTAAGGGGCACGCTTCATAGGAGCTGGGAGGGCAGGGGGGTAATGAGCGGTGACTCCTGTGATTTTTGGCTCCATTTTTTCCCAGATGTTATCAGTACCAGAATACAAAACCCGGCTCCGCAGCCTTTATTGTAAGACCACACTTCAGGAGAAGGCTGAGGAGCTCAAAGCCAGCTATGAGTGTATCTGCAAGGCCTCCCTGGAACTGAAAAGCAGCAAGAAACTGGCAAAGATCTTAGAGGTCAGGAACCAATTCTTATTTCTAGTAGTAGCCACTGGGGGGCACCAGGCTTCCACCACCCAGCAAAGCTCACGCGGTCTGTCCCAGCTTGTTGGGGGCTCCCTCCAGCCACCAGCGTCCTAGGATCCATGCTATTGCTGCATTAGCCTGTGGTGACATCACATCTATCATGAGACTGAAAGGCAGATGGAAGCTGTACACTCTCTAGGCCTTCCACTTGCTGGAGTAGGTGAGGCAGTGCAGGAGCTGTAGCTTCGGAGCTGTCCACAAGTTCATTAAAGATCAGGCCACCCTCGTGTTTTTAAGGCCCAGTCTGCCAGACCTCCTAGTCTGCTCTGCCTCCTGGAGCCAGGAGTTGCCAGTGGGTTGTTTGCTTCTCCTCTGGTCTCTCTGCTGAGGCGGCAGGGATCTCCCATGAATTGCAGAGCTTGCACAGGATCAGGGACCCTGAAAGAACAAAGCCCCAAGCAGCAGCATGCTTAGTTTAGTTAGAAGGTAATGCTGGGCCTGCAATAAGGTGAAATGGCAGAGGAGTTATGAGAAGCAGGTCCATTTTTTAAGCTTAATTAAACTCATGAAATTATGTTTTATTTTTCTACTCTTTCCCCTGTTCTGTGCCTGGAGATGAAAGGCCACATACTGCAGCCATGTGTCTATAGCCTGGTGGGTTCTACAGCAGCATTTCGGTCTCAGAGGGTCCTGTTGTTGCCCTTCTCTGGTTTATTTCATCAAAGACCAACCCTGGACCCCAGGTGGAATTGACAGCTGTAGATTATGCTTTGGAAGAAACTGGTCAGACAAACAGAAAAGAATGTGACAAAGGACATTTCCAAATGAATGTTTAGTCCTCTTAATGGCCCTTTTGCAGCAACCCAAGTCACGCCTAGTTAGTACCAACCCAGTAGCTGGCTACAGATTAGCTAGAGATAGGAAATTCACTTGGCTCCAGTGGTGGTCTCTGGCGCTCAGAAGAATGGAGCCCCCCACTTTCTTTTAGCTCTTCTGACTCTTGTCATGACAGGTCTTGGCAGGGGGTCGCAAATCATCTTCCATTGACTGTGACTGGCTGTTTCTAATGAAAGGAAGTGAGAGCACCATATTGAAGTCTCAGTCCTGGGGGTCCTGGCATAATCCCAAACCTGCACGTCCTCACCGTGAAGGGTCAGAGGGACAGGAAGGGAGGAAAGCAGGGCTCTGGGGAAGGGGTTACTTTTAAAGATTCACTCCATAAAGATCTCCATGTGCAATCAGAGAGAGGTGTGCACATGTCAGACCCTGATCAGACACAGAAGCTTCTTTTCTGAGTTTATCCCAAAGGGTGCTCAGTATCTGTGATTCAGGTGCTGCTTCAGAACTAACTTCGCTGTGGAGTTCCTGATGTGTAGCCCCAACCCAGGGCCAGGCACAATGGGAAGGAAAAGATGGGAGGGATGGAGAGAGGGAGAGGAACAGCTCAGGGTTCAGGGACTGATCATTCACAGGAGGTTTTCTTTGCAGTTTGTGCTGGCAATGGGGAACTACTTGAACAATGGACAGCCCAAGACCAATAAAACTACAGGCTTCAAAATCAACTTCCTCACCGAGGTAAGGCGAGAAGGAACAATCCTCATTGCACATGCTGTTGTCTCTCGCTAGTGAATTCTGGGAGCTCAGTTAGGGTCTGGATGCATTTCCAAAGATGGCTTTTGAGTGTAACGGAGCTAATAAGAGTGCTGGGGTAGCACCATAGGTATCTCCTGACAGAGGTTCTTATGTACAGCGACCCTCACTGTAGTACCTGAGTGTCTATCTGTGCCCTCCTGCAGCTCAGGTGTGCTGGTTGGGTTGGAGACATAAAGAGAGAATGCTTTAGAAGGAATGTAGACTCACATGGACCCCAACATGGGAAAAAATTAATCTATTTTCTCCATTTCACTAATCTGGATTTATGATACTGTGTAAACATTAAACACTGTGTTTAAACATTAATCCATAAAGTGTCATTGCTGGTGGTGGGAGTGCCTGTGAATGTGAGCACAGAGTGATCTCGGCAGAGGCATGTGGTCATCTCTGCCAGGATTTTGCAAACCGTGTGTGTAGGTGGAATGGACAGCAAAAGCCCACACTGCTTTACTGTTTTGCTTTGTTCTAGCTGAACACAACCAAGACTGTGGATGGGAAATCCACTTTCCTGCACATTCTTGCCAAATCGCTTAGCCAACATTTCCCAGAGCTTCTGGGTTTTGCCAAGGACCTTCCTACAGTGCCACTTGCTGCCAAAGGTAAATAGACAAGGAGCATCCTCAGAGAAAACTGCCCTGAGACAGGGCCAATGAAGGACTCCCGTCACCTGTCTGCACCCCTCCCCTCTTGGTTCTATGCCACCATCAGGCATAGCATATCAACTGCAGTAGTTTGACACAAATAGAGACAGGGAAATTAGCTTAGATAAATAAGAACGTGCAATGGGCTGGAGCCATGAAGCACAGAGATGTCTGGATGTAGGTTTTTAGTTTGGATCCATTGCTAACGGAGACCTTTCTTGTGGTTTGAAAATGTTTGATTTACATTTTAATTCTAGTTACTCCTTATGCTGTGCCATGGCCCTTCCAGGTCCTGGTGAGCAATGGAGAAGTACCGTAATACTGTACCATAAGGAAGGTTCTGTCCTTGGGGTTTCTGGCCCCATGGGAAGCAGGAAGAATTGGAGATCTCAGAAGGGACCTGCTCTTGTGAGATTTCCAGCCCAGCTTAGCAGCCTCAAGAGGCTCAGAATTCAGAGAGGGGAAGAGTTCCAACTCTAGAGTATGTGTTTTAACTCAGCCCAGACTCTAGACCCCAAAAGAGATGTGTGACTTTGTCTTATGGATCTCACTTTCACTCCTCTTGGTTTAGCAGCAGCTGATGACCTTGTTTTAAACTCTCCTTTTTATTCAGTGAATCAGAGAACATTGACAGCTGATCTCAGCGACCTTCATACCACCATCAGTGAAATAGAGACTGCCTGCCACAACATGCCAGCTACTGAGGAGGACAAATTTGCTACTGTGATGGCTGTATCCTTTCCTAGAAGGAACAAACCATAAAGATATTGTTGTCTGCCTTCTTTATCCTTATGGTCGAGTGTTCTGGCCAGCTAGTAAGAAGCAGTGTTCCCACTAATTTTTCCGTCTATGAGTGAAATTAATTTTATGTTCACCAAGTATGGCCGTGTCTACACGTGCCCCAAATTTCGAAATGGCCACTCAAATGGCCATTTCGAAGTTTACTAGTGAAGTGCTGAAATGCATATTCAGCGCTTCATTAGCATGCAGGCAGCAGCGGCGCTTCGAAATTGACGCTGCTTGCCGCCGCGCGTCTCGTCCAGACGGGGCTCCTTTTTGAAAGGACCCCGCCTACTTCGAAGTCCCCTTATTCCCATCAGCTCGTGGGAATAAGGGGACTTCGAAGTAGGCGGGGTCCTTTCGAAAAGGAGCCCCGTCTGGACAAGATGCGCGGCGGCAAGCGGCAGCAATTTCGAAGCGCCGCTGCCGCCCGCATGCTAATGAAGCGCTGAATATGCATTTCAGCGCTTCATTAGTAAACTTCGAAATGGCCATTTGCGTGGCCATTTCGAAGTTTGGGGCACGTGTAGACGTAGCCTATATGTGGATGTGCAGTAACAATAGAAACACATGCTGCCCCCTGTGGGTGGCTGTGGGTAGCACCTGATTCTCTCCTGGTCAGCCACTCAAGCACTCAGCTTACAGGGAACATGGGTTAGAAGGCATCATTTGCTGAAGAGCGTGGCATGAAACTCCACCCTTATGGCCCAGAGGGTGCCCTATGGAGCTGCACTGAGTTTACCAGCACTCATGTATTTGTAAAGTTATGGGGAAAGCCATGTCCCTGTGGGCAGAAGGCTCTGTGTTGCTAGTCCTTGTGCTGTAGGTGATGGATGCAGGGACCTCACCTCTGAAGAACAAACTCCCTTTGGTGTGTGGATTTCTTTTTAACTAGTTGCTGTGCTCAGGCTACAGGGGACCCTTTGTTGGGCAGTAGTGGAGACACATCCCTTAATAAGCAGCATCTGTTCAGGCTCTTGCCCTGATGTGGTGCAGTTTTCCCTTAAACCTCCCTCTCAGTCTTTCCTGGAGAGCGCCCATCCTACTGTCCAGTCTCTGGATGACCTGCAGCATAAGGCCATGGAGGAGTTTGGCAAAGTGCTGACCTTTTTTGGGGAAGACTCCAAAGTGACCACATCTGAATCATTTTTTGGCATTTTTGCTGAGTTCATGAACAAGTTTGAGGTGAGCTGCATTGCTGTAGAGCCAGCAGGCATGGTTGGGACCTTGCCGTAAAGGCCCTGGGTGGGGTTTTTTTGTATCTCCTGCTAGTGGTGGGTTAGTTGAATATAATTAGCTCCATATTTGGCTCTGAATGTGAGTAAAATCCAACTCTTTAAAGAATAGCAAGTGAGGAATTGGCTGGCTCTGGAGACTGGGATGATGTGCCAGAGCCTTTCAGCTCCGGGATCACCAGGCTAAATATTGACCTAATGGAAAGTGAAACAGCTGCTGTTACCAGCTGATTGCTGTTGTGAAGGGCACTGATCACAGGCTTGAGTCTGCATATAGGGGCACCAAGTTCCCCGACGGACTTGGCATTAATTGGCAGCCATCGGCAGTGGGCACTGTGGAAAGCTAAGGAGGAGAAGAGCGCAGGGACAAAGGCAGCCTTGTAGACAGCCCTGCTAGGGCAGGCCTGCAGCAGTCCCACAGAACACTGTGGAGAGAAGCCTCTGCACATTGCGTGCTGTGCTAGCGCTGTGGAGGAACAGAGGACTTCAGTCTTAGAGGCTTAGTGCAGCCCCTGCACCTGGACTGCCTCTGCTATCGAAGAGAAAAACTGGGCATAGCTCTGATCCTCTCATTACTTGTTACTGTCCCTTCAACCAGATTTCCTGCCCCCCGCCATGTGCCCCACCCACTCACTTGGGTAGAGTTTTTGCATGTAGCAGTTTGAGGGCAGAGTTTGGTCCTGTGAGTATGAAGCGTTCTCCTGGTCCATAGAGAACTGGCGTGGCCTGATGACACTTTTTGTTTTGTTTCCTTCTCTCTCTGCAGCGGGCACTCAGTGATGTGCAGGCCTGTGAAAGCCAGCGCAGTCCCAGGATGACCTCACCCCTCGCATGGTGATGGTCTTGCGGTGACATTCATTGCAACACTTGATTGCCAACAAAGTGCAATTGGCTCCTCTTCAGTTTGGTTGTAAAAATGCTGCTGTCATTTTAGCACAAGCCATGGACTAAGGCACCAGGGCTTGTTTAGTGGTAATCTGGACACTCAAGGAATAACTTCTGTGAAAAGGCCCGTGGTGGTATCGTTGGATGGATAGAGGAGTGGGGCAGTGTTTCAGAGTTAAGCCAGGCACTGTGTTAGTCCCAGCTGTAGGTTTGTATTTTTTGTGCCCTAGAATTCCCATGCATTGTTGTATCAGGATTGCAGAAATACCGGGACGTAGAAACCCCCTTAGATTTTCAGAATCTGTTTACGTTGGCAGTAGCAAACCCTGGGGTCCCTGGCCGGGGCTCTATTATGGATGCACAAAGAGTTTTCTTCTCCCACATAACAGGATCTCAGAACTCTCGCACTGTGGAGCACAGGGCACTGCTCCCAAGGAGTCAGCGGGAGAACAGAGCCAGGGCCCGCTCCATACCCAGTGAGCACAGAAGGGAGCACATACCATACCCCTTCAGTGGGGGATAGAGCTGCCACTGGAGCATGTTCTCTAGGGAGCGTTGGGAGGAGCAGGTGATGAGCCAAGCTGAATTCCTCCTCCAAGAACCTACCACACTGCAGTGCAATGCCTTGGAACGCACTGGATGACCCTGACTCCTTCCACAGCCCTTTTCCAGTTAGAATTCCTACTGGCTCTGCCTAGTTTGAGTCAGGGAACTTCAGGGTTTGGCTCAGAGTCTTTAATTCTGGACTCTAGCAGGGAATGGTCAGTGACGATGTCAGGAAATTGTCTTCCAGAACTGGGCATGGCATATCTGCTTTGTCCCCAGACATGGATCCAATATGATTCCATCCAGTTGTTTAAAACAGTGAAATAATCCTGAAATTCCTTCTTGGCATCATGTTTGCTTAGGTATCTGGCAGTGACAGACAGGTCTGGACAGTTTGCTAGAAAATTAATATCTTCCTCACAAGATCTACATGGACTTGCATGGAGACAGTTCACCGAGCATTTTGATCCTTCCATGGAACATATAAAACCCTTGGCAATCTAAAAGTTCAGCATTTCGGGGGATTCCTTCAAGCAGCTAAAGCCCTGCAGTGTAGCCTGAGAGCCCAGCAGGAAACCAAGTATGTGCTGTACTTTTCAACCATTTACTGAGGGCCTGTAGCTCTGTGTAACATCTGACATAATGTAGGATTCAGTCTATACTTCATGCCAAGTGTATTCTGTGAGCTGCAGAAATGTACACAACATGCTCCATTGTTCTGGCAGCCTCTGATTATTCTCTGGGTACATGTAATTATAGCTGAGCTATCCTTCTGGGACTATTGCTCTACTAGACTTCTGTGATCTGCGCATGTGCCTCCAGGTGATACACCTTCAGTAAGACGCATCAGTGTGTTAACATTGTGGAACGTTATTTTATGCAAAAAGCAGTCATTGCCTTTCAACTCTGATGTTCTCTAACATCCTGCTCCTTAACACACTGCAGCCATACCTGGGGCTTAGATAACATTTCACATCCAAATGCTCCTCTGCCCTTGTTGCCAGACCAAGAGGTCCGGTTACAGCCTGGGATGGGAGCAGAGAAACACCAACTGGTGCATTATTTACAGGAGACCTTATGTGCGTCAAATCCTTTGTTTTCAGTATGTTTTAAAACTCCCTGCTGTAGAAAGTGATGTAGATGTCCACAAATGTTTTCAGTTTTTACAGCTTCAAGTGCCAGGTAGCTTCTAGCATTGTATTGTCAGATGCCCATGCAGTGCATTATCAGAACTGTTTTTTTTTTCTTCTTGATTTATGATAGGACAATGCTTCTGTGTCTCCATTCTGTGTTTCAGATGCTTCATAGTGTCTATAGGTGATCTTTTTTTAAAGCACATACTACATATTTAAATAATTTGAGCTGATTTGAAACTGTCATTAATGAAAATGCTGTACATAGACTTTGCTATCTGTTGTAACTTGACAACATAGCTAAAACTCCAATCGCTTTATTTCCAGATGGTATTTTTATGTGAATATTTTCAGAGAACTAGAACTTCTGAGCGATGGTTATGTTATTTGATAACAGGCCTATGTGTATAGTCATGATTCAGCCTCTATCCAAAACCTTTGGGCCGTCCTCCAAAATAAAGCTACTGCCTTCTGTCTCCAAACTGCTTTCGAGTCCATTATAAGTAAAAATTTCTGTATAACACACTCTGGTTTTCCACAACAGACATCTAATAAGGGAGGATTTCTGTGCTTGGCAGCTTTTATAACTGCACATTTAAAGCCTGAATATTTCATATGTCCCTTCTTACTCCCTTGAGAGATCACTGCCACAGTTAGGGAGAGGTTTAACTTGTTTAACCATCTCAATAGCAGCAGGAGAACAGAAAGGAGATGTGTAATTATCTCATTAGAAGGTGCCCTATGAATGTGGAGTAGGGTGGAAATGAGGATGGGCTGGGTTGGTTTGTAAGAGTGCTGCCATTTTGCATTGATCAGCAGTCAGTATCGAGCATGAGCCAGGGAACTGCAGCCCTCTTAAAGGTAATTCGGGCAGGTTGAGCTCATGTTCCCTGGGGAATTTTTCTCCTGTAACAATTGCTTCATTTGCATGATCAGGAAATAAATCGAGTGACTGATTTCCCCTCAGTTTGGCTGGTAGATGCTGTGGCTTTTGGCTCTTTGCAAATATGCAGTGGTTCATTCCGACAGTGAGGCCTGAGCATAGGCCTAAAGCATGGACGGAGCTTGAAAGACTTTTACAAAATGCCACAGATGAAATCCATTCACTGGGCAAATCCTCAGGGCCGTGTACATGTCCAATAAATGTACCTCCTTCCTAGCTCTGTGAGCTCTACACACCTGTGACCCGAACAGACTGTCTCCTCCCGTACCTGAGCCAGACCACTGAGCAGGTATAGCAGCTGGCTTCACGCACGCCTCGGCACTCCAGCAGGCGAGTCTGAGGCAGCAGCACTTTCTAGGAGAGCCTGCCTGCCACAATGAAACGCCATGGAGCAGGAGCACTTTTAGAGAACCTGTGCAGCTGAGGTGAGCTATAGGGCGCCATTGAATATACTGACCTGACACCACCAACTGCAGCTATAACCTTACACCAGCTGGAATTGGTTATCATACCTTAGCATGACTTAAATGTCATGCTCTTGAAATAAGTTGGTTCTTTGATAACCTCCAACACTATAAAAATACCTTGTCTGCGAGCTAGCCCTGCACAGTTACTCATTGACAGATTATACCTGGATGCTTTGTGGCCATGCATCTCTTCAAAGGAAATAGTAACTGGCTGGAGCATGAAGCAGTCTCCTGATCAGTATCAGACAGCTTGTTGTGGGCCTGGCTGTCCCTCTGCTTGGCTGAGCTCTAGGAAGTTGTCCTTCTCTTCCACCAAGAACAGAATCACTCCCACCTAAGCTGAGGTTCAATTTCAGATCTCGTCATGTGTTAGGCTTTCTGTTTCCTGCAGCAAAAAAGGAAATTCTAGTCAGAAAAAAACTGCATAGCCTCAGTGGAGTCACAGCAGAGATGAGTCTGATTCAGGTACAAGACCTGGTGGGCAGAATAGCTGGGATATTATGATACCTAATTAGCTTCTATGCCCAAAACTGGACCAAACCAGAACCTTTTCTCTAGCTGTCATTAAAGGGATTCAGAGTCCCTGCTCTGCGCTTCTTTGGGTCCCGTGCATGAGATACAGGTTCAGATACTATGACTGTGGATGGTGTGAAGGAAATTGAAGAGAAATCTCAGAGGAAATGACTGTTCTATAGGCATTCTCTAGCCCAGCTTCAATCTGGGAGGGCTGGAATCAAACTAGGTTCACCTGTCTGGGTTCAAGTGTCAGAAAGCTGGCAGAAGGATCTGGTTGCTGGAGTCTAAACCTTTTGCAGATTTGCCTGGTTACAGACACCATTCTATCAAATCACAGATATTGAATCCCAGGAAATCCAACTGCAGTATTGCTAACTGAGAGTCAGGCAGTCCCTCAAAAACCCATGACTGGGCACAAAATAGCAAGCTTAAATTAAAAATGAATGTGGGGTTCTTTATTTTGTCTTCTGATTTCTGAGCCTTTGAGGTTCACTGGGGGCCCATTTCCTAGTTTGTCTTCACAGCTGGGAGGGTGAAGATTTACCTTTGCATCAGAGTAAGAGCTGACATTCTCCTGGTATCTCTTGCATCCAGCGGAGAAGCGTCAAGAGGAAGATCAAACAGTGTGAGACTTGCAATAATGTGGACAGAGCTGGCAACACTGAATTGTATCCAGTCAATGACTGGGTGAAACAAAGTGAAGGGATGGGTTCTATAGGATTCTGTGGAGCTTCATCAGATCTGTCTGTGGGAGACATGCTTGTCCACTCTGCAAAGCCATGCAGCTCTCATCCTCCCAGGAGATGATGATCAGTGCAGCATCCAATAGAAGAGACCATGCCAGCTGGAAAGCCTGTAAAACATAACCTAAGCAAATGGAACACTTTAAAACCCTCACTGTAGCCCACAGCCAAAGAAACCAGACCCTACCTGGGTTAGAGATGTGAATGATTTAATGCCGGTGTTTTGATTAGCCCTGGTGGCAGGGGGATATTTCCGAATCAAACATGTTCTCTGGCGTCATGTGGTGCTGTGGGACCTTCTGACTGAGAACACCACACACAGCAGTGCTTGTGGCCAGCAACAGAATCTATTTCCGAGGCTTGTGTAGTGCCTCCGGCTGCAGCGTCGCAGTGCTTCGGAGAGCGCTGATCCTTCTAGAAAGTTTTTAATCCAGGTGCTATTTGACATTAGTATTTTAATTCATTTCGATCTGTTTCTACCAAAGATGACACGTAAGCCAGAAGCCAAATCCCGATTCAGATTGATGAGAAATTTGTATCCAGATTCTGATTTGTGTTCTCAGTACTTGTCCTGCCCCAAGATTGGAGGGTGAAGGGGAGATGGATATTTTCCTGCTTTTTACGGACCTAAGGCTTACTTGTGATTTTAGATATAGAGCTGGATTTTGGCTCCCCTTAGGGGCTGGTGGGGGTTCAACTTGGGGGTCCACAGAGCCTTTTCCTCAGTGTAACGTGTCTTCTTTTCAGCTGGAATGATTACTTAAGAGAATCGCATACTTTGGAGTTTGACCCCACAAGCCTTGATAGTGAGAACAGCACAGACTTCACACCAGAGGGTCTGAAACAGTAACTTGGACTGATTACTTTAACTATCCCTACACATTTTTCTTCTCATTCCTGGTAAAACTGTTACTGGCTTCACTGGCAATTCCTGGTTTGCTGGTAGTATTTAAGCAGCCCTTTGGGTTGGCAGGCGATTGGTTCATGGTGCCTAGTGCAAGTGAACAGAAGGCAACCCAGCTGACTATGGTAAGTTCCTTTTCAGTGTCTTACTCATGTCTCGGACAGTCTCAGTCAGTAGGTGGGCTGGGTTCTGGCTGTGGACTCAAGTTTTCTCCCTTCCGCCGCTGCGGAGTTCTTAGCAGGTGAAAGGAATTAGGAATGATTAAAAGCTCTGTCTGAGAAGCAACAGAAGTGATCCAATCCTGGTAGCTTATGCTACAAGACACCCACGTGGGCTGCCACCTTTCCCTGGCCATTGGTACAGGGCTGGCTTCAGCTGAGTCATTTCAATGCCATGGATGTTCTTTGCTTAGAACCCCTGACTAGTGCAACTCATGCCAAGGGAACTATGGGAGACTAGGTTGTGATCAGAATTAGCAAAATAGTCAAACTTTCCACTGGCCCAAGGCACACAAGGAATTTGGAATCAGATGCATTGAAGTTTACTGAACTTCTTCCTGCCCCCAGGCAGGCTGTCCTACAGGAGAAGCCTACGGAAGGACTAGCAAGCAAATGCCTACCACCCAACCAAAATTGCCTGTAGCATTCCCCTTGGAATACATAAATATCTTTCTTCCTTTTCTGTTCTGAATTAACACTGCAGTGTTAGCTGTGCACTACAAACAGCTGCATTTGTGGGTGAACAACTCCTGGACAGGAAGCCCAAATCCTGGATAGTGCTAAACACATCCAGTTCACATTGATTTCAATTGTAGTTGCGGGTCCTGGGCACCCCTTGGGATTTTGGCCACAGTGCAGTAAATGCTTGATGTGAAAGGGGCTATGGGCGTTTCAGACAGAAGCAGCAGGACATAGGATGTGTTAAAATGCTGGTGACTGACAGCAGGTAAGGGATCAACGCTCTCTTGGGAGTGGTGCTCACCCTCCAACCCTCCTCCCTCTGGAGGAAGCAAACACTGCTGTTCCTGAAACCAGGTATGCTGGAGGGCTGAGTTCAATTAGGGGCACTGGCTGGAGCTGGCAGCACTTTGAGTGTTTGGCTAACAGGATGGAACCACTCCATTGTGCTGTCATGTGAGACTAGCGCGGCGCAGCTACAACATTGCCTTCGTGCAGTGGTGTTGGATGAACTGCAGAGAATCCACACGTTCTCTGGGTTCTTTCACTCATCCAGGCATGAGAAACTGGCCATGCCAGAGCCCGACTTGGTGGGGGACAATTCCACACTGTTCTTGAGGGAGCAGGCAGTGCCTGGGACTGGTAGTTGTTGACTGCTTCCTTGGAGAGGCTGCTTTGTTTCCTTGTGTCGGTATGTGGGCGAGGCCAGTGGCTGTGGTGAAACTGACACCCACGGGCCAGGAGCTCTTCTGGCTCTCACCTCCGCAGGGCTTCTCGAGGCAGAACTCGTTTGTCTGCTCCTCCCTTCCTCAGCACCAGGCAATAAGAGCCTCTTTGTCTGAGGAGCTGAGCCCTCAGCCAGAGCGCACGCTCTGGGGCCTTTGGGGTGAGACAGCCCCCACCTCCGGGGCATTTGATTTCCCTCACAACCAGGCAGCATCATAAGGTGACCTGTTTTGAGCACAAGAGGCCAAAGGCTCCAGCCTGGGTATGACAAGAGAGTGAGGAGAAGCAAACGCTTGGACCCAGCCTCCTGGAAAGGATTTTGTCCTTGAGGTGGAACAGCTTCCTGCAAACCAGCTTTCTGACCCCTTAGAAGGAGTCGGAGCAAGCCCCGAAGGACATAGGCTGTGTCCCTGTTGAAAGGAACCAGCTGCATGGCACTGCAGGGGAAGGAAAGGTAAATCGTCAGTGAGCTAGGGAGCTGGGCAGTGAGGTCCTAGCGGGGGAATCATAGGAGCCCCTGGGAAATCCTGGTTAAAGCCCCCCTGTCAAACTGAAGGGAAGCTGCTTGGGGCAACCTCCTGGTCTAGTTGCCCCCTCTGGTGGTGGCTAAAGCATCCCTGTGGAGAGGACTCAGCCTGGGTTCTCCCCACGCTTCTGCAGAGTAAATGTCTTGCCTTTGCCGGGGACGCAACTGTACGAATGGTAGATTTGTTCAGCTCATTCTCTGGGGGAGGACACCTCTCCTGCAAGGTCTTTGCTCTGCAGCCTGGCTCCAGAGGGCACAAGCTGGATGTGCAGGGCCCTCTCAGCTCACTCAGCAGAGCTCTCCGATCCCAGCACAGACAGCTCCAGCCAGGACACTCAGTGGTTTGTTCACTCTCTGGTGCCACCTCTCCTGGGGCTGGGCTTACAAGAAAGAGCTTTTGTTTCATTGGGAAACAAAGCGATCGTCCCTTCCCTGCTCCCTGGGGAGTGGGTCTGTCACTGGCCAAGGGAGGAATGTCTGTGGAAGCCCCTGGTTGGGAGTTGGCAGCTGGTCCCTTTGACAGCAGCAGAGCAACGCAAGCAAGGTCTGCTGCTCCTCCCTGGTGCCTCCTTGCTCCTCCCAGCCCTGCTGGGGCTACTCTGTCCCGGCGCCTACTAATGCATTCCTGTTTCCTGCTCCTGCCTTGCTGCATGATAAGGAAAGGGTATGGGCAGTGCCTGGATCCCAGCCATTTGGACTCACTTGTGAGGTGGTTCAGACATTCTCTCCTCCTGGGCCCAAGTCCAGCTCTGAGTCAAGGCCTACAGAGAGACTCCCACTGGCTTCCATGCAATCTGGGTCGGGCCCTTTGATGCTAATCCAGAGGACCGACCATCGGGCTGTTGAGCCTTTCATATGCGCTGGTTCCCATGGAAGGAATTGCTCAGCTCTTGTTTATTTCATTCTTTCTGGCTACTCACCGGTATTTCTGTGGCTGCAGCTTCTCTCCAAGGTCAGTACATACACTGCTGCCAAAGCTGCAGCCACAGGGCCCTTCTAGACCCCCAGATCCCAGCCCATCTGTTAGTGCTTGCGCTGCTCCCCCAGCACAGGGTATGAGCTGCTGCACAAAGGTTACACCAGTTGCCCAGTGGAAAAGTCCACTCACCAGTTTGAGACTCCATCCCCTGGTGACCCGAGTGATGATGGAGGCAGGATAGCACATCCTCCCTGCACTGCCATAACAACACAGGTCCCAAGAACAAGTATCCCACTTTTCAACAGATAAATGCATCCAGAGAGAGAAGAACTGGATCCATATGAGACACAATGGAGACCCTTGGTAACACTCCGCCTTCTGTCACTCCCAGCTGGAACCCATTTCCCCAACAGATCTTGGAGTCTGTGGACATTGTTGTTCTTGTTCTGTACTTTGTATTCGTCCTGGCAGTTGGAATTTGGGTAAGATGTTCTTAGAGCCTTTTGTAAGTGTCCTTTTCTATTTCAAGGTAATGGTTGCACAAGTAGCACAAGTGTTTTGTTTTTTTTTTTATACTTAGGCTTTCATTAGGCCTAACTTCACTGACTTCAACCAGCCAAATCAAAGTGCACAGAAATGCTATGTGTTTTTCCCACCTGGTCATCCTGGTCTAGGGATATAATTTCAGCCACTTCCTGGGCGAGCTGTCCAGGTTTAATATTTTTGGAACATTTGAAGTTTGTTTGATGGAAAGAGTATAGACATAAAATGTAGTAATATTGCTAATGTTTGATATCTAGCCAAGACAGAATCCAGCACACATGATTGTCTGCTACAGAGCTGTCTAGGGATCATTTTTACTTGACAATAAGGTTCTGATAGCAGATCCCACAATCTACAAGTACTCTTAAACTGTAGGGAGGACATGAATCAAATTTTTGGAATGGTCTCTGTCACAGGAAAAGGCCAGCCCAGCTGCCTGGAGTTTGGGCAGGAATCGCTGCTCTCTACAGATACAAGTTCAGAACTCATGTAGTGTGATATACAATAAATGAAGACTAAAAAGAGTGAGAGTCCAGAGTTCTAAGTCTAACCCTGAGTATCCCTCTTAGATCAGATGAATAAAACAAGCAATGCTCCTAATCTGCAATGCATTCCTCATGCGTCTGGAGTGATATTTATGTTTATTGCAGAAGACACTGAATCAGGAAGCTGAGATTGTAAAAAACCTTGTATGTGATGCAGACTCAAACCTCTCCATGGTGGCAGTTCCCTTCTGCCCACAACTATTTTTATGGCATCTCTCCTTTCAGATGTTTGACATCCAGGGTCCTGTTGCTGATGCGGTTGAGGGTTCTTCCACCATAACAAACTCACCCTCAACATTCAGCGGGGATGACAGTGCAGGGTCCCTCCAGGCAAACCGTTGTGCTCTGTAATGTTCTGGACAGAACATGGGCGCTCTAAAGCTTTTGTCCTGTTTTTCTGCTTTCCCAGTCCATGTGGAAGACCAAACGAAGCACGGTGAAGGGTTACTTCTTGGCTGGAGGAAAGATGGTTTGGTGGCCTGTAAGTGTCTCCATCAAATTGCCTGTCCCAATATGTCTCAGGGAGACTGAACGGTGCCTTTGTCCTCTCTATGGTCAGGACAGGAGAGCTTGTGACCTGCTTTTTCTGCGTTTCCAAAGCCTGAGGGAGAGGGCACTTTCCATCCTGTCACAGCTCTCACTCTCTGCACCCAGGTAGTTCCTGTTCACTGACTTACAACTAGGCTCATCCATTTCCTCAAGCTTTGAATTGGGGCTTCCAGGACGGGGTGCCTTGGGAGGAAGGGGCATTTAGCTGGGCGGTGAAGGGTTGGGGTTTGATTTGGGATGGGCTGATCATAATTAAGTAAATAGCAGCTGACTGATCACTTGGCATTTCTCTGTTTTATCCCGTGCCCCTTTGCTTATCTTGAGGCTCCCCAGTGGAGGGACCATGATGCTGCGGCTAGGAAGCGGGCTGCTTCCATGCAACCTCACAGCTGAGTGACAGAGCAGGAGGGAAGGAATGAGGTCTGACAGCTACCGGTGTCAGTGAGCCAATGGGGGGAAGAGAAAAGGCAGCAGGGGCTTGGAGAGAGGGGATTCCAGCTCCCACTGATTGTCAGGAACCCGCAGTCTGCCATGTGCAAACCGGGGTTCTGCCATGCCTATGTGGAATGGATCCAATGGAGAGCTAAGTGCAGTGGGAGACCTGGCCCACTCCACTGACATATACGGCTCATTTCTGAGACTCTCCTCACCCCCACCACTGGGCTGAGAACTCGTCCCAAAGTCTGAAAACAATGCCTTGTGCCATCCACAGAACTAGCACCCTCTTTGCCTTTTGCAGGTGGGAGCATCCCTGTTTGCTAGTAATGTCGGCAGTGGGCATTTCATAGGCTTGGCTGGATCAGGGGCAGCGTCAGGCATTGCTGCGACGGCCTATGAGTGGAACGTGAGTACTGCACTACAGGAGTTGCCTGCAGCATCATTGGAAGGTGGATTGCTCCTTTCTAGCTTTTGCCATGTTGCACAGACCTGACTCCAAATGCAGCTGTGTCAGCAGCAGAAGCTGTTTCCGTTTTATGCTGTTATTGCATTATGTGCTAGTGAACCAGGATCGTTAGGGTTGATCTAACATATCTGAGTAAAGGTCCTTGATCTGCTCACTCTGCCTGACACTGCAGCTCCAAGGAGGTCACTAACTCAGGGCAACATTACCTTCTGGGTCAGCACTGTGACAAATCTGTGGCTAGGCACATCTTTGCGGTTATCACTGGCTGCATGCAGCGGTTCCTTGGAAGTCCATAGGAAGAGCAGAAATAGAAGTCAGATCCCTCACTTCCAGAAGCCCATGACTTAGAACATGAGCTAGAAGATCACTGCTAGCTCTTACCTAGTTAGGGCATTTGAACCACAGCAGGACAGCCGTATGTACACATTGGCAGATGTGTGCATGGGCATTAGCCCGTTGGCAACAGCGTTATCAGTGTCTTTGACCTATTTCCTTTTCCTTCTTAGGGAATGTTTTGTGTTTTGGTGTTGGCCTGGCTATTTCTTCCCATTTACATAGCAGCTGGGGTAAGTCTGTGGACCACACGTGTGTATCAGTGACTTGCTTTTTTAAAATTCTTTTAAATCCATGAGGTTTTAAGTGCTGAACCTCCCAGGAAGCCCTGTGCTCTGGGTAGAGCTGCTGAAGCAGCCATGTTCTTGGACACCTCTGCAGGTCTGTTTCTCCTTTGAGATACTGAAGGGAGAAGAGCCTGAGAAAGGCAATCAGTCAGGGGGTTCTCATGGATGAAAAACCATAGTTTAGAAAGGGGATGAAAGAGGTAACAGGAGGATTAACTCATGCTGAGCCCACAGGAGCAATGCCATGTCCTCCAGCCAAGAGCCAGCGCTACTGCCAAAGTCAGTTCCTCGTAAGTGAGATGTCAGGGATGGGTGTTGGCGTGCAGGTGGAAATGGTGCTTCCCTGACACAAGGATGAAGAGGGAGGCTGTGAAGACACTGCCAAGCGACTGGGGCAAGTCTGGCTTTATGTAGCCAGTGGGGCCGGTGATGCTAGGTGGAGTTATGCCAGGGGAACCACTTGGGGCTCTCAATTCCCACATGAAGCAGAGAGTAGAGCTGATCATGTTTTCACGGTCTCAAAAGGGTAGGGAAGCACCTTTCTCAAGTAGCTTCACTGGTCCTCGTGGCAGACCCTAGTGGCAAAATATGGGTGACTCTTCATTGTGTAAGTATGTGGAGCTGAGAAGGACAGTAATTTCTCAACAGATATACCACGTTGCAGCAACTGGTCAGAATTTGTCTAGCACACAGGGTCTGCATTTAGAGGAAGTTATTGTGTTCTATCTCCTCTGATACACTTTCCTTCCCGGCAGGTTACAACCATGCCCGAGTACTTACAGAAGCGCTTTGGCGGCAGAAGAATACAGATATTCCTGGCAATTCTCTATTTGTTTATCTACATATTCACCAAAATATCTGTAAGTAAGAAGAAGGAAAGAGCAGTGAGAAGAGTTCCCTTTGATTGAGACTGTCTGTATTAGATGGAATTCATAAGTACAGCTGAGCCCTGGTCCCCTTGCTGCTGTAGGGCCAGTGAGATTGCGAAAATGTCTGGAAGACTGGAGAAAAGGGACGGATTTCAGTTCTTTCCAGGCATTAGGCCTCACACCAACCCCTGGGAGTCATTAGCTTTGCTGTGGATGGTTGGGGCATTTGCTGCTGTTAGAGGGAGAGCTTGGTAAGGTATCCAAGCACATCAGTCCGGTCAAGGGGAAGCAATCGGTTTCATTTGTCTCTTGCTCAGTTTGTCTCTTGCTCAATTTCGGCATTTGCTCAGTTAATTTGGTTTCTCCTCTGTATGTTGACCACAGCACGACATATGAACCTATGGAAGTAGGGTGCACCCTCAGGCAGACGGAGAGTGCTTGCTGGCTGCCTACTGTAGCAATATATTGCTCCTATTTGCACTCATGCTTTGAATGAGTGATGCATTCACCCTTTGTGCAGGGCTTTGTCAGCTGTTAGTTAACAACCACATAGTTTTCATCAGCTGATGAAAAGAGATGAACAACACCTATCTGGGTGTGTCTCCCTTTACAGGCAGCAGTGGAAAGTGTAGGCTGACACATGCCTCTTGTCTTCCCTCCCTCTCTTGAAACTGAAGATCCCTGTGGTGTCAGACTGGGGCCAGGTGGCTGGTTCTTGGTAGGGTTTTTTAACAGGGAAACAATCAACTATTTTGCTCAAATCCCTAATGACACATTTTCTGAAAGAGAAATTGGATCTTTCCAATCCTTAGTTATAGACTACTGGGATATGCTCATTGATTTACAGCTGGCCAAAGTCATCAGGACATAAACATGCTTTCCTGATCTTCAGGCTACATTTATTCCTAACTCTTCTGCAGTGCCACTGCCTTAGGCCAGTGGGACACAAGGAGGCCAAACAGTCACTAAGCCAAAGCTCTGTAAAAGCACCCATGCAAACCCCTGCTCAGTGTCATCCAGTACCAGGCAGAGGAAAGGAATTTGCATTATGCCAACCCCAGGAGCTCTGGCTGGCTACTGTCCTCAGCTCTCCCCATCCACAGGGCTCCAGCACTTATGGCTGTCCAGTTTCTGACCCTCATCCTGTCACTTCATTGTCCCCTCATGCCTTCGCTCTCACCCCAGGGCCCACTGCTCCTGAGTGGCCTAGCACAGAAGTGACCTGCATCAATAAAAGTAACTTCGTCTTAGAACTCAGCTCTCTCTTGCTTAGAAGCTACCCGCCCCCCCCCCCCCCCCCCCCCCGCCACTGCCACCTGTGCAAAAGGAGCTTTTTCCTCATTGAACTGGGTCTGAAAATTGAACTGAGCTTGGCTGTTCATAAGGAGGGCGGGTAAGGAGGTGAGGCCAAGTTATGGTTTACATGCTGGTTGGAGCAGCTGCCCCTAAGACTGATTGAAAACAGGGAATCATGAGACCTGAATCACACAGGATGGTCCTGGAGAAACACAAGGTTTGTTTGGTTTCACCTATGCTGTGCAACTACTCAGCTACCTGGCATTGCATCCAGAGCTGTCACTGTTGTAATCATTCTATGTATCTTTTCCCATTAGGTTGATATGTATGCTGGGGCCCTGTTCATTCAGCAAGCCTTACGCTGGGACCTCTACGTTGCTGTCATCAGTCTGCTGGCAATCACTGCTGTTTACACTGTTGCAGGTGTGTCTCTATGCTTCAGGTCTTAGGAATGTAATTGCATACGTCTTTGAGAACAGCCATACAATGTACCATCCATCTCCCCATGTAATAAGTATTGAGCAATTTCAGTAAGGTGCTGTTCTTAACGTACTTCCTTCTTGTTAGCCAAGGCACTAAATCTGTCTGCTCTTTACCAAGATGGCTGCTGATAATGAAAAATCTAATAATTCTAACGTGTGTCAAAAAAATTGCTGTCCAGGTGAGAGCAAGTGAGTGTAATTGCACACTGCTGGTGTGAAGCACCTGCTAAAGCCAGGCCACATCTGCCCACAGCTCTCTCTGCTTCCAAGGTGAGCCATACTGAAGGGTTTTCAGCACTTTTCTGTCCTGAAGGTGCAGGAGTATGTGAGTGAGCTCTACCCACAGCCCTAGGAAGCAAGGCGATGTGGGCAAAATCTTCACAACTTGCATGGAAATGGAGCCATGAGAGGAGCAAAGTGTGTGTTCACAATGAATGGAAGTTTCTGCTCTTGCAGTACTTGACCCCGTGATGTGGGCCATCGAGCTACTCTCTTTTCGTTGTGGACTTTTTGAAGCAGTTTGTTTCAGTAAGGTTCTTCCTTGTGGTTTCGGTGCATCTGCCACAGAGGTTTCTGCTGGGGAGTTTGAGTTTCTGGTAACAAATACTGATTCACTGTGGTTCAAAACTTCCAACATTTCAGCCATGGGAGTTAGTCAAACCCTCCCACAGAATGGTCAAAACAACCCACAGAACATCCCAATGTGTCAGGCAAAGCATCATGTTTCTGTCTCTGGGCAACATACTTCAGCAAAGCAGATGTTGTTATACAGAACCATCCCAGTTCCCACAATCTGTCCCTCTTTGTTTTTCTTTAGGTGGCCTGGCAGCTGTGATTTACACAGACACTCTGCAGACTGTCATCATGCTGGCTGGGGCATTAACTCTCATGGGGTTCAGTGAGTATTTCTCTAGTATTTTACTGCTAAAAATACATTTGTTTCTATACCAAATCACTGCAAATATGGATCACTGGAACATGCCATTGAACATTTATCTCGTGTGTCTTTTTGACATATGCACTTGTGTTAGAATATTTTCTAACCAAAACATTTTGTGATAGTTCTTTATAGGGTGAAAAGTATCGGGGTGTTCTATGAAAGATACGAAACCCCACCAAATAAACAGAAGACACCCCTGTGATCTGAGAGTCATATCAAAGCAAACAAACTACTACCTCCTGTAGCCAAGTAACTTGCAGTATTAAAACAGATCTCATTGTAGGTCCTGATCCAACTCCCACTGAAGTTTATCAGGGTTTTTCTTTAGTTTTCAGTGGAAGTTGAATTGGGATCATACAAAGCAAATGGCAGAGAGTGAAAATAATAGTATGGACCTGATAAATGTGGTAACTACTTCCTATTCCCATTTTAGGCTTTGTTAAAATTGGTGGGCTGGAAAGTTTGGAGGCCAAATACTTTAAAGCCATTGCTAGTAACCACAAGGGAAACAGCAGCTGTGGCTTACCAAGAGAAGATGCCTTTCACATTTTCCGAGACCCTGTCACCTCTGACCTTCCCTGGCCAGGAGTTCTGGTTGGAATGACCATTCCATCTCTGTGGTACTGGTGCACAGATCAGGTAGATGAATGTTCACTTCTTAAGATTTGACCATTAGGTTGGGTTTTGAGACATGCCATCTGGCTGTAGAGCTATGCAGAACTTTCATAGCAAACATCTAGGGCTGAGTTTCATTACAAAACCCATACTCAGCCCAGAACCTGGGCTGATTGTCTGTTTCTGTGGAAACTATGTGAAATTTGATGATTTCAACCTCAAACCAGACAAAATTTAATGTCTGTAGCTAAGTTAAACTATTGAGTTTTGGGGTCATTTGAACTCCTATGTAACATGAGGAGCATGTAAAACCCAACCTATAAAAAGAAAAAAGCAGTCCAGTAGCACTTTAAAGACTAACAAAATAATTTATTAGGTGATGAGCTTTCATGGGACAGACCCACTTCTTTTGATAGTATATAGACTAGCACAGCTATCTCTCTGTTACTCTCCAATCTACAAAGTGTGCTTGTTTGAATTTTTTGTGAATCTGCCCCCTTCAAGCTGTGCTGGGCTCCAGTTGGCTTATCTCTAGTTGTAACAGCAGGGCCAACAAGAGCAGAATTGTAACAAAATATGAATCAGATATTTCTGGGGAATTTGTTGATCAATCGCTTTTTAGAGCAAGAGGGTCAATTCACTGGATGTCAGTAATTTACTCCTTGTGCCCGGGTTTGGGAGACAGTAGCTGACAAACCACTTCAAGGCATACAAACGATCCAAAGAAAGAACAAATTCTGGAGGAAAACAATGATTGTGATTTCCACAGCTTAGTTGTGAACACAATGAGATTTCCCTTGAATAAAGGCAAGAAGCGATAGTTAAAGCACTACAGGTGAGTCAGCTAATTTACTGCATGACCCTACAAGTTTCAGAGTGGCCACTGGGAGTTATGAACACTCAGCACTTTGCAGGATCAGATCCTTCATGATGATGATGGTCTGAGTTCCCTGTCAGCTAAATCAATGTAATCCAGAACAGAGTCTGGTCCAGAAGATCCGGTATGGTGCTTTTGGAGCTAGTATGTCCCATTATAAATAGAAACATGTCATCTTCCATCTCTTTACTCTGGTGCAAGTATTGGATCAAACTGTCTTCCTGATTTACAGGTCATTGTTCAAAGGTCCCTTGCAGCGAAAAACCTCTCTCATGCCAAAGGAGGTTCGTTGTTGGCCTCCTATCTGAAGATTTTGCCTCTCTTCATGATGGTGATGCCAGGAATGATCAGCCGGGTTCTCTTCCCAGGTGAGAGTTGAAGAAGAGAAATATTCCTTGTGTCCAGCACTACAGATTGTGATGTCGAGGTGACAGATCCATCAGAATAAGCTAAAAAAATGTAGCAGCTCAGTTGCCAGGAGCCTGAACTTGCAGTTCATAGTGATTTTTTTTCAGATAACACACTATTAATCTACACTCACCTCGTTGTGCAGGGCTCATACTCCTTCATCCTGAACACAAGTCCCAGCTGCCCCAATGGTGTTCCCTCTTGAAACCATGTTTGTGGCACTGAGAAAACAGAAAATAAAAATCCTAAAGTCTGCTCCCTGGATGTTCTAAACAAGTGTATCCCAAAGTGTGGTAGGTGTACTACCAGTGGTATATGAAAGGTGTACCACCAGTGGCATGTGAAAGGATTTCCAGGAGTACATGACAGAAAATAAATTACTAAAAATCAGGAGATAAGCAGTGGAATGGCACTGGGAGAGGGGATATGCTGAAGTTCTGAAAGGGGTATGCAAACGTTTTAAGTTTGGGAAACACTGTTCTAAGCCATCAAGAGTGAGTGAGCTTGCCGAACGGTCAATGTTAGCTTATGTCTGGAAGAAGTCACTATTTTCTCATGGGCTGGGTCTACACTTGTTCCTTCTTTTCGAAACGGGTATGCTAATGAGCGAGTTTGAAAGATGCTAATGAGGCACTGCAATGAATATGCAGCACCTCATTAGCATAATGGTGTCCGCGGTGATTCGAAAGTGTCGCGCACCGCCCGTGGAGACGGGACCTTCCGAAAGGATTCCCCCCCAAGTTTTCAAAAGCCCTTTTTCCTATCACCAGGAAGGAACAAGCTTAGAGTTTCTCGTGTATGTGTATATATGCTTCAGTGTCTGCTGGATGAGTTTCACTCCATGGTTACTGTCTGGACATATTTGTTTCTTGTAACTATTGGATTATTTCTCCCCCATGTCTATTGCAGACCAGGTGGCTTGTGCAGACCCAGAAATCTGTCGGAAAATCTGTGGCAACCCATCTGGCTGTTCTGATATTGCTTACCCCAAACTGGTCATAGAACTTCTGCCTCTAGGTGAGAAATTTCACTAACAGGCACATGACCTACACCAAGCAAAGCAAAGATTGTAGGAAATGTATGGAGAGGAATATAAATTAGTCACGCTGTTGGGATAGATATTGAGCCTGATGGGTAACTGACGAAAAAGGAAAAGCACGCAACAGGGCATACAGTGGCTGTGAAAGGCCTCTGCAGGGGAACAGGCATCCAGCATTCAGGAAGTCTTCTCCTGTCACCTGGGCATGACTGATTCCCTAGAGGATGAGGACATTGTAGAGCCCAAGTGCACTGAGTTACATGTAACCCTAAGGGGAGCACAGTCACTATACCACAGGTGTGTGCAGATGGATGGGGTCTCTCCCTTGCATCTCAGCCACCTTGCTGAGCCAGCCACCTACCAGAGGAGAATACAGACTCTGCCCATGCAGACAGAGATAGGTTGGTGCAAGAGGGAAAACAGGTAAGTTCACATAGCCTGTGAGAGAATTTGCTGTCCAGGACTCCTGGGAGGGCAGTGTAGGTGGCAGTCCCTCAGCATACAGGAAGGGGTGAGCTCAGCAGGGAGGTTTGGTCTGAGAGGTTTGGCTGATGAGGGTGAAGTTGGACCCTTCGCACAGGGTCTGTATATTCATTGTTACTAGAGCATATGCGCCTCTCCCTTTGCTTTCAGGGCTCCGGGGCCTCATGATGTCTGTGATGATTTCAGCACTTATGTCCTCCCTGACCTCCATCTTTAACAGCTCCAGTACCATATTCACCATGGATCTCTGGCGGCACTTCCGGCCCTGCTCTTCCGAGTGGGAGCTCATGATTGTTGGCAGGTGCGGTGCTCTTGGGCATGGCGTGATAAGTCAGAGAGTCTGTTTTGGAGATGTTTTGCACCACACTGTGCTCCTTGGGGCTCTGGTGTAAACTGAAAGCTGCTTCTCAATCCTCAGAGCCCATTGCTCCAAACCTGCCCTGCAAGAACTGAGCAGAATATGGCCCTTCCAGTCCAGGGTACTTATTTCTGTTGCCAATGGTACATTTCCTTTCCCAGGTTGCTCATGGGAATGGATCTGGCCCAGCAAATGGTTGTAAGTTCTAGCAGCAGAAAGAGGATTTAGGAAATGGAGGTGGCAGAAAGGCATGCAAGGTGGCAAGGACAGCAGCATCTAGATGTGGGTGTTTGTGCGAGGCTGCACTCTGACAGAAGGGGGCACGACCCTGCTGGACAAAGGCCAAAGATGGGGAGCACCATCAGGCAGATCTGAGAGAGGAGGAAGCTGTTCCAGGAGGGGAGGTCTTGGAGGAGACCCTCCTGCTGAGGCAGGGGCAAGGGCCAGCAATTACACTGTCTTTTTCCTGAGCAGGGTGTTTGTGCTGCTGCTCGTGGTGGTGTCCATTCTGTGGATCCCACTGGTGCAGGCCAGCCAAGGAGGGCAGCTCTTCATTTATATCCAGACGATCAGCTCCTACCTACAGCCCCCTGTTGCCATGGTTTTTATCCTGGGGTGTTTCTGGAAGAGAACGAATGAAAAGGTAACCCTGGGGCCAGGTCCAGCACAGTTCTGTTTGTGCCAGGTACTCGGCCTGTCTTTCTACTGTGTTTGTGGCCAAATAGGCAGGCAGGTAGACCAGCTGCCATGCATTGCTGCTGTGCCCCACCCTTGTGGGCTTTCTGCCGAGTAGCTGTACTCATGTGAGGAGCATCATGTGACGGCCATGCAGCAGGGAGCATTTCCTGCTGCTTCCTTGGCTGTGCTGGGAGGAGAGAGAGCAAACATTGTAAGGAGCCTTTCACCACCAGAGGAGCAGCTGTTTACAAGCCATGGCCTTCCACTGGTGTAACCCAGGACTTGGAGTCTATGGGGGTGGAAAGTCAGTTGGGTGAAGGGAGCGCAGAGGGTCCCACAACCTCCAGTCCTCTGTGGAAACTGGAGCTGGCTAGTACAGCCCCATAAAAGACGGTGCTGGAGGAGGATTGTGGCCAGGCTCTGGAGCATCCTCAGGACAGTCTTTGCTAACAGAACTCCTGTGGAGCAGCAGCCACAGTTAGAGCACCCCATGACTAGGGCAACCATTGGGCAGGGTAGTGTGCCAGTAGGGCTAGGTAGCGGCTCCTCTCCACCAGAAGGGCAGGTCAGCAGGACATGGGGTGTTGTGTGTATAAGGGAGAATAGTATAAGGAGGAGAAAACGTAGCAATCTCAGAAGCCTGTCCCTGTGGTCAGAATGTACCAGTTGTGACTAGCATATCTCGCTCCTGCCAGCACTCAGCCCGAGAGCCAGCATGGCCAGATACAAGGCAGATGTATGTTTCCTGTTCCATCAACGAATGGTCTTCCCTTCCCAGGGCGCGTTCTGGGGCCTGCTGACTGGCATACTGCTGGGCTTCATCCGACTGGTGCTGGACTTTGTCTACGTGCAGCCCCAGTGCGGGGAGCCAGACCACCGGCCAGCTGTAGTGAGATATGTGCACTACCTATACTTCTCCATGATCCTCAGTGTCATCACGACAGTCACTGTGGTGGTCGTAAGCCTGCTCACAGAACCTCCCACAGAAGCAATGGTGCGTCTCCCACACCCGGTTTCTGTCAATGTTTTTAATGGACATCCATTATGCACCGTGAGGCTGGATGTTCTCCTTCCTCCTGTATGCATGGGAACACTTGTGATCCTGTATCAGATCACTGGTCTGTCTAGTTTGGCATCCTGCCTCCCTGCTCTGCCTGGTGTCAGCATGGGTCCTCAAGTCCAGAGTCCCACCTCCAGGAGTGGCCAATACCTGGATGCTCTGGACAAGGGCCTCAGACTCCAATATGTGTATTTCAATTCATGATGAGTTTGCTTCTTTCATATTCATTGTCCGAGAGGCTTTGGCCACTGGGACACCTAATTAACTTCCTCAAAGAGCTGCAGCTGACTGGTGAAATTATTTTTCCTTATGGAGTCCCTTACCTAGATCTTGTCTGAGCACAGTGGAAGCAACCTCCCTGCTTCATCTGCCTACAGCAGGGGGCAGCAGCCTGTCTGAGGCGGAGTGCTGAAATTTGACCTTTTGACCGCTATGTACGGTCTGAGTGCTGGTGATACCTTTTACAGTCACTGATAGTCCTACTTACAGCAGCTTCATTCATAAATACATTAAGGTGCAGGGCATTACCATTCCAGTGATGTTTGGTAGCAGTAGCTGGTCTTTTGTTAATCCACAGGCAGCACAGCTTTGAGCAAGCTCCCGGCTGCATGGGGGAGGAGAGGCAGTGCTGAGCTCCCACCCTGCATGCCGGTGAAAATCAGCTAGCGTGCCGCTCTTGGCGATTGTGCCGGGAGTTGTTGACCACTGGCCTACTGAGACTGTAAACCCCTGTCCAATGCTGGATCCATGTGATATCCCAGATAACATGAGCTCAGAGATCTTGTAAAGCCTATATGTGGTGTGCTCTTAGCTTTGTATGGTGGATCACAGCAGAGTTTTAGTAGGAACCACCCTCATCAGCAACGTAGCAGTGAAGTAAAATCAGATCACAGTTTAATTTAGATAAACTGCAACTTTCAGGGCTGTTCTGTTTCGTGCTTCATTTGGCCTCCTCATCGCTACTTTCATAGTACCTTGTCCATGCATCTAGCACCAGTGGAGCTGCCCGGGTTTGGAACTAGAATTTGTCCCTAAGTGTTTAGAAAATGAAAGAGCTGCTCAAAGTTGTTTTACAGCTGAGGTGTCGCCTTTAAGCAACCATAGGAGCAGTTCTCTTTAACAAAGCTCTTCATGCCGCAGATCAGTCGTCTCACCTGGTTCACGCGCTGGGATCAGCCACCCAAGAAACACCTAGCAATCAGAACTTCTGATACTGAAAGTGGAGTATGTAAGTCTGAGCATTCACCTGCCCAGCTTGATATTAGTGTTATTCCTGAAAATACTTCCAACAATACAGGTAAGTGCCCTGTTACACTATGCAGCATGCACTGTGTAAAGGCAGGAAATATTAAATATATCTTGCTATTTACAGATTTCTATGTATTCCCAATGCCGAATGACTTTTTACCTTCAAAGACTAAGGATCAGGGCTATATTTATCATGTGGGTTTTTTTACAGTATCACATATACAAGTTGAACCTCTCTCATCCGGCACCCTTGGGACCTGACTAGTGCTGAATCAGAGAATGAGAGAATTTGCTGGATGATGGGAGGTCACTGTTGTCTAGCAGCATTACCAACGCTTTCACTGCTTACTGGGCTCTTAGAAGATATTTAGGGGTAAATACAGCTAAATACAAGCTAAATACAAGCACAAGAACACTGAGATCCAGGACTCGTGGCTGTAAATAAACTTGATAGGACCACGGGAAATTTGGCCACGCCCATGGTAAATGGTAATCTGGCTAAAATCATGCCAGATTACAGATGTTGCCTGATGAGAGTTTTGGATTAGTGAGGTTCAACATGTACTTGCAATGGAGCAGGGAACCCATATTCTGCACTATGAAATAGTCCTGTTAGTATCTGCGGCTGGGAGAATTGGCTGGGAAATGAAAAAAAAAAAAGCTGATATTGCCACAAAATCCCATTCCTGTTTTTATTGGTATTTTCTGACTAGCCCTGGGCAAGATGCCAAAGAGAGCAGAACTCTGGGCAGGATGCAAAGCAGAGTTTGCAAACATTTTTTTTAAATTGAGGATTAATGTAGTAGTGTTACGTGCACACTAATGTAGATCCTTATTCTGCAGTTCTCACAAATCCAGAGAGGATTGTCAGGTTTTTGCAAAACTTTCACTATTATTTAGGTGGCTTTACAGCATTGGCCAATACATATTCCTTTATGGGCAATGAAATTCATATTAAATTCTGCAATAAACTAATGCAGTGGTGCTGACTTAGCCTTTTGTGACTGGTGTTATAACACCCTCCTTCCCCCCTGCACTGTTGTCTGATTACTTTATGGTCATGCATACCCTAATCTTCAGCAGTATAGGGGGAATTTGCATTCCCCTGCCCTAGCTCTGGCCCAAAGTGGGTTTGACCATACAGAAGCAAACAGAAGATGACGAGTACAGCCATGTTTTCAGATTTGGCTTTAGTATTTCTTAAACTGTTGGGCACAGCAGGGTTTGACTTTTGGAGAAGAATGACATTGAAGTAAGAAACAGAAATTACTGTAATGTCTAACTAGGGAATTTTCACTTCACTAAAAACTATCGTTGTAGGTGGGACTGGTACTCAGCAAAGGTCTAAAGTGATGAGAGTCTTCTTGTGGCTGTGTGGGATGGAGAGCAAAGAAGAACATCCTCCTGAAAACACAGTTCCTGCCAGCCCTGAACTTGCTGTGGCTTCATTGGAGGAGCAGCCTTTGGTGAAACACATTCTGAACATCAACCTGATA
Organism: Carettochelys insculpta; assembly: GCF_033958435.1. Classification (NCBI taxonomy): domain Eukaryota; kingdom Metazoa; phylum Chordata; order Testudines; family Carettochelyidae; genus Carettochelys; species Carettochelys insculpta. The sequence continues at coordinate 37,058,550 of NC_134152.1, forward strand.
ATATGTATATGTGCCGGCATTTTTCTCTGGGGCTACTTTGCATAGTAGCTTGCCAGATGATTCAAGGGCCACTGTCAACTAACTTCAGGCCCCCAAATTAAGATTGGCATTAATAGTAACAATATTATTATTGACAGTTCAGTGCGACTTGTAATCCACTCATATTTCATAGTGAAAAAACAAATATTTTGTTACACTTAATGAAGCACTCAGTCCTGAGAGCTGCTGAGGTTCTTCATCTTCTGTCTGTGGTAATGAGATCCGGTCTGAGGGAGTGATAGGATGTATGTGTATAAGGGGTTGAGGGAGGTTTAAGAAGCAGAAAGGGATTGGTTGTTTCACATCTTCTTGATAGTTTTGCACTTAAAGCACTGGGGATAAAGATCTGCCTGACACGTGTAAAGCACTTAACTTCTCTGTGCCTTTACTATCACATCTGTAAGAACGGGTACTAATAATCTTTCCCCACCTCCAAGCAGTGCTCAGGATCAGTGTCGTTTGCAATGTGCTCAGATACTGTAGAGATGGGGACAGCCATTGACATAGAGGTAATATATCCATTTCGGAAAACAAAACTTTATTTTCAAAATGTGCGCACAGACACTGCCGGTAAGCGCCCGCGCTGCCATGCGGTACAGCCCGTCGGCTTCCTGCGGCTCTCCCGCAACGCCGCTCGCACTAGCGTTAATAACAGGTTTTCAAAAGTTGCGTCTGCCTACGAGAGTCGGTGAGTTTGTGAATGGGGGCAGCGAAACGTTCTGCAGAGCTGTAAACCCAGACCCGGTGTGGGGATGGGTCCGGGCCCCCGCACACCAAGGAGTCCCTGCGGCGCCGTGCAGGCGAACCGCTGTTTCGCAGCACGAGCTTTCGGGGGCAAAGACCCGCTTCGTCACGCGCCTCACAAGGCGCTTAGCTTCTTCAGCCCTTCCAGGCCGCCGAACCGCGGCCCGGCGGGACCCACGAGCGCTCGCGGGGCGCCCTACGGGCTCAACCGGCATTTCGCAGCAGCGGCAGCTCTGCTGGGCAAAGACCCGCTCGCTCGGCCGCCGGTGCCGCCGAGCGCTCATGCTCCGCACCCCGGCCCGGCTCGGCCCCCAGGCGCCGCCGGACTGAGGCCACCGCCCGAGGGCTGCCCGGCCAGCGCCGAGCGGGGTAAGGCGCGGCGGGCAGCGGGAGACGCGAGGCAATGGCGGCGGCCGTGAGGGGCTGCGGCCGGCGGGAGCTCGGGCCTGGGGCCCGGATCTGAGCGGGCAGCAACGAGGCGGCGCGACCCGGCCGTGTGCTGAGGCGGCTGCAGCGGGGGGCGGGGCCGCGTTCCCGCCGCGCGGTAACGGTAACGGCAACGGCCACGGCCTCAGCCTCGGCCTCGGCCTCGGGCCGCGCGCCCCCCCCCGGCTGAGCCGTGCGGCCGCCATGGCGGGTTTCCGGGCGCCGCGGCGGGAGGGGCCGGACCGGGCCGACTCCCTGGTGCCCGCCCCGCCGCCGCGGAGCAACCTGCTGAGCGCGCTGGAGGAGAAGCGGCGGCTGCAGTTCAAGGTCGGGGCGGGGGTTGGGTCGTGGTGGGGTGGGGCGGGGCGGGGGTAGGTAGGTAGGTAGGTAGTGGGGGGGAGGCAGGTGTGGGGCGGGGCGGGGCAGGGCGGGGGGTTGGGTAGTGGTGGGGCGGGGCAGGGTGGGGGTAGGTAGGTAGTGGTGGAGGGCACAGGTATGGGGCGGGGCGGGGGGGTTGGGTAGTGGTGGGGCAGGGCAGGGTGGGGGTAGGTAGGTAGTGGTGGAGGGCACAGGTGTGGGGCGGGGCGGGGTGGGGCGGGGCGGGGCAGGGGGGTTGGGTAGGGGTGGGGCGGGGCAGGGTGGGGGTAGGTAGGTAGTGGTGGAGGGCACAGGTATGGGGCGGGGCGGGGGGGTTGGGTAGTGGTGGGGCAGGGCAGGGTGGGGGTAGGTAGGTAGTGGTGGAGGGCACAGGTGTGGGGCGGGGCAGGGCGGGGGGTTGGGTAGGGGTGGGGCGGGGCAGGGTGGGGGTAGGTAGGTAGTGGTGGAGGGCACAGGTATGGGGCGGGGCGGGGGGGTTGGGTAGTGGTGGGGCAGGGCAGGGTGGGGGTAGGTAGGTAGTGGTGGAGGGCACAGGTGTGGGGCGGGGCGGGGTGGGGCGGGGCAGGGGGGTTGGGTAGGGGTGGGGCGGGGCAGGGTGGGGGTAGGTAGGTAGTGGTGGAGGGCACAGGTTTGGGGCGGGGCAGGCGGGGCGGGGGGGGGGGGGGGAAATGGCAGCTGCCTTCTGGCTGGGGCTGTTTTGCCTGTGTGCGCCTGGTAGCTGTCAGAGGCGGTGCCCCACACTTGCCCCACAGGCAGAGTGGCCTGTCCCTGCCCCCCAGAAGCCCCATGCCGCCTGGCCTGTCTCCCCCATCATGCCCATGGCCCACAGTCTAATCCAGCCCGTCTCTTACCCCTTGCCCTGTCCCCATACCCTACCCTGTCCTTGGCTTCTGGCTGCATGACCCAGAAGCTAGGCCCAGCTCATTTCTAGCTCGCCCCTTCAGGTGTTGTGAGCCTGTCACCTGGAGTCATCACTTGGGGTCTTGAGTAGGGTCCCATTAGGTAAGAGAGGTGATAGATGCATTCATGCACCAGCCCAGTGCAAGGGCTCTTCGCTGTGCCCCTTTGTCCCCCCATCCCCTTACATAGCATTCTGAAATGTAGCCCCATGGGAGAAAGGTCCCAATATCCCCATGTAAGACCTTGTGCGGTCATTTATCCCTCTGCAACAAAGTGTGCAATGTTGCCAGGCTAGAACAGCACTGGTTTGCACCCATTTTGTGCAGCGATAAATGACTACACAACAATGGTTCCTAGGTAGGCCAGTAATATAGATAATGACATTGCAAGACCATGGAGAATGAGCCCCTCAGGAATCTGGATTCCTTTATGTTCCCATCTCTTCCTCACTTTTGCTGTGTGAACTTGGACAGGTTACTTCTTTCCACTCTCTACAAGGTGGTTTTTAGCCTGGCTAATCTTCATCAGTGCTTATGAAGTGCTCAAGTACTTGAGTGCCCTAGAATGTCTCCCAGTTAAAATGGTCAGTGCCAGGGAACAATTGCTTTTACATAAACACTTGCGATGTTCTTTCCTGGCTAGAAGTTCCTGCTGCACAGATTGTTTTTTGTTGCCAAGCTATCACAAAGAGCAGACAGGCAAGAGGTCACAGGTACGACAATATCTTTTCATCAATCTGCCTTTTGACTATTTGAATGGCAAGAGCCTTGCCTTAGGGGAGCAGACTCTGGTAGAGGAGTAGTAGAGACATTCCGGGGCTATCCTGCAGAAACAACTGCTCTCTTGTGTTCTGTGTCATTCGTCTTTTAAAAACAGGATAGAGTTCCCAGTACAGCTTGAATGACAAACAACAAATGTATATACTTAAATAACATCCACTTCCAACAGGGCCTGGGAGCATGGGTACTGACTTGGGGCTGGAGCACCTACTGGGAAAAATTAGCGGGTGCTCAGCACCTGCAGGCAGCCAAAGTATCCCTTACCACTAGTGCTTCTCATCCATCAGTGGCCTTGTTGATCAGCTTCAGGAAGCTCTGGGAGGATGGGGAATGGGACATGTTTGGGAAAGAGGTGAGGTGGTGACTTGGAGGAAGGGTGGAATGGGGTTGGGACCTAGGATGTGGAAGGTCGGGTACCCCCCAGCTAGAAGAGAAGTCATTGCCTGTGCGTGGGAGAATACACCTCTCCCCTTGGATCCTGTAATAAAGCTAAATTGCCTTTCAAGTAAATCCAGGTATATTGCTGATTGCTGACTACAACAACTAGGCTTATTCCTTGATTAAGTAGTTGGGGGCTGGTAGAACAAACCTTGCCATACAAATACATTTCTCATCTATGCCACTATTATAAATGACACATTCTTCTTCACACCCATCTCTATTACTACTACCATCCCTGACAGGG